>NC_056516.1:16846880-16853130 GCF_014905685.2 Nematolebias whitei | reverse complement strand
AAACTATGACGTCTTAGTGTATTACCCACAGTAACCTTGGAAACAGTGGTGCCAGTTCCTTCAGGTCATAGACCAGCTCCTCCCGTGTAGTTCTGGACTGATTCCTCACCTTTCTTAGGATCATTGATGCGCCACGAGGTGAGATCTTGCATGGAGCTCCAGTCCAAGGGAGATTGACAGTCATGTTTAGCTTCTTCCATTTTCTAATAATTGGTCCAACAGTTGATCTTTTTTCACCAAGCTGCTTGGTAATTGCCCCGTAGTACTTTCCAGCCTTGTGGAGGTCTACAGTTTTGTCTCTGGTGTCTTTGGACATCTCTTTGGTCTAAGCCATGTTAGTAAATGGAGTCTTACCGATTGTGTGGGGTGGACAGGTGTCTTTATGCAGCTAACAACATCAAACAGGTGCTTCTAATTTAGAATAATAAGTGGAGTGGAGGTGGACTTTTTAGAGGTGGACTAACAGGTCTTTGAGGGACAGAATTGTTGCTAACTGGCAGGTGTTCAAATACTTATTTGCAGCAGTAACACACAAATAAATTATTAGGAATGTCTGATATTTAACTTTAACGCTAATATCGCCCGTTACCATGCCAATAGTATTATGCATCCCTACTTTGGACATTTGGAGAAAACAGCTTTTTGAGTTGATCTTGTCACACCTGGATATTTCTGATGCAGCGTCATGAGGAATGGCAGCTCTTTGTGTTGGAATATGATAATTTCTTCAGCAGCAGTAGACAGATCAGTGAAGGTTTAATGAAAAGAGAAACTGATTCTGGTCTTTGCATCAATTGTCAGTCAGAAGATGGTGTTTCATTCATCTTATTTAAACCTCGCTCTGACCATAAATGCTGCACAGCTAAACATGTATTCTTCACACTTGTTTGGGAATGTTCCCACTGCAGCAGAGAACTGATGTCAAAAAGTTTGGAGCAACTTTCCAGGTTGCTTGTTCTCTCTTCCATTGCCATGATTATCGTTTTATCAGCTGTTAAATGTTTTATTATGTAAATATGACTCAGAATGACTCACGAATGATTGTGCAGCTACCCATCCAGGCTGTCACATTGTAAAGTTTGCAGATGATCCAGCGGTGGTGGGATGCATCACAAACAATGATGAGTCCAGCTACAGGCAAAAGGTGGAACACCTGGAGAGCTGGTGCAAGGAGAATAACCTTCACATCAATGTGAGGAAGACAAAGGAGATGATTGTGGACTTCAGAAGGAACAAACACATCTACACCCCCCTGAACAAAAGTGGATCTGCGGTGGAAGTGGTCTCCAGCTACAAGTACTTGGGTGTACACATGAATGACAACCTCAGCTGGAGCAACAACACCACCAGCCTGATCAAGAAAGCTCATCAGAGACTCTACTTCCTCAGGCGGCTGAGGCGAGCTGGTCTGGGAAGCTCAGTCCTCACCTCCTTCTACAGGTGTGCAGTGGAGAGCATCCTGTGCTCCAGCATCAACGTGTGGCATGGAGGCTGCACAGCTGCAGAAAAAAAGCTTTGCAGAGAGTGGTGAAGGCTGCACAGAAATCTGTCAGAGTCAGTCTCCCCACCTTCACAGACATCTACACCTCTAGATGCAGGAAGAGGGCCATCTGCATCATGAAGTACCTCACTCACCCAGCACACACACTTTTTGCCCCACTCCCCTCAGGAAGGAGATTAAGGAGCATTAAGTGTAGAACCACTAGACTGAGGAACAGCTTCTACCCTGAGGCTGTTAGACTCATGAATCTCTAACTAGAATAATCACTGTGAAAAACCATATCATGTTGCTGCTGATCTGTTTCATGTTGCTGCTGATCTGTTTCAATGTTGATGTGTTCATGCGTGCACATCTGCTCACACAGACTCATGTTCATGTTTGTGCTGATGTTCAATGTTTTTATGTTATGAGTGCTTAGTGTATATTTAGTTCATGTTTTTCTTAGTTCATATCTTAGATATTATTACTGTTTTATTTTACATTTTATTGTTGGATGTAACTGGGACCTTGTGTACATAATTTTTCTCCACCACATGTACCACATGAGGTGCGAATGACAATAAAGAATCTCTGACTCTTACTCTGAATGTCTCTAATCTTAGCAAATGTTTGAATTACAAAGTAAATTGTGAATTTGCCATGTTTCCAACACTGATAATCTGTTAGATGGCACATTTTCTTCAATCAATACTGCAGAAGAAAAAAAGTATTTTCGTTAGAAAACTGCAGTTTTTTTCCCCACTGTTGTTTGTTTCCTCTCTGAGTTCAGCTTCACTGCTCTGCTGCCAAAGCTTAAAATATAACCCTCTGAAATATCTCTCTGTTGACTGGTTATTCTCTGCTGTTGCTCAGTATCAGACATGTCAATTCATCTGTCACCTGGTCTGGCACTTTTAGTTGCAGCTAATGAGTCAAGCCTAAAATACACCATCCACAGCGTTGTTTACTTGCTGTTGGAAACCTTTGGAAGTCCACCTCCAGTCTGTTCAGTGGTGTAGAGCATCAGCACATGATTAAACTGACTGACACACCGGGGGAGAGGTGTAAATTTGATTCTAAAAGCGGTGTGGACACAAATTGGCAGGTGGGTGTTTGGGATTCATAGAAAGGCATGTCATGGTTTTATAATCTCATCCTGATCACTCTTATACGGTAACAATTGTTCTGCTTAAATAGAAATTTGATGTGTTGGTTCTGTTTTTCTTTAAAGCCACATCTCACTGTGGTAGTTGACCACAAGTTGGTGAACAACATTTGCAAATGAGACTGTAAACCGTCTCTAAATCTTAAAAGTGGTTTTACGTGGGCTCTCCTTCGACAGAAAACATTTTCATGCCTAAAAACCACATTGATGGTAAGTAATGCGTATTCAAAAACCTGTTCCAAATCTGCCATGATCATTTCAAAAAAGACTAGCAGTCCAGGAGATTAAACTAAAACATTTCTGAACAAATTTAAGGGGTGCCAATGCATCTGTTGCTTGAAATACAAACCTCGTCATATTTTTCCAGAAAGCCTATGGGAAGTTGGAGCTTAGTTTTGTAAAAACTATACAGGCAATGAAAATATGCATGTAATTTCATGTGTAAAATGTAAAAGCAGTGTAAAGACAACTAACGTAACCAAATTTCATATTTGCTGGCAATGATGTTTAGTAGGGGTGAGCTGATTTCTCGGCCCCGATTTCCTTAATTTTGAGAGATCGGTTGACACACGATAAACTGATTTTTAATTTTTTTTGTAATTTTAATAGCAATTGTCTAAACTTCATTTATATTTCAGAGCACTAAGTCATGGGCAGTTAAAACAAGTTTGTATTGTTTCTAGGATATTGTTCAAGGGTATGTTTTTCAATAAAATAAGATTGGAAAATTGAAGGTGCGTTGTTACCTTACAACACCTGACAGTGTCGTTTATAAAACAAAAATCGGTATCGGCCAAAATCAGAATCGGCAGGTCAGACTTTTTAGAGATCGGTGATTGTCCAGAAAACTGCAATCGGTGCACCCCTAGTTTTTAGGATCACCATGGTAATCACAAGCTTGTCTTTCAGTCTCTGACCACATTCCTAATAAGACAGAAACATTTAGAAAGTAAACATGCACCGTTCAAAACGTGTATTTTGAACTGAGTAAATTCAAGTGACGAGGCAGAAACACCTGATCTTCACCTTAATTTTGCACTTAAAGCACAACAACAAACTAGGAATGGGGGGGCGATGGTGTGGTGATGAGCAGAACTAAGCCTTAATGTCATTCTGAAGAATAAGAATTTCTACATGTGACAAGAAACAGTATGTTCACCTTAATGAGGACCAACTTAAGCAATTACTTCATGATTTAGGATTATTGTGCATTTTATCGATTTGTTTATGAAATAAATACATATACATGTTTGGAATGAAGACGTTTTGAACTATAGTCTTGGTCCTGCCACAGAAGAAACCCTCTGATGGAACAGAAGCTTTGGGTATGCACATGTATGGTGATGATATTCTGCTAAGTGGGGGTATGTGTATGCCTTTATTTTCACTAGTCCAATGGACCAACCTGAAGGGCTGCACGCATATTCCAGCAGTAAACATATACTTTCCTGCGACCGTAGTTTCTACTTTGTGTTCCTTTCAAAATGAAAGCACTTTAGTAGAAAATAAAACGCACTGTACAACTTTCAAGGATTATAAACTAAGTATATTACCACTACGTTGTAGTCCCAGTACTAGCATATTACTGGGTGCTGGCAATAAACAAATGAAAAGACTTGCCTATTAGAATAAAAATTTAAATGCATTTTAACGACTCTGAATATTGAAAAGTCCATGCCTATCTCTAGATTTTAGTTAATATCTGTTGATGTCTCCTCCTTTAGAACAGAAATAAGAGCTAAACCTTGTGTTTACTTCTATTAAATGTAGCATAGTTTTTAAGTTCTGAACTGAAGGTAAAAGAGTCTCAAGTTCAGCTATTATCATCTGCATAACACATTATTATAATTTCCTTGTCATGACTGTTCTTATTTCAAAAAGGCCATCATAGACAAAAAAAAAAAAAAACATTCTACAGGAGGCCATATAATTTTGTTTTTTGATTTTGATCAGGCTTTCTTGGAACTCCACTGTTCCAGGAGCAGACCTAATAGTTGCTGTTGTGCCAGACTCCTTTCCTGGATCCACCGCTTTCCTTTATTTGGTACAAAATGGGCTCACATCTGTTGCTAAGAAACTGTGGTGATGTGAACGTTTCCGTTTTGTTTTCATCATCATTCAGAATCTGCTCCTGCTTGTGTGTCTTGGTTTTATCTGAAGTGAAAACATGGCAGTCTTCTTACTATTCTTTTCAAACTATCTCTCACTTTCCACCAAACCACCAAAAACAATTATTTTAGGCAGTTATTTGGTACATAATGTCATCCAGCTCTTCACTGAGCTTTTTATAAATATGCCCCACGAATCAAAAAATTATTTAAACTCATAAGTAAGAAACATCTTGTTATTGTAAAAAAAAAAATTATTAAAAGTCTTATTCTTTGAATGATTTCATACAGTGCATCCAGAAAGTATTTACAGCACTTCGCTTTTTCCACATTTTACGTTACAACCTTATTCCAAATTGGATTAAATTCATTTATTTCCTCAAAATTCTACAAACAATACCCCATTATGACAATGTGGAAAAATATATTTTGAGATTGTTTCAAATTTATTAAACATGGAAAGCTAAGAAATCACATTAATATAAGTATTCACAGCCTTTGCCATGAAGCTCAAATTGAGCTCAGATGCTGTTTGCACTGATCATCTGGAGATGTTTCTACAATTTAAATAGAGTCAGCCTGTGGTAAATTCAATTGACTAGACTTGATTTGGAAAGGCACACACACCTGTCTATAGAAGGTCCTACAGTTGACAGTGCATGTCAGAGCACAAACACCAAGCATGAAGTCAAAGAAATTGTCTGTAGACCTCAGAGAAAGGATTGTGTTGAGGCACAAATCTGGGGAAGGATAGAGAAACATTTCTGCTGCTTTGAAGGTCCCAGTGAGCACAGTGGCCTCCATCATTCATCAATGGAAGAAGTTTGGAGCCACCAGGACTCTTCCTAGAGCTGGGCAGAAAGACCTTAGTCAGGGAGGTGACCAAGAACCCAATGGTCACTCTGTCAGAGCTCCAGTGTTCCTCTGTGGAGAGAGTAGAACCTTCCAGAAGGACAATCATCTCTGCAGCAATCCACTATTCAGGCCTGTATGGTATAGTTACCAGATGAAAGCCACTCCTTAATAAAAGGCACATGGCAGCACATCTGGAGTTTCCCAAAAGTCACATGAAGGACTCTTAGACCATGACAAACAAGATTCTCTGGTCTCATAAGACAAAGATTGAACCCTTTGATGTGAATGCCAGGTGTCATGTTTGGAGGAAACCAGGCACAGGTCATCACCAGGCCAATACCATCTCTACAGTGAAGCATGGTGGTGGCAACATCATGCTATGGGGATGTTTTTCAGCAGCAGGAACTGGCAGACTAGTCAGGATAGAGGGCAAGATGAATGCAGCAATACAGAGACATCCTGGATGAAAACCTGCTCCAGAGTGTTCTTGACCTCAGACTGGGGCGACGGTTCATTTTTCAGCAGGACACCGACCCAAAGCACATGGCCCAGATCTCATAGGAATGGCTTCAGAACCACTCTGTGAAGGTCCTGAAGGGACCAAGATCTCAGAGGAGTGGCTTCAGGACCACTCTGTGAAGG
>NC_056516.1:16811233-16846870 GCF_014905685.2 Nematolebias whitei | reverse complement strand
AGGGACCAAGATCTCAGAGGAGTGGCTTCAGGACCACTCTGTGAAGGTCCTGGAGTAACCAAGCCAGAGTCCAGACTTGAATCTGATTGAACATCTCTGGAGAAATCTGAAAATATCTGCACAAATATCTCCCATCCAGCCTGATGGAGCTTGAGAAGTTCTGCAAGGAAGAATGGGACAAACTTTCTAAAGATAGGTGTGCTAAGCTTGAAGCATCATATTCAAAAAGACTGGAGGCTGTGTTGTCATTACACTGTGTCGCGCTTGATCCAATATTCAAAATAAAACCATTTATGCTGCCTCTGGTCTTTGTAGTTTTCTTATCCTGGTAAATCCTTGTTTTCAGTTTTTAT
This sequence comes from Nematolebias whitei, assembly GCF_014905685.2. Lineage (NCBI taxonomy): Eukaryota > Metazoa > Chordata > Actinopteri > Cyprinodontiformes > Rivulidae > Nematolebias > Nematolebias whitei. The sequence goes on along the minus strand of NC_056516.1, from coordinate 16,846,517 downwards.
GGGCATACAGAAATCTCGTGTTATTAAAATCCATTACATGTTTAAATGTTTGTATTTCTTCCAACAAATGGTTAAACTGAGGTTAAGATTTCATTTAAAGTAAAACTTTAAAGAACCTTCATATTCTTAGTTTTGAACAGGATTGATTTTGACATGCATTCATCTTTTCTCCTCTGCTGGAGCTGCACACAAGACCTCCAAACATGTCTCTGTTTCATGAGAATGAGTGACTTCCATAAATATTGAGCACCTTTAGGAATTCATCTGCACAGCAGACTCATTGCTAATGGGTTTTAAGCTTAAACCCTTCCATTACTGTCTGGTGTAATTAACTGCGGAGCAAAGGGATGGTTTACGCAGCTCGCTCTGTAAACTGGCTCAGGCTCAAACGTCTTCACGCTCTGTCCTCAGAAATGGAGTCTGTGGAGTTTTAAAGCTTGAGATATGTGGAGACAAACCTTTGAAGAAGGACATTTTTCTTTAAAAAGCTGCTTGAATCCGTTCATTCATTCTGTCAGTCACTTAGTCTAGCAACCATTTTTTAATTTTTACAACAAGAATCAACAGAAGTGTTAGAAAGAATGTCTACTATACCTAACTTCAGATTTTATGATTTCTAAATGTACAAAAATATGAGACGAAAGCTACTTTTAACCAATGTTTTATAAAAATGTAGTGCATTTTTTTATTTTAAAAGGATTTGTTAAATTATTTAATTTATGCAGTTTTAATATTATATATATTGGCAAATAATTCTCCTTGCATATGTTGTGGATGTTTTTTTTTTTCTCAGAACATTTCTCTGTGCTGTTTAGTTATTGTTTATTTGAGAGGCATCAGACTCTAGTCTGAACACTGAATTGGAAAGTGCAGGTTGGGGATTTACACCTAATGTCTTATATGGGTTTACTACTAGATTAACACAATTTAATATGTCCTCTTGTGCATTCTTGTAATGAACAGATCCAACTAGTTGACTGGGTTTTGTCTCACTCTTCTCCCTTTTTGAAGGCTTATCAGATGGGATTTATTCCTAAAATGTGGCAGACGAATTTTAATATTACTTGCCCTGCTCTTTTTCTGAAGGGTCCAGTTTATACATTGTGCCTGAGTCATTATTCCAACACTTCTGTGTAGTTATCACTACTGAAATTACTTCCTGTTTTGCACCAAAGTCCCTGCTGTTCCCATAATTTAAGACCTGTCTTTGTAGATATTTTCTTTGATTAGATTTGTGTGTAAATTGGCTGCAGTGACAAACTAGCAGGCTGAAAGACGTTGTTGCCACAACATGTGCCAATAAAGAACCAGTGAACTTAAATGACCTTACGTGATGTTGAACTGTCAGCTAGAAGTTGGTACAGTACCGGTAGGTCGTTAAATTCTGGTATTAGCCCGTCTTTAGTGTCCATCCAAAGTTTTCTTGGACGTACAGATTTCAGTACTGAAGCCACTGAGCTTTCTAACTCTGGTCCTTGGGGCCCACTCCCCACATTAGATGTTTCCCTTCTGAACACTGTTTAAAATAATTGAATTCCATCCTCAGCAGATCATTAAGCTTTAACAGAACCCTGGTAATGATCCATTCATTTATATCTGGTGTATTGAAATGGTGGACCTCAAGGACTAGAACTAGGGCACACTGCTTTATAGGCCCTAAAATTGGGATAGCTCTCCGCCTTCCCAAGCAGAACAACAAATTAGAATGGTTTAGCTGGGTTCTGAGTGATATAGCTTAAAACCATTAGCATGATAAGTTGGGGCTTTATACTTGTATGTAATACACAGGAATGGATACATTTGTTTATGCCCTTCTAAACTTATAAAAAAATACAACTAATGTGACTGAAGCCAAAAAAAACCCTCCAGCTTTGCATTGAAAAATGCTCGTCAACATGCACATTAATGAATTCCTGTGTGGCTTTTAAAATTTTTTCTTATTGGAGCCTCCTGGGTCTTTTTCCATGGAGCCCATTATGGTTCAAACATTGTCAGATCATAACGTGACGGACCTTGACCTCTGAGTTCAGTTTTGGATGATTTTCCTGCCGTCCACACCTTCCACCTGATAATTTAATCTCACGTCCAAGGAAAGTGGCTAAAGTCTCACAAGCTTTTATAGTTTTTATTCATATTGGCAGCAGTGGCTACAGGAACAAGAGGTTGCTCCCAGCTGGTTTTGTAACCTTTGCCTTTAACATGGATCTCTGTCCAACTTATTCCTAGCCCCCATTCTGCCCTGCGTAAATTATGGGCGCGACTTCCGGCGTGGACCAGAACCAGCGTTTGTTTCTGTGCGAATAATACAAGCTAATGCAGTTTCTCTGAGCATTGTGGATTTAATTTAAACATGTAGGAACACCAGCTGTCAGAGCTCAAACAGGACAATGTAATCATACTGCTGTCTACTGCTGACGAGGAATGGAGGACGACCTGAAGAAGTGCTGCAGATTACATCTACTAGCATATTTAGCTTCTTCACTGACTGTTCTTCTGACGATGAACAACCTGAAAAGCTCTGAGGAGTTTTAGTAAATTTTACACAGTGATGACGTCAGTCGTGTTTTGTTAAGAGATGAGACACAGTCTTATTTACCTTAAAGAAGACAAAGAGGCCAGCCAAAGCTTAAAGTCCTCATCGTTGAGCTTTGGTTAATTACAGAGAAAATCACAAGATTGTAGACGAACAAATACTATAATGCTGTTCCCTCCATACACTTAAATCAGACCTGATATTCTCGTCACTGTTTTCAATCCTTCTGAGGATCCGGCGTCTCTTCTCCGGTGCTTTATTGTAGTCCAGACACAAAGTAGGATGCAGGTTTTCCTCTGTTCGCTGTTTGTCAACAAAGTGAAATGAGCTCATATACAGTGTTTGGGTGGTCTCTTCAAGTTCACATGTTTCAGCCACATTCTTCTTAATTCCTCATCTGTAGGTAGGAGATGGAAACTATACTGCTTTTCACAGGAACTCTTTTTTTTGTTTGTTTTGTGTCCGTGTTCAAAACTCTGTTGTTGTAGCCACTGATTTAGTTTGGTCTGGTTGTTGTGCAGCCGTGAACACAACAGGTACCTGAACTCAGCACGGCTATTTTAGTAAACTTTATGGTTGTTAAATAAATGTGAACAAAGCAAAAACAGCATTTTATCTGCTAAACTGAATGTAAATTACTTTCAAATTAACTGTGGTCTGTGCTCCTCTACCATGGTTAACCAGTTCTTACTGCTACTTCCTGTCTGACAGGAAGTTGTACCATAATAATTTATACAGCAGAGCCCCAGGCAGAAAGTGGTTAATCTTCTTTCTGAGCTCCTCGGACAGTTCTCCTCTTCACCTTCTCTGCTCCATGTTCAGTGTGGTGTTGGCAACAATGCCACATTAACCCGTGGTCGTTATGTTCTGTTCGTTGGCTGAAAAGATCCTGCATTGATAATTTAGTTTAAGCACATGATCAAAATGCAAAAATTGTTAGTTTCTTTAAGAGTACCTTTGAAGTGTCTGAAGTATTTTAGCACATCTTTGTAAAATAAACCACAAACTTCACAAAAAAAGGTCAAAACATGTCATGTGGACACGTTTCTTTAACTTTGTTCACAGTTTTCTGTTTACTCACTCAAATACTGAAGACATGCTGATACACACGAGACAAGTTGAATCCCTTTGAACAGGAAAAGAAACAGTGTTTCAAAGAGCTGTCATTTGTCTGCATCTGTATCTTGTATGTCCAAATCTACCATGATGTTCACGTTTAATTCAAGACTTGAGCCGGATGCATTTACAAATTGATGAATACTCACAGACCTTGATCGTCTGATGCCTCCCTCATTGAGATATAAACTGTCCCACACCATCAATGGCTTTAATCAGTCTTGGTCCAAAGTAAAATTAACATGTAGTCTGTCCATGTAATTTAAAAACGCAGCACCAGAAGTGCTATTGATGGTAGAATACAGCTCATGTGTTCAAGACAAAAAACCCTCCTGACCAAGAATCGCACCGTTACATTCAAATGCCATTTAATTTCAATAGACCAGACAAAAAAATGAGTAACAACCAAATGCACAAACCCAACCTGATGTGATTAATTGGTTTAGTGTATGAGCACCCCGCACTTCAGAACTGTATTTAGTGACTAGTGTTTCGAACAGCAGTCTATTAAATAATATAAAAGAGTTATTGTGGGTCTTTGGTTTAAAAATATGGCACACTGTCAGCATGATAAATGCCTATGACCACAGTTCTAAACAAACTTTAACACAAAAGTGCAAACACAAAAAAACTTTTAGCACAGCAAAAGCATTACCATTTGATGATGGCAATAATGACCTAAAAAACATTTTTTTTCTTCAGTAATAACCTGTTCTTTAAATACTAGGACACCAACAGGCACTAATTAAAGGTTACTGTAGCTAAAGCGCTTTGATTCTTTGAGTGCCCACAGCCACCAGAATTATTGACAGACTGTATTCATTGGACGTTTTTTCATTCTTTTGTAACAGCAAAAATAATAAATGTAATCTAATAGATTTAGACTACATGGATATTCAAAGCTTTGCATAACTATCAATGAAGACCAACAACTACTAATATCAGTCTCTTCTTGCTTCAGTAGCTAAATGACCTGAAAGGACAGTCTGATCCTTTATCTAACCTGCATAAAATCCTTCCCTGGAGTCTTGTTTGTGATATTTGTAGGATCTTTCATATGCATCACCTTGCTCCCTAAAATGTCTCAACCAAATCTGCAATGACATCTGGAAACTGAACAGGTTGTTAGGTTTTAAATAAAATTACATTAGTAAAATATTTAAATGGCATCTGTTAAAATTGTAAGTAATGAATTAAAGTTCAGTGACTGGAGTTGGGCACAGTATAGAAGTCAGAATTACTGTATTACATTTGGAAAAGCTCTTGAAAACTTCTGAAGCCTCGGGTATCATGTTTGGTAGAAATATCGAATCCAAAATGCAGAAATACAACTCAAAGACTTTATGGTAAAATCAACAAATTTATTAAACAAGAGAAAACAAAAAGTCTGACAAGGCAACAAAAAATACAAGAAGAACACGAGAAGAGCTCAAAGTGAAAACGGAGATGATCGGTGTGAAAGGCACGATGCACGGACAAAGGATGATACGTTGGACTAATACCAGACTATGACATACACCTGGGGGAGACGAAGAGGAACAGGTGAGAGTGGGCGGGGCAAGAACTGAACCACATGAAAACACTGGAGTCATCCATCCATCTATTTATACCCGCTTCTTCCTTTTTGGGTCGCAGGGGTCACTGGTGTCCATATCCAGCAGTCACTGTGTGAGAGGCGGGGGACACCCTGAACAGGTCTCCAGCTAATCACAGAAACATCTGGACAGGTCTCCAATCAATCACAGAAACATCTGGACAGGTCTCCAGTCAATCACAGAAACATCTGGACAGGTCTCCAGTCCATCACATAAACATCTGGACAGGTCTCCAGTCCATCACAGGGACACATAGAGACAACTATTCACTCTCCAGTGTTTTCCCTAGATAACTTTCCATGGCGAGGCGCTGATTTCGTCCATGGTTTTTGTCGACAGGGTGGGGGGGGAACACATCTGAGCTGCGTGCTGTTTGTATCAACAGTTTTTGAGGGTGGGGTGGGGGAGGGGGTTCAGCGTGAAGGAAGAGCCTTTAATTTTTTAGCTAGCACGCTTGTATTGCATGCTGTTAGCTCAGCGTTACGCCTGTGCCGGCGGGGGATGAGCGCAGTTCGGTTCGGTAGGTGAGGCGCTCAGTTCTGTTAAGAGTGCGGGGCGCCCCGCTTGTATAATGGTGGGGGACACACTGCTCTCTCACCTAGGGACAATTTAGAGTTACCAATCAACATAACATGCATGTTTTTGGTCTGTGGGAGGAAACGAGTACACAGAGAAAACCCACGCATGCACAAAGAGAACATACAAACTCCACCCAGAAAGGCCCCGGACCGGGATTTGAACCAACAACCTTCTCACTGTGAGGCAGCAACTCTACCAACTGAGCCACCGTGCTGCTATAGATTCATTAAAAACTCCAGAGCACACAGATCCTGACATTGGTTAATTTATTTCAGTCGCTCACTTTGATTCTTTTAATCCAATACTTTATTATTATTTTATTTTGTTTTGCGTGGTGAATTTATTACATCAAATCTTTTTCTGTTACGGCTTCAGAGCGATCAGAACTGTTCTCACATGTGCTCTTATCAGTTCTCCTCGCTCTTAATTTCCTGCTTCGTTGGGTGATGTCCATTCGTTGCCGTGTCTCACCTCTTATTGTCCATGTTCTGTGTATCTCTGGAGAATACGATACCTGCAAAAATGAAAGTGTGAAGCTTGTAAGCTCGAGTGAGCGTGTTGCTGTATCACGGTCGAGATGGAGGCAGTAGATGAAGCAGGTCGGTCGTAGAGTTTTCCATGTAGGCTGTCTGACAGCAAAGTGTGAAATTTAAAATGCGTCTTCTGCAACTCATATTTGGACATGTTTTGAAGCTCAGTTTGTCACAATAGCTGAATTAGACTGAGAATCATCTGCAGACCCTCGACTTGTCAGAACTAGAAAATAATGACCTTCAGTTTTGAAGTAAAATAAGTGTTACATTTTGTCTTCATTTCTTAAGCAGATTTGCTTCTTTTCAGCATTTGCACGTGGCTACATCTGTCCTGCACAGTAAGTGCACATCATATTGTTTCATCCAGCTGTGCAGAAAGTGAGGGACTTGATTCAATGGAAGTTGTAAATGAACATCAAGTCTGTGAAACTCTGGTGGGCTGCTTCCAGTTGGGATGAATATCTTCGCACAATAAAAAGATTGTGTGTAGTCTCCAGTCTGTGCACCAAAGAAGCTGATTTACTTCCTGTTTAACCGTGCTGATGCCCTAAAACTGCATGTTCAGTTTAAATACAGTGGCTTTAATATTATATTGGCTCCAAAAGTCAACGAGAGGAGAAACATCTGTTGGTGTCTCGGTGGAAATGGAACATTTTGGGGATGCAGCTTCTAAATGGACAAGATGGCCGTCAGCAGATACACGGTTAAAAAAGAAAAAGATGATGGCGTTGAAACCAAATGTCATAAAACATCAAACTTGACACGGTTGTTGTAATTTAAAAAGCAATTTACAGAAACAATTCTTACACTTGTGAAAAATTCACAACCCTTTGTTTGAAGTGTGTCGGATTTTACTTCTGCCTTCCCCAAAGAATCAGAACTGAGTTTTAACTTCTTTTTTTACTCTGATGTAAACTATTTGACTCTGGTTACATTATGTGACAGATGTTTGAGTGTTGGGTTAACATGTTGCACCGTGCTAGTAAGAAATAAAAAGCCTATTTTCTGGCCTGCAGTGGGTTTTTCACAGCTAAATAATCTTAGATTGTGTGTAATCCTCCTCAATTTGCTGAATGTTTGCTGTCAGTGAAAGTTGAGTTTCATTGCAGTGTAGAAGACAACCTCTGGGATTATTTTAAACTTTGAACAGGCATTGAACCACTCTTTAATCACGGAGCGGATCTGTGCAGCCAAACATAAAGTATTCCCTTTTTTGTTTGACGACACATATCAAGCCATCTCAGAGTTGGAGATGAATAATTTAAAATAAATTTAACAAACTCCTCAGACAAACTGTAATATCTATTTTTTTCTTTCTGTTTACCCTCCCTGTTAATTGTCAGTTTTTGCAGTGTGCTATTAGCTGAGCAACTTTTTAATTGATTTTTGACACTTTTAGTGAGTATTTGATTGTACTATATTCTGTACCACTTTACAATAAGGCTCCCCTTATAGATGATTAATAAATAGTTTATAGATACGTTACAAATTTCTCTATAAACACTTTAAAAATCATTAATAACTGCTTATTAAGCGTTAATTAAGGGTGACAGAGAGACAAAACTGAGCAGTTTCTTGCCAAATAGTGAGCCAAATCTGTCACCTATATATTTCATCTAGAGTTGTTATATGAAATATTTCAAACTTAAGTTACTACCTTGCATGCACAATACACATTTGTAAACTTGTTTTTTTTAGGATATATTAGTTGATACTTATAATGCAGTGATAAAGTACAATATTATATGCTAAAAAAATAGGTTTACAAATGCTTATTGTGCTTACAAGGTAGTACCTTAGTCTGAAATGTTTAATATAACAACTCTAGATTAAATATATAGGTGAACAAATTTGGCTTTGATTTGGCTTCCGCAGGAGGGTGGTGATATGCAAATCAAGCTGCATTCAGCTCTGGGCGCAGGAGAGGTGCGCCCCAGAAAGGTCCTATCTCTTGTATTGAAGAGGAGCTACTGCGCATGTACAACTTTTAACGAGAGCCTATGCGCAAAGAATTTTGCACCCCGGGGCGGAAATACGTCACCAATCAGACAATGTCGACGAACGAAACAACTTTACTCATCATTAACTATAAAATATTTATCTTGCACAACTAATAAGAAATAATTGAAACTAATTAAACTAATTGAAATTTTTTATTTTATTTTATTTTTAATTTTTTTATGTCTTATTCAAGGTAATGTTGTGAGTGGTGGGGTGGCGCCATTGTACTCTCTATTGGCCAGCCGCTACTGGTCCAGGAGTTTATTAGATATTGCTAACAGACAGACACAGTCAATAACATTAGCTTTCCGAGGCTCGAGATGACTTTATCATTCGCATCACATATGGTACATGATGTGGAACGAAAATTGTGTACTTAAGATCCCAGTTAAACCCAAAAATAGCAATCATATGAAGTATATTAAGAAAAGAAAAAACAGTATACAAGGATCTAAGATATATGCTAAATAATAAAACTATAATATAAATAAGGTTTATTAAAGAGCAGCCTGAACATGAGTCTGTTGTGAGCAGATGGGTATGAATTTAGCAGCTTATGGGTAAGAAATCAACAGCACAGTTAAAGTGTCAAATGTCCATTTAAAGTGGCATTACAGTGATTTGTCTGGTCTTTCCAGCTTCTTTGCCACCTTTTAGTGGTGATAGCAAAAAAATAAAGGCCATCATTGATGGTGTTCACGCTTCCCCTGAACGGCTTCTGTAAGATTTAGCCACTGGCCCCTCCGGCTAAAGAACTTGATAAATGGATATTTTGTTCATTAAAGTGTGATACTGGGGTTTGATAGAGCCCTTTTTCTTTGACATTTTCCACAGACAACTTCCCATAAGGTTTTGCATAAACAAACCAGTTGTCTGTGTTGAAAACATCTGCTGCGTCGCCTGACTGTCGGTTAACGAAGGCTTGTTTGTTTACTGTGAACCCTGACCACCCACCAGCGCACACATTTCCCTAAATAAATAACAGTTGCTTTTACACAGTAGTGGTTCTCCAATGCAACCAGTAAACACATTGTGCAGCTCGACTAAATTACCATTCCTGACGTTCATCATCTTATCAGTTTGCAGTGCAGCTGCCCCCTCACAGCTCAGAGAGTACAGCTTTGGCTGGTTTGGTTGTAAGCGCTACTTAAGTGATACTTATGTAGATTAAATGAGCTGTCCACTCTGACAAAGTAACAATCGTTGTTTTAGTTTGTTTTTTATTTTTTATTTGTTAGACAGATCTTGATAAACACACACAAAGCTGTTCTGGCTTTCAATATTTTGCACTTTAATATAAGAAAGCATAATTATCTCCCAAGTAGACCATAATTTTGACAACCACATTCTAATTGTCAACAGAAAGAACAGCCTGCACCCTCAAACTATCTGGTGCCTTGCTGAATAGCTGGTGACTTAAATCCGTTCTCCCTTATCGTCCTCTTCAAACAACAGTTTTTGTGGCTTTCATCTGCTTTGCTGGCTTTTGTTCACTGTTTGCTTTGACTGAGATTAAAGTAAGAATAAAGCTCATTTTGGCATCCTGATTGGATTCTGTTCTCTCGTTCTGTCTTGCCTTGCATTTTCTCCCCTCCTCTGTCCCCTTTAACTCTGTCTGAAGGCTACAGTTCTGTGTTCTGCCTCTTTGTTCCTTTGCTTGGATTGAATAAAAGCTTTGCATTTGAGGCTACAATCTCAGCAGTTTGAACAAATGGGCCTCTAATCAGCAGTGCAGTGTGAATCTTAATTCCTTCAGTCATCTTGAAATTATAGCGCAGCCTTTCTTGCACTGCTTTTTTGCATTAAAACACAGAGTCACAACTAGGGATGCACATTATTGGATTTTTGGCCAATATGCCAATATGTTAAAACTACTTTGGCCAATACCGATATTTTTATATACTTTCCTTTGTCGGAACATAGCCCTCTTATTTAGGCTTATTTACTACAAAAATTGTGTAAGAGCTGGTAACATATATTCAGTAACAGCCATACACACTTGAACTTATATTAAATGAAAAGTGTTAAATGTTATTTATTAGCATTAATCACCTGTGATGCTGTCTCACTTGTGGAGGCTTGTTCCAGGTTCAGCTGCAGTGTGGGATCCTCTGCACTCCTGTGCATGAAGGACAGACTTTTTAAGTTCAAAGTTTTTGTCTATCCATTGTGCCGTAAGACTAATCATGCTAACGGGGCTAACACGACGTCCAAATGTCTGTGGTAAAACTCACCCAAGTGCTATCGGCTATTAGCTTTTCATTGGCGTCGGAAATGGCGGCTTGTAACTTGGGTGAGGCTACGCCAGAAAAATATATCTGACTGGAAACGATGTAGCGAGGCTCAACGTAGTCCAAAAATCTTAAGAATCCGACATCCTTAACGAAAAAAACTTCCACACGGCCGCCATTTTGACTTCTTCCTCTCTGCCGTGGTCAGATCAGGTAGGCGCGCGTGATGTCATCACGTTGTGCTGGCGCTACAGGCGTCCTTGTCACTGGGTTGTCATACAAAAACATTGTCTTTTATATCGGTGAGTTATTTTGATGGAATGGCCAATGTCCGATATTTAACTTTAACGCTAATTATACCAATACCATGCTAATAATATTGTGCATCTTTAGTCACAACTATTTCTTGCCCGTGCACTTCAGTAGTTAAAATGTTTTTAATATCTTGTGTAGTAACCAAGGAAGTAAAATCTAAGTGTCAGTAAATCCTTCTGCAGTAACGCTGTCAGATTAAAACATTTTACGTAGCTACACTAACAGTTTTAGCAGTGAACTCGGAAGCTGCCTGAGCCACACAGCTGATCTGATACTCCCTCTTCTGTTCTCAAAACAAAATCCATAACAATGTAGTCAACCTAAAAACAGCTCCAAATGGCTTAATTCACAAAGTTTTCTCAGACTCCAACAAAGTTAAGTCAGGTCCTCTGGATGGTTTCTTTTTGTTGAAATGTGTCATCTTTCATCCAAAAGACTTCTTCAGTCCAAGGAGCCACAACAAACTCAGCCTTATAAATAGCACCTTCACATAATGGATCAACCAGTTTGATGGTGCTCAGATGGTTTCTGGAGTCCGCCCTCTTCCCCGCTGACTCGTCTGAGGCAGCCATGGCCAAGGTGGTTCAAAACATCAAAGTCCATGCTCAGTTATCCAGGTAAAAAATCCAGAGGACCTGATTTAACCTAGTTGGATTCTTTATCTGGATTATTGAGCATGAATTGTTTTCTCTGAATTATTTTGTTGTCTTTATGTACGATTACCTATTATCAATCTGGAACAAATAGGAGGAAGTTCAAGTAGGTTTAAAGAAAGGTACCGGTAGTTGGGCTTCTTTTCTTTTAAGACGTTTTGTTTCTCGTCTAAGGAGCTTTATTAATTCAAGTTGAAGAGAGAAGAGCTCCAAGCATCAAACAGTAGCTGGCTGCTTAATTTTTTTAGCTTAACTCAAATTTTAGCACCTACACTGTATGTGATAAAATAATTCCCTTTTTATCCAAATCTAGTCTGACTACATTTACACTAGGCATATGGCCATCATGGGCAACATGCCCGCGCAGCGGTTAGAGCTGTCATCTCACAACAAGAAGATACACCTCCCACCCAGTCTTTGTGTGGAGCTTGCATGTCATCCCTGTTCACCAGCATGTTAGGTTGATTGGTAACTCAAAATTGTTCCTAGGACTGAGTGTGAATGGTTGTTTGTCTCTAAATTGGCCTGTGGTGGACATGTTGCCTGTCCAGGGTGTCCCTGCCTCTCTCCTTATGGCTGCTGGAGACAGACACCAGATCTCCTGTGATGCTACAAAGAAGTGACTGAAGAAAAGTAATGAATGGCTTTTTGGCGTCTTTGTTGATGATGGTTTGGTTTTAGGGTTTGCTTTTTAATTTCAAAATAACTTGAAAGAGTTATTAGTTAAGAGAGAATTAAAAGAGTATTTAAGAAGTTTTATCAACATTTTCACTTTTTTCTTTTAGTATTTTATAGAGCCCCCCGACTGATAAGGAAATTTTGTCTATCACCGATACCGATATTGTGGGGGCTAATGCCAGTTGCTGATATGTTGGCTGAAAAATTATGATCTTTGTCCACCCCCAGGAATCTCAGTAAACGCCTACTTTTAAACTTGTTTTAACACCTGAAGTCTTCAAAAAGTTTTCCTATGGTGCATTCACGTTTTATATCCTCCACTATTCACCATAAAGTTATCAAGTTTGTTACAAAAATATAAATTAAACCAAGAAATGCCCTTCCTGTTTATTGTTTAAACAGTCATGTATGGTGAAGGTCTAATTAGTATTGACCGCAGCAGTTTTTTTTTGTTTGTTTTGTTTTTTGTAGAGAAGTAAAATTTCAGAAAAACAATTTATTTCATTGAGGGCGACAAAGATAACATTACTAATACTGATATATATTTACCTCTACATTAGATTTATTGTTCTGGCCACAACAGCTTACTCCAAAGTGGAACAAACCAGTTCTGTTTGTGATGAGATGGTCTCTTTGGTACGCCCCCTCCTCCATTGCCGGCCCTCTTCCTTGTTGACAGTCTTGTCAAACTGGTTGAAAACAACAAAGTCCTGGTTTGTTCCACTTTGGAATAAGCTGTTGGGGGAAGAATCAGTTTTGTTGTGTGTTTCCTTGACTGATGAAGCCTTCTGGATCGAAGGCGAAACATTTCAGCACAAAAAAAAAAAGAAACTGTCCGGATGACCTGACTGAAAAATGTTGGATTGTATACCTGGATTTTTGAGCATGGACTTTGTTATTCTCAAGGGAAGTCGGGGAATGGCCAAGGACAACACCTATGGGAATCCAAGAGTCCTGAAATGATGACACAATGTTTTTTCATCTGGTTATCAGTTGGAAATTTCTCGGGGAGAGGGTGGTGAGTGTCAGATCACATGTTCTCCAGGTGAATTCAGATAAGTTGGCCTTCAAGGCCAGCCAAGGGGGCCAAATTCTGATAAACACACAGATGTTTTGGGGACAGGCAGAATTTAATGACATCTACCTTGAGTCTGTGTTGGTCCACTCGGTTCCGAAATGTTCAAATAACATGGCCACACCAATGGAACATGACTGAGTAAAATCCCTGAGATCTGATCCATTCTGCCCAAAGCATTTGAGTCAGGGTACTCGAGGCACGAACCAAGCCATCATAAAGGCAAGCAGCGTCCAAATTTGCTGCCGACGACTTCCTTGATTGTTGATAAAACCAGCCGAATCCAAAAAGCAGGAACCAGTTATCGTAAATCCAATTAAATATGCATCCTTAAAATCCACAAATGGCAGCAGAGATATACACATCATCAAGTCTTCCAAGTCGATGAGATATCCAGCTGTGTGCGTGCCAACAGGGCAAGTCGGCTCACCTAAAGCCTGTCTTCTCTTCGAAGAAATGTTATCAATTGTGTTGAGGGACCAACTGACCAAACCAAGTCCATAATTATGGTTCGGAAGATATGTAGAGAGAGGCTCAGAAGCAGTTTCACAGACAGACAGAGCAGCAGAGCAACGTGGAGAGGGAAGGGAAGGGAAATGTGTCCGATCTCAGCAAGAACAAGTGGTGAATGGTTAAAGTTTCCTTTGAATTCTTACTGATTTCATGTTCAGCCGTTGAGCGTTTAAAGCCAGTAATGTGTTTAAAAGTGAAGCATTGAGGGAGGGACGCCCCCATCGTGAAGTTCTGCTGACAGAAAGAGCTTTGTCCTGATTGGCTGATGAAAAGCAAGATGTTAAAGGAAGATAATGCTGTTACTGCCATGTGTGTGTGTGTTAGTGTTTAAAGTTAGACTTAAAGTGCTTTCCAATTAGACAGCCTGTAAGCAGGGGTCTCGTTGAGGAGAATTGTTTTTGTATTTGCTGATACCCCAAAGACGGGCGAGATGACGACACATTTCTCCAGCATGTGCTCACATTAAATTTAACTTCATTGAAGATGTTTTCTTCAACTAGTAGATACGCTTTAATGTTGTACCAATTATTCTTTTCTCTTTTTTCCCTGTTGTTTTGATGAGTTGAAGCTGTTCTTTCTGCTGCAGGACATGGCGATGCTCGCCGCAGATTAATTAAACTTTTACTGCTGGAACCCAAACAGGTTTCATGGAGAAGTGACACAGCCTGATTACATCCTGCTCGGCACTTGTTCTGCCTCTGCACCTCATTTTACCTCTAAACACAGCTGACTGAGCTTTCCCTGCATTGATTTTTCTTTTTTACGTGCAGCTTTTGTGTTTGACGAATATGGGATGCGTCAGGTACAAACAGTGTGCGGCAGCCGAAGCCAGCACTGATGTTTGCGTGAATAAAGTCTGTTTGAGTTGTTCTAAGGTCAGCTGTCAGTTTTCTTTCTTCAAACGTGATGTGTGTTAGTGTGAGTACACACACCTTTACCCCAACACGATGTTGTGCAGGAATATTAGGAGCTGCAGCTTCATGTTGATACTTTATACAAGTCCTACTAGAAATGCTCCTTGTATTCAAGCAGGAAAATGTTTTATAATCATGTACTGGTAGTAGAAATGGGCAGTTTTCAATATTTGAAGTCTAGTTCAAATGAGCAAATCTGAATTATTGATGTGTCCATTACAGCCAAGCTGTTTCTTAAACAATGCTTTTACACAATACCTACTGTCCTCCTTTCTCTCTCAGAAAATACGAAAAAATAAAAACAACTTGAAGTGTCCTAACATCAATTGCTGCTGTTGTAGTTTATTTTGAAAGGATTATAAAGTGGAGAGACCCGATAGGAACAGGCTGAATGGGCTGTTCGGTCCCTATACAAGCGGTGCGAGTTTGGTTCACATTGCCAGTAGTAAGTCAGACTCCTTCAGGGTGGGAGTTGGACTCCGCCAGGGCTGCCCATTGTCACTGATTCTGTTCATACTGTAACTTTTATGGACAGAATTTCTCGGTGCAGCTGGGGGTCGGAGGGAGTCTTGTTGGGTGGCCTCAGGATTCCTTCTCTGCTATTTGCAGACAATGTGGTCCTGTTGGCGTCATCGTGCCATGATCTTCAGCTCTCACTGGAGTGGTTCACAGCAGAGTGTGAAACAGCTGGGGTGAGAATCAGCACCTCCACATCTAAGGCCATGGTCCTCAGTCAGAAAAAGGTAGCAACCCACCCACCAGTGACAAAGAGATAAATATTAGGCAGGTTTTTCTAAGTGTGACCAAGAACTTATAGCTTGTTGTCCCACGGTGGGTACCTGCCCGACAAAAGTGGCTACGATCATTTTAATGAGGAGCTGCAGGTGTTTTATCCACAGTACTGATCTGAGGACGCAGGTGTACTTTGACAGACTGAGGTCGAGTCGCTTTGTCTTCTGTCCCCTCGCAGTGATCCGTGTCCCCAGAGATTAATCAGGAGGAGAATCTGATCTGCACCCCAAACCGAGCTTCTCTGCACAGTACCACCATCTCTGACTTGCTCTTTCTCATATTGTCGAACCTCCTTTGACCAAGTTCACTCCGGTCCCTTATGTGAGGTCGTGGGTGGTGGCTAAAGGGCACAGGACTGCTACTGAGACACGGAGCAAAGTGTGGAGCAGGGAGGAGGATGAGGAGGTGCACTTATGTTCTTTATATACTAAACAACTAGTAGATAAGAAATGATCCCATAATACACTTATAAATCACACATAAAGCGTTTTAGGTTAAATTATAAATATGAACTGGCTGCAGTGGCAATTTTAGCACCTTTTTGGGGGGTGCTCAACCACCCTTAAATTTTAACCCAGCACCTCTGAAAAATAAAGAGTCAGAGTTTCTTTATTGTCATTCACACCACATGTGGTGTAACGAGATTATGTACACAGGGTCCCAGTTACATCCAACAATAAAATGTAAAACAAAAACAGTAATAATATCTAAGATATGAACTAAGAAAGCATCAACTAAATATACACTAAGCACTAATAGCATAAAAACATTACACCAAACAGCAGCACGAACATGAGTCTGTGTGAGCAGATGAGCACGCATGAACACATCAACATGAAACAGAGCAGCAGCAACATGAAACAGATCAGCAGCAACATGATGTAATTTTTTTCCCAATGATTATTCTGGTTAGAGATTCATGAGTCTAACAGCCTCAGGGTAGAAGCTGTTCCTCAGTCTAGTGGTTCTACACTTAATTCTCCTTAACCTCCTTCCTGAGGGGAGCAGGGCAAAAAAGTGTGTGTGCTGGGTGAGTGGGGTCCTTCATGATGCAGGAGGCCCTCTTCCTGCATCTGGAGGTGTAGATGTCTGTGATGGTGGGGAGACTGACTCCAACAGACTTCTGTGCAGCCTTCACCACTCTCTGCAGAGATTTTCTTTCTGCAGCTGTGCAGCCTCCATGTCATAAACAAACCATCATTAAGGTTTTGTAAGGAAACTCTCAAACCTTAGATTCACAAAAATATTGAATAAATATGGAATAAATTACGACAGTTTTAAACAGGAAATAGCATCTACTTTATTCATAATTTTCTGGGGGAGGAACCCCCCCCCCCCCCCCCCCCCCCACATGCTATTTGCATTCCAGCATCTTTGATTTACAAACTAAGCCCCGATGGTTAGAGAAGGTGGCCTGTGATCAGAAGCTCGTCAGTTTGACCAACAACTAAAATGTGGGCCGAGTTCGCTCATAGTGGCAACCCCTGAAGAAGAAAGCAGCCAAAAATGAGACAAAAGAATTATTTAAAGCATTTCCTTCCTAAAATTTCACTTTATCCTTTTTTTATTTCTTGAAAACTTTTGCCAAAATTTAACTTTTATATTACCAAGTAACATAATTTCATCTTGCCGAAAGAACGTGGTGACTTTTCAAACCCATTTGAAAAGTCTGTGAGTCTGCCTGTCTTTGTAGAGTACAAACATCCGAACAACAGATCGGAGTTTGTTAGTTCTGTTTTGTAAATTTTATGCTCATAAGTCACTACTGTTTGTTGTGATTGTTCAGTCACATTCAGTGTGTAAGAAAATGGTTTCTATACTCCCACTGAAAAGTTTATTATACGTACAGTTAGTGTTTTATAAATAGGAAAAGAGCTGCTGCCAGAAAGAGCTAAAGTATTCAAATGGTTTGTTACAAGAATTAAACCAAAAGCTTAACTTCTGGGGCAGAGTTTAAATCTATATCCAGCTCTTATGAAAAGATCTCTGTTGCTCTGTTAAATCTGATGCTGCAAGAGGGTCGGCAGAAGGAACAAAGGTGCCCAGGGGCCTAAATCAGATTTGGAACCTGTTTGATGCAGACATTGGTGACTGGGGAAATATAAATAGTGAAACAACTGATCCTGAATTGCACAGATGACTTGTTGAGTCACTTTTGTCAGTCTTGATACTGTCAGCCCAGTCCTTTGGTACAGTCTAGGGATCAATCCATTCATTGTCAACCACTTATCTAAGCACAGGTTGTAGTGGCATCATGCAGAGATCAGACATCTCTTTTCCCAGAGACATGTTCTATCTAGCTCATTTTGGGAGATACCATGATGTTCACTGAACAACAAGGAAATATAAACCTTGCAGCAGGTTCTGGGTCTTCCCTGAGGTCTCGTCCCAGAGAGACGTGCCCTCAACGATGCCCTCAACAATGCCCAAACCACCACTGACTCTTTTTGACACAAATAGGCAGCGGTTCTACTTTTTAGTTTATCCTAGATGACCAGGCTCCTTGCCTTCTTCCTGTCTGAATCCAGCCATCGTATGGAAAAGTGATTTCAACTGCTTGCTTCTGGGATTTCATTCTTTCAGTCAACCTCAGTTCATTGTTACCAAAGGTGAGGGTTGGGACATAGATGGACAAGTGTCTTTTGGCTCACCCTGATTACTGCAGACAAACACTCAGTTCATCATTCCATCTAAGAGTGCTGGAAGGCTAAACGCAAATGGAAAAAAGATAAACTGCAAGTGTCTCTTATTCTGTTGAGAGAGTCTGTGTAAGAATCAGGACATTGTTAAAGCTGAAAAAGCAAAGTTTTTCTCTGTTGTTGTGAAATCGGTCCTGAACACCCTTCCATCTACAGGTCTCAATAACTCCTCTGAAACTTGTGAAAAGTTCCTGCAGTTCTTTACTAATAAGATCCAAAACCTCAGACCACTGGTCCCTCAGCTTTCACATGAATGAACTACCACCATCACAAGTTCTGCTGTCTTTTATCAGACTGTGTTCTAACCAGCTGGAGAAAAACGTTAACAACATGAAGACATTTTCCTGTCCAAATTATAGTATTCCAACTCCGTTTTTAAAGAAAGCTTTTAAATGTGTTCGTTCTGACATTTTAGAGACGTTTAGCAGCAGTTACAGTTCAGGTGTTGCTCCAGCCTATTTTAAACATGCTGTTGTGCAGGCGCTACTAAAGAAACCTAGTTTGGACAAATCAGTTATGTCCTGGATGACTGAGAATCTTCACCAGTGTTTTGGACAAATCTGTCTTTTTAAATTTTAGACCAATTTCAAAATACCTTTTTTTATCTAACATTTTAGAAATAATATTTTTTATACAGCTGCAGTCCTTTTTAAATGCTCAGTCTTTTTGAAATGCTCACAGCGTTCTCGAAATGTTTCAGTCTGGTTTTAAAGCTCAGCACAGAAGCAACATTTTTAAACAGTTTATTTTTGTTGAAACGTTTCATCTAATCCAAACGACTTCATCAGTCCGAGGAGCCGAAACAAACTCAGTCTTATAAATAGCACCTTCTCATAGTGGGTCAACCTGTTTGAATGTGCTAAGATGGTTTCTGGAGTCTGCCCTCTCCCCTGCCGCCTGAGCCAAACTGTTGAACAGGTTTGAGGCAATCATGGCTAAAGTGGTTCAAAATATCCTGATTCCACTCCATAGGACCTGACTTAACTTTGTTAGATTTTTCTACCTGGATTACTGAGCATGAATAAGAGCATTTTTTAAAGTTTTCTATTGTTTTTATTTTGTTTTTTTTAATAAGCTACAGATTCAGGAGACTCTGCTGTACTTTTGCTTTTAGACCTGACAGCTGCCTTTGGTACTGTTGACTACAGGATTCTAATCTATAGGTTGGAACAATGTGGTATTAAAACCTCTGCTCAAATCTTGTTCAGGTTTTACCTGTCTGATAAGAGTTTCTGTGTACCGGTAAGCCTTTTTTTTTTCCATTCAACCTTTATTTATACAGATAATTACATTGATCCTCGGAGACTCATTTACAATTGAGACCTGCTTTAGACAGACAGACAAAAGTATGGAAAAGAGAAAACATGAGGGGAGGGGCAGTAAAAAAAAAAATTGTTTCTCGTACTATATCCTGACCGGGGCACAGTGTGAGAGTTGGGGGGGGGGGGAGGGGGTGGACGTTGCACATAAACAGCACATAATGACATCATGATACATTTATGAGAAGGAGGCCGGAAAAGATGGTGAGTTGTCCGTAAGCACCGCCAGAAAGTTCCATAGTCCTGGTAAGAGATGTTACAGTGTCTACCAGCAGGCTCAGCTCTGATACAAGTCCACAGGTGTTCTCAGGAAGGGGGTGAGTTGTCCGTGAACACTGCCAAAGTTCCATTCTTGATAAGAGATGGTACAGTGTCTATCAGTTGGCTCTGCCTCTGATACAGTTCCACAGAAGTACTCGGGAAGGGAGCAGGAAGGGGAAGGGGGAGCAAAGCAGAGCTTCTAGTTCGCATAACCTCTAGGATAAATTTGATTACCTTAATGATTGTGCTTCAACTAAAGGTAGACCTGAGTGCTTTCTGCATAAGAATGTAAAAAGATTCTCAGTTTTCTAAAAATGGAGTTTAAAAGGAGGGTAGAAAATGAAAATATATGTCCAAGAATAGAGCCTTGTGGAACGCCACCTGTGAGGTAGGCAGAGGAGGAGACGGGTTATTTAAGGCTTACACAGAAACTCCTGTCAAACATGTAAGACCTGAAGTCATTATTTTAGGTCCCAGTGAAAACCAAAGTGCTTCTTCTACAGGTCTGGCTAGTTTGGAGCTATTTGTAAAACCTCACATACAAAATTTTGGGAGTGGTTTTTGATTCAAGTTCTAACTTTGAGTATTCGTTCAGTTGCAAAAATGTTTTGGTTTTGGTTTTTTTAAACTGAGGCTTTTATCTAAAGTGAAATCATCTTTATTCTTTAAAGACTTTGAACTTATGATTCATGCTTTCATTACCTCCCAACTGGACTACTACAACTCTCTATGTCAGTGTTAGCCGGG
Source organism: Nematolebias whitei (assembly GCF_014905685.2). NCBI lineage: Eukaryota > Metazoa > Chordata > Actinopteri > Cyprinodontiformes > Rivulidae > Nematolebias > Nematolebias whitei. Next base: position 16,825,963 of record NC_056516.1, on the reverse strand, counting down.
CCGACCTCTCACATCTGCAGCTGGTCCAGAACGTTGCAGCTCATCTTTTAACACGAACAATGAAACATGACCATATCTCCTCTAAGGAGTGCTGCATCCCTTCATTGGCTCTGTTTGTTTTAGGATTGATTTAAGTTTTACTGATGACCTATAAGGCCCTGAATGGACAGGCTCCTGTGGAACTGTCTGACCTCCTGCAGCATTTTGTGTCCTCTAGATTCCTCAGATCCAGCAATCATTTGCTTTTGGATGACCCATGATCCAAGTAGGTCCACAGTAGTGATCGGGCCTTTCAGCTGTAGCTCCTAAACTGTGGAACCAGCTGCCTCTTCCTATCAGACATGCTTCAACTCTTGGTGTTTTTAATCTCATCTTCAAACATATTTGTACTCGATGACTTTTAATACACCGTGAAAGTTGATGTTTCATGGGCTCTTTTTATTGGTTTTATTTTTTGTCAAATTAAAAAAAATTGTTTTTATGGTCTCTTATTTTTCTATTATCTTTGTATTATGTGCAGCACTTTGACCAATGACTGTTGTTTTTAAACGTGCTTTATAAATAAATTTGATTTGACTTCATCACTTAGGAACAAGACACTGAGATGCTTAGTCCTTCACTTAAGGCAGCAAGTCATTCCCAGTCCAAAAAGAAAATTAAATTTTCCATTTGAAAACCACAACCTTGATGCTGGAGTAGTTGACTCTTGTCCTGGTTGCTTCATACTCTGCTGCAAACTGTTCAGCGCACTATGAAGTAGAGTCCGACCAATGTATCGGCCCTACGATATATCGGTCGGACTCTACTACAAAGGTCATGGCTCGGAAACACCAACAGGACCACATCACCTGCAAAATACAAATGGCACCCAGAAGTTCCTAAAACAGACATCTTAATCTCCATGTTTACTTTTATTTATTGTAAAAAGTAGGTTGGTAAATCACAAATTGTTTATTTGCTTGTTTTTAACACAGTGTTATAAATGTACCATTCACATTCAGCAGTAATTCTGTCCAGGCTTCAGTGTGAAGGAGAAGCAATTCAAAAGAGACTGTGTGCTCTTTTTCTTCAAAGCTATATTAAAAAGCACATACTGTAGTTTAAAAAAAAAAAAAAAAAAAGTCTATTGGTAATCATTAAAGTTCTGTTCTTTAAACTCAGTAAAAGTCTACAAGGGTAAAATCTGAGTAAATATCTGGCTGTGGTAATTAAAGTTGCTTGATATTGGCTCCTTTACTTATTTGTAAGCCACATAATGCTGCTCACTTGAAAAAGCTGCCAAAGTGAACTACAAAAAATACAATTTTCTGGCCAATAAACCTTCTTAGCTGTTGTCAGGCATTTTTAACAGCCAAATCAATAATGTTTCAGACCACTCTTAACGATTTAATCAAGTTTATTACCATGATGGAGCCCAAGAACCAGCTGTTGACCTCCTTGACATTACAGGCTTAAATAGAATGAAAAGTGGGAAAATACCTGACATCTGTCAGCTCAGCTGATGAATTTATTAATTCCCACGGCATTCTCAATTGTAATTTAGTCTTGCTGTATTTGTTGCATTTGTTTACATGTGTTAACAGATGCCATTGGATTGAATTTTTTTTTTTTTTTTTTACAATTCCAGAGACTGTTTGTTTCCCAAATATGTCAGATTTTGTCAAGTTTGTAGGAAAAAGAATGTGCGTGCCTACACAGATGGTGTTTGTGCTTTGGGCAACAGCAGGGGAATAGCAACACAAAGCAGCGTGCTTCATTATTTCAAGTTACTTACTTTGTCTGTAACTTAAGTGCTGAGGCTTCAAGCTAATTTTAGTTGACATTCTTAATCATATTCTTAAAGAAAGCAGGGGTGGGATGCTGGTGGTGGTGCCCTGTTTTTTGTTTTGTGATGGAAAGTGATCTCTTTGAATTAAGGGTAAAAACTGATAAATTACCAAGAACATGGATTGTTTTAGCTTTTACAGAAAAGAACTACCGGTAAACGCAAAATCAGACCTGGAAAGTGTTTCACATTTCTTTTAAACTGATGGCTATGCCATGCAATATTTGCATCAAAATAATTTCTAAGAACCAGCAATGACAGCAGGTCACTGCAGTTTTCTTGGGTTTCCACCAACTGGGAGGCAGGATTTGTGTTTGAACACTGCAAAGATCCACATGCCAACACTGATGTACACTAGCCAGACAATCAGAGTTATCATCTGTCACTCATCAGCCTTAGGCTGATTCAAAATGTTGAACTGGTTGACAAAGAAGGGTTGAAGTTGTTCAGTGAAGCATCTATTCATTTTCTTCCACTTATTTGTGGTTGGATTGCACAAACAAAAGGTCCAGTAGGCAAACAGACATTTATCTCCCCTTAAACACTCTCCAGCTAGTCCTGAGGGATCCCAGGGTGTTTCATGGCCAGAGACACTATACCTCCAGTGTGTTCTTGGTCTTCATCAGATTCTCCTCCCAGAGGGAGGCACCATGGAGACATTCTAATCAAATGCCCGAACCACCTCAACTGACTCATTTTGCTCCAGAGGATCAACGACTCTAGGCCAATCTCCTCAGCTTTTTTCAGAGTCTTCCAGCATAGGAAGCTAATTTCAGCCATTTTTATCAAGGATCTTGTTCTTTTGGTCATGATTTAAACATTGTGACCACAGGTGAGGGTTGAAAAATATATGGACCAGTAAATCAAGAGCTTCTCTTTTAACTCATCTTGTTGCCATAAAAACACAATAAAACAGAGCACCACCCCCTTATTACTGTGGATTTGGTCCCAAACTGTCAGCTCCATCTCCTGCTCCATTCTGCCTTCTCTCGTGAACAACACGCCCAGATACTTGAACTCTGTGGTCTTTGAGGCAAATAGTCCCTACCAATCAAGGGGAGCATTCCATATTTTTGTTGTTGAACCATTGCCTCTTACGCTGGCTGCTTCACACTGTTACAAACCTCCCCGGTACACATTGAAGGTCATGGCTTAAATACTTTTAACAGAACAACATCTGCAAACAGCAGAGGTTTTGAGGTTCCTTAAACCAGACACCTTCTCTCCATGTCTGTTCCCTAAGGTCCATAGATAGGTGACTTATACGATGCTCTTATACTTTTTGGAACGGTGGATGAAACAATATAATTATAACTGACTTGTTCACCAAGGCTGATCCACTTAATTGATACTGCTGTAAAATAAATGTAATTTTGTTTTTCCGACTTTTCTTTTTCACAAGTGGAGCTTAAAAGCCTACAGTGTCAAAAAACGACTGTGTCTATGTGAGCACTTTTGTGGGCCATTATTTTTTCAGTAGATTTTTTTGGTTTCCTTGAAACACTATTTGTTCAACATACTTTTTCATTCAACGTTAAACACAACTGGCTGTCATCAATTCAGGAGAGTTTGAAGACAGTGGGATAACTACTGCTCATCTGGTCTCAGCCTATGAAGCTGGTGAATGTATGAAAACTGGAGGCCAACTAAGAAGCATATATCATTGGCAAATGTACAGTAAAGGATTGAGACTATGATAGAAAGGAAGGCAAATTAAAATCATACCAATAAATAGTATCCCTCCTCAGTCAGTTGGCAAAACTTAAAAATTTGCTGCATTCACTTGTTTCCCTAAGACTGGAAAATACTTAGTATAGCTACAGTGAATGGCCTGTTGGCCTATTGCTATTTATGAGTGTAACTGGGACCTTGAGTACACAATTTCGTTCCACCTCATGTACCACATGCGATGCGAATGACGATAGTCACCTTGAATCTTGTTTGGATGGAAAATGGCTGAACTGTTCAGCCGTTTTCCAGTTAGTCATTTTGAGTCTTTAAAAAATAAAAAGTCTTTCCCAGCTATATTTGTCCACATAAATAAATCAGATTTGGTCTTGATCATAGAAGTTTAGTTTATTATTTAGTTCATTACTTCCTTCTTCGGTGCTCAGTTTACTCCCCCCAACAACCCCCTATTGATTCTGGGGATAGGGATTCCTTCAGAGCATGAAGTCTTGAAACTAAATATTAGGAGGAAAAGTTCCTGTGTCCGTTGTTTCCCAGTACAGTCCTTCTGAATGCTCTCTTAAGCCACACTGATGTTGTACACGTTCCGTCATACACTTGTATCTCTACTCGGAGCAGACACATTTTTCCTGTCGTGTATTATTCTGTTTGTGTCCCTCGTGTAAGTTTAAGGATGTGTTGAGGTTTGTGAAGCTGCAGGCTGTTTGTTGGCCAGAAGACATGATGCCCTCCTGACACTTCTAATGCAATTTTATTAACAAGGAGCTAATTACATCTCAGAGAAATGACTTCAACACCTGTGTCCGTACGAACACACGTGTATCACCTTTTGTACTTCCTAATTTATAGTTGTGACATTCTTTTGTGAACGGTACACAAAGCAATAGATGTTCATGCACAGGTTATTTTCACTAAACCATCTGGCAAGAACTTTAAATTGAAGAAAGTGCACACTAAAAGTAATTTTTTTTTTTTTCTCAAATGCTGGTCTCAATGGTTGTATCAATCTCTAAATGAATGCTATCTGGATGCTTCCAACTGTTTTGTGTCACTAACAGCTGCCAGATATAGAGTTTCCTTTTCTAGGTCTCCGCACATTCACCTGTTCATGTTTTACAACTGCTTTATGAATAATGATGTGACTTCTCTAGTTTAAATAACATATGTCAGTCCAAGGGTGTTTTCTGAACACTTTGCAGAAGTTGTGAGTTGTTGATGGGCTTTCACAAAGTTATCTTCAAATGTACTAACCCACGAGCACTCCAGTAATGAGGAAATTTAAATAAAACAGGTGCGACCTCAAAGCTCATCACCTGAACTCTCGCTCAGTGCGAAGCGTCCAAGACTTTTTAATGAGGAACCTTTCAATCACCGAGCAGTCGTCCTTCCAGAAGTCCCTCATCTTGCTTCTTAAACTGACAGACCCTTTCACGTTCATCTCTCATCCCCTAAACCACCAGTGTGTTTAATTCTCCATCTTTTAGCTCGAGACACAACTCTTCCCTTTTCTTCCTGAACTGGTTAAAAAAGACTTTACTGTAAAATGTGCAGTTTCAGTTATTTATTGTCAAAGCATTTGGAAACAGTAACAAACGTGGTGGCGCAGTTGGTAGATCTGCCGCCTCTCAGTGAGATGGTCACCGGATCAAATCCCAGTCCAGGGGCCTTTCTGGGTGGAGTTTGCATGTTCTCTCCATGCATGCGTGGGTTTTTTCCGGGTACTCCAGTTTCCTCCCACAGACCAAAAACATGCATGTTAGGTTGATTGGTAACTCTAAATTGTCCCTATGTGTGAGTGAGAGAGTGAATGTTTGTTTGTCTTTGTGTCCCTGTGATGGACTGGAGACCTGTCCAGGTGTCCCCCATCTCTCGCACAGTGACTGCTGGTTATGGGCACTAGTAACCCCTGTGACCAAAAAGGAAGATGCAGGTAGAGAGGATAGATGGACGGATGGATGGATGGAAGAAATGTATATAAACACAACAATGTTAGCCTGCACAGTATTCTATCACCGCTGGCCGTGACACTGGTAATGTCATCAACCAATTATGGTAACTTTTCCCCATTTCATATTTTTTACTCTAAAACCACTAAAAACAAGTCATTAATCTTTTTTTAAATCAATTAAATAGGCCACTAGAATGTTTTATGGAAGTGTTTCGCTGTAAGAATAATGTGAAAACTCATTTTTAAATTTATTTTCCTTGCATCTTTAACTAAATAACATCTTAGTAAAAGCTGGGAAATGACTAATTACATTAGAAGTGACATTAAAAGTTAAAGATGATCCTATCTGTAGCAATTGTACCAATGTGTGGAAACTTTGAATAAATTAGTAAAATGCTTGGTTGAGCTGTTGTCACGATGTATTTTAGCAGCATGTGAAGCAGGCGGAGAACAAATGAAAGTGAATTAGGTCTGAAATACATTTAGCAGCTGACATGAGTGAACATGGTGGAAGTATTTCCTGTTTGTGTATCTGTGGGGGGCTGGATTAATAGCTGAACATAGAGATTGGATTCAATGATGCAAAGCAACACACAGCGGGGGGCACTTACCCCACCACCACCCCCTGCTGCCTCCTCTGCTAATATTTGGAAACGAGACGGATGGTTGGTTGTAGATGTGAGGGAGATGATTGTGTACACACACACACACACTCCAACCATGTTAGACAGCAAAACACTGACGGTACATTTGGAATTTTGTTGTCGGATGTTTATGCCGAAGCATAAAAACTGAAGAACACGTCACTGTTTAGCATGTTTGGTTTTTGTTTTTCCCCCCTGTTTTCATCTCAATTTTTGATTTTCAACTTTCCCCAAAGTTTTAGAAAAACAGGATTCCTCACAAAAAAGGAGAAGTTCTTTCGCCTACCAAACAAATAAAAAATAAGAGCCTTCTTTGGAGCTCAGGTTCAGGCCCACTTCACAGGAAAACCATCACTTAAAGTTTAATGGCACTGATATTTTGATCCAGTTTTGTGATTTTTGGAGAGTTTACCACAAAATGTTTAACTTGGAATGTGATGATTTCACAATATTATCCATCACAACTTTCCAGAGGTGTTATAATCTTTATTTTTCTCAGATTTTACAGTTGTTATACAGTTTGTACATCATAACGTTGGCATTTTTGTCTTCTTCCACTCAAGTGTCTCACTGGGCTTCATACATAACACACTATAGACTCATCAGGATTGGCTTTTGACACTAGATGCTTCTGCCATTTATGGTTGAGGAATTGTTTTCAGTAAAATTTCTAGTTAGTATTGTTTTTTAATTAGACACAGGTGTGTAATTACTCAGGTGATGTATTGGAGCTTGCTTTAGCAGATTTTATATAGGCTTATTTTACTTTCTATCACTTGTAAAATCAAAATGGAGGCGTTTTCTACTCTTCCACTCTTTTAAAAATAAAAACAGAATTATGTTTAGCCTTAAGAGAAGGAAAGTAATGCATGTTGGAACTTTGGATAGTAGCTGCTTTGGCACCCTTGGAATTTTCAAGAAAATGTTTTTGGTTTCTTGCTGTCAATTTAATAGCTAATTATCATACTACAGTAACTCATCTTTTGTATCGTGGTTTTAAAAATTTTATTATTTTTGACAATTTAACAAAAAAAAACTGAGTTATTGGCCCAGGCCTCCCTTGCAAAAGTGATCTGCAATCTCCGTGGAATTTGCCTGGTTAAATAAAGGTTAATAAATAAACAATAAATTATTTCTGTTGGACAAACACACGTTTTTTCTTCTGTATGTTCCACAGCGGTTCACTGTAACAGGCATGTCACCTCTCGGCTGGTATTAGTCAACTTCTGACCCTTAATGAACGCCATGTTGGCGAGGCTGTCTGACAGCAGCAAGGCTTAATGAGAGGGGCTCTCTCAGCAGAGCCGGTGTCAGACCTCCACAATAACCATGCAATACCCCTGCTCATCTCATTAGCATCACGCTAACAAGTCGTTCTGTGGAGGATGCCATTGGGAAAGTTGAAGTAAAAGAAGCAAGCATTACGTTGTTTTTTTTTCTTCTGTTTTAGTCTGATCATTAACTGTGAGAGCCCTGTTTGTAAAAACATGGCCAACGTCTACTTTGAATCATGCCCGCAGTAAACGACCATTCAAACATCTGTTTAACAAATAAGGTGTGTTAAAGTCACACACATGTTTTCATTGTTCTTTGTATGTTTTCTGACTGAGATATAACAATTTTTATCATTTGAACTTTGTTTAGCCTTTGTTCTAAGGTTTATTATAACTAGATGTTGCCAGAGACCTTTCTGGGTGGAGTTTCCATGTTCTCTCTGTACATGCATGGGTTTTCTCCGGGTACTCCGGTTTCCTCCTACAGACCAAAAAACATGCATGTTAGACTGATTGGTAACTCTAAATTGTCCCTAGGTGAGAGTGAGAGAGTCTATGGTTGTTTGTCTTGTTTGTCTCTGTGTCTCTGTGATGGACTGGAGACCTGTCCAGAGTGTCCCCCACCTCTTGCACTGTGACTGCTGGCACCAGCGACCCGAAAATGAAGAAGCGGGTAAAGATGCTGGATGGACGGGCGGGCGGGCATTCTATCACACCTGGCCGTGGCACTGGTATTGTCATGAACCATTTATGGTAACTCTTATCCCCTCTTATCCCCTTAGTCTAGGCTAAAATCAAACCTGTTCAAGCCTCCGCTTCCCACCATCATCCTTTCAAATGCCCGTTTGATCCAGAATAAGTGGATGAGATTTGTCTGTGACTGGTGACACAGAGGAATTTGATTACCTTCTACAGCATGATTTTTATGGAATCTTGGCTGGACTGTACAACTCCAGATGTGGCCATTGAGCTAGTAGACCTTGCTACCTACCGAGCTGATAGGACTGCAGATTTTGGTAAGAAGATCGGCAGAGGCTTGTGCATTTCCCTCAGTGATTCTTGGTGTATAAACATCATAGTAGTCGACAAACTCTGTTGCCCTGACGTAGAATTCTTGCTGCTTAGATGCAGACCATCTTATCTTCTTAATTTACAGCCATGTACATTTGTGCTGTATATATTCCCCCTTGTGCCAGTACTAAGTTAGCCTTAACATAGCTCTATGACAGCATAAACAAAGGAATGGCTACACATCCTGACAGTGTCTTTATTGCAGCCGGGGATTTCAATCATGCTGACATAAAGTCTGTGCTACACTTGTTCCACCGTAATGTGAAATATTCAACCAGAGGAAACGGGACCCTTGATCAGGTGTATACTAATGTAGTGAACACATACAGAGCCGAGGCATTTCCCCATCTGAGACTGTTGGACCACCTATCGCTCTTGCTATATCTTAGGTATATGCAAAAAAACAGAACCACTAGGCCAGTAGTCAGATCTGTCAGAACTTGGCCAGGACGCCATTGCCAGGCTTCAGGACTGTTTTCACACTATATTCTGGACTGTTTTCAGTGGCCAAAGGATACTGACATGTGGGTCCCTAGATGAATTTACTACAGTTCTGGATTACATCCATTTTTATGTTGCCACTGTTACAACCTGGAAGCAGTTCTGGGGTTTGACTGTGCTGAAGGATTTGTCATGGGGCAAAAACATCACATCAGCCAAAAACATCATGTCAGCCATTGGGAAGGCCCAGCAATGCCTCGTCTATCTGAGGAGAATAAAAAGAGCAAAGCTTCCACAGAGGCTAATAACGAACTTCTTTCACTGTGCTGTAGAAATGGTGCTTATATACAGAATGCTGGTGTGGGTTTCCAGCTGCTCTGAGGCACAACAGCAGGCTCTTCAAAGGGTGGTCAAATCAGCAGTCAAAATTGTTGGGACTTGCCTCCCGAATCTCAACACTTTTCTTTTCCCGCTTCCTGTGCCAAGCTCACAACCTCATTCAAGACCGGCCGCACCATTTGTTCCATTAACTGTCCTCTGGACAAAGTGTAGATCCATCTGTACCAGAACTATCAGACTTGTCCACAGCCTGTTCCCCCATGTGGTCAGATTGTTGAATGAACAACCCACTCCTTATGTTTCTCCCTCCATTACCCAATATTACATATGATCGTTTATGTCCATACATTTACAGAAATGTGACTGGATTTGTATTGCTGCAGCACCCTCAGTACACTTTTCAGCCCTCCCTGATTATGCACCTTAAATAAATATGAACTGGATAATGCATCGCAGCAGCACACCACGCTTCCCCAATGCCCTCCCCAGGTGACAATAACAAATACTTGTAATGCATATTTACTTTGGGTTGGGATTTTTTTAAATATATATTTTTGGGTGGGGTGTGGGGGTGGTACTAGAAATTGGGCACACTACTTATTCTGGGATTTGTGCTGGTGGTACTTTCTTAATATGTAAGGCTGTGGATGCACCAATGTTATCTCATTGTTTTATGACGATGACAGTAAACTATTCAGTGGAATTGAATTTTATCTACTTTGCAATACATTCCGAATAAAAAATGTGGACAGTTTGCTGTGGTCCAACTGTGATCCAAGGCGGGGGACGGGGGTTTGGTCTCTAAGGGTAGTTCAGGTCTCTTGTAAATGAGTCCCCGAGGCTCAATGGGATTAACCTGTTGTTAAAGGTTGAATGAAAAAAGTGGAAGACGGAGTTGCAAGCTGTGTTAGTGCTGGCAGTACTGTATATGTACGTAGCTACTCAATTTTACTTACCAGCTCTGCAGAACGGGAGCAGCTTTCAGTTCCAGTTCGACTGTTCTGGTCCAACTCTGTTAATTTCTGCAGACGTACGCTGCAGCGATGAAGTCCACAATCAATGTTGTTAACTCTCAAACCTACTAATTTTAACAACATATTTATATGTAGCTACTAAATTTTACTTACCAGTGTGTTCCCGCCTGGAGGTCCATGTAGGCCGGCTAGGAGCTTTCGGGTTCACTGCTGAGTCTAGGGGTCTGGTTCTAGTCTGGTTCATTGCAGCCCTTGAACACCAAAAGCACATTTTGTGGGGGTGGGGGCCAGACCTTTGGTTGGCCGGCGCAGGACCATAGGTGGACGATTGAGTCAAAGTCTGGATGAAAAAAGTCTTTATGGGCTACGGAAACAGCGCCGGACCTATGGCAGCGCATCCCTGCTCAGAAGTCCTTGTGAGCCGGCAGCAAGCACACAAGATTCACCGATAGGTCTGGAGGTCTGATTCTGCTCCGGTTCAGTGGGTTCCGTTCAGCTTCTCTGCATCCTCTGGGCGCCGAAGTCACTGTAATAAGCGCCAAACTTTTTCCGATCACATCAAAACTTTCCCTCTATGTATTTCAGCAGAAGGAACCGGGACTTCTGGGTGGGGCCCTGTTGATTTCTGGGAATTGTAGTAATTATTAGAGGGAATACAGTGTTGACCTATTGAGAGAAAACCACAAAATGGTGGCGCCAGTCCAAAGTATTTTATTTTTTCGTTAACTTTACTGTACAATATTGTATCCAGTACTGTCCCAATCACGTGAGTATTATTAAAATTGACAATCGTGTCCTGTACAATTTTATTTTGTACAATATTATGTACTGTATGTTTACAAACCGATAGAGCAAGTCCCCGAAAGTCGAACCGCAAAGTAGCGAGAGACTACTGTACAGACAACAATAAAAAGCGATTAAATTAAAAATAAAGTCTTGTTGTAAAACAATAAAATCAAGGTGCCATATAAAACAAGGTAAAATACTAAAAACAAGAGGGAGGAGATATAAGAAGGTAGCAGACCAAGGAGTGCTTTATAGATGAAGATGAACCAGTGTGAGAGCCTACGTATAGATAATGATGACCAACTGACCAAGGAGTACAGGGTGCAGTGATGGGTACGGTAGTTACAACGTTATGAATCTTAGCGCGCCATGGTAGACAGCGTCCAACATCTGCAAGAAGCTCAGCTGGTGTGAGCATTCATGTAAATAATGTCACCATAGTCAATGGCCGATAGGAAGGTAGCAGTTACAAGGTGTTTTCTGGCATTCAGAGTTAAGCAAGATCTATTTCTGAAAAAGAAACCCAGTTTTAATTTAATTTTCTTTATCAAGTTTTCAACATGTGGCCTAAAAGAGAGGTGTGCGTCAATTAAAATTCCCAAGTATTGTAAGAATCTACAAACTCAACAGGAACACCATGTATGGATGAGATAGGAGGAAGAACTGCTGGCACACATTTTCTGTTTGACAAAAATAACCCTTGAGTTTTATCAGCATTTAGCACCAGCTTGAGATGGAACAAGTCTGACTGAATGATGTCAAATGTCGACTTTACATAGAAGCTGGAAAACCTTGGCAACTGTTACCTCGATAATAAACAACTGTATCATCGGCATAGAGATGTAACAAGGCGTCAGGAATGCTTTGATCTACATTATTTATCTATAATGTAAAAAGAGTGGATCCTAAAACTAAAATCAGAAATTAAATTTAATTCCAGCTTACAAGTGACAGCAAGCCTTGCTGCCTGTTTAACTGGTTAGTCGGTACACTGAGTCTCCTTTACATTCTAGCACCACATCCTGTCTTTCAATGAATTTATGCATTTCAGATTCTCCCAGCTCTAATTCTGTCTTTGTTTGCCGACTTCCTTAATGGTCTTTGTCATCTTTCCAGGGGCCACAAACGAAAGCGTGACAAAGAAAGAGAGGAGGAAGACGTGGACACTGATGATGTAGAGAACAAACAGCAAGGAGATGACTCAGCTGAATCCTCCAAAGACTCTAACGAGGAAGAAGAAGGTAGCAGCTCGGAGGCAGATGAGATGGCTGCTGCCTTGGAGGCTGAGCTGATTGATTTTATGTGACAAGAACAAAAAAAAAAAACAAGTCGCTGTCTCTACAGGTGGTACTTAAAAGATGTTTGTTCTGGAATCTGTGTAATTAGGATGTGTAAGCCATCGGTGTGTCATAAAGAACTGAATGTCCTTCACAGAAACGTGTTGCTGTGTACATAAAGGCAAAGGTTTTGTAGCACTTCTATAGAGACTTTTTGGCAACAACTTTTTCATTTTATTGTAAAATGTCAAACTGCAAGAGACATGAAATTTGATAATTTTTTTTCTACTACAAGTTTTATACTGATGAGGTGTGTGATATTGTAAATGTATATTTTGCTGATTGTTCTTGCCAAAGAGTTTGAAATGGTTTGCCAAGGTGTGCAGCTAAATATTTTACTCCTGACTTCCACTTTTCATTTTTTTAAGGCCAATGCAACCAGACCTAATCAAGACATTTGAATGTGTTTCCTCTTCCTTCTGTTTGTATATTTTAAATTTGTGTGATAAAAAGCCACTCATCGTCGTAAATGTATTGTTTCCATACTTAATTCTTTGAAGAAGTTGGTTGTTGGTCTCAGAGTTATTTAATGCAGCCTACTTTTCTGTTGGAGGATTTTTCACCGTTTCCAAATGATTTGTTCACTTTTCCTGTTTTTGTATGAAGTTGAAACTCATTTTAAGAATTTTTATTTAACATTTCTGACAGTTTTGGTTGATCAACGCAACTTAGAATGTTCTGGTAAAGTCCAACATTCTGGGAATTAGACGTTATTTTACCTAAAGTTATATAAGTAAACAAAGTATATTAAAAAAAAAGGCATTTTTCTGTAAAAATATAAATTTATTTTTTACTGTTGTTGCCGAGGTTTAGAAGGACTCGATCATATGTGATCCTGCACAAAGGTCAATCAGAATCAGGCATTTGTATTTTTTTTTAATGAGAAAAAAAAAACTAGTTGATTAGAGAATGATCCACAGACGAGTCATAAAAACGTCTCATTTAGTGGAAAACAGACCGAGTGTTTACACAGGTGATTTGGTTTCATGTTGCTTTTTGAGAGTATACATTTTTGAACTTGAGTTTTTTTGTGCCATTAAAACAAAAAAGACCTTTAAGCCAGCAGTAAATACTAGATACTCCGCTTAAAGGGTTTTGTTACACATTTTTGTTTACTGTCGTGCTAAGCTAACTTGCTGTTGGCTGCGATGCTCAAAGGTTTGAGTCATTCATTCAACCTTTATTTATACAGGTTAGTCTCACTGAACAAGAGAGACCTGTTTTAAATGACATATCTATGCATCAAAAAGGGTTGCAGGTTTATTACAAATTAGTTTTTAATAAAAGGTGCCAGTGAAGATCATGAAACAAAGAAAACTTGACAACTTGGAAAACATCATTCTACATAAAAGCTGAGCCCCCGGCTACGAGCAGAAGTGCTGAAATAACCACACTGTGCCGATAGCGCTAATTTATTTTTTATTTCGGCTGCTCCCTTCTTCAGGGGTCACCACAGTGAACTATCGTCCACGAAGATTTGTCGATTGTTTTTACACCGGATGCTCTTCCTGATGTAACCACAGAACACCGAGCTACCACAGCCCTCTGTGTGGAGCAGAGAGCTGCCATCTAGGGCACCTGGGGAGCAGATGGTGGTGGTTGGGGGGCCTTGCTCAGGGGCCCAGAGTGGGGCAAATCAGAGTGGAGGCAGGTGTGGGTGCTTCACCTATCCCATGGGTTCCTAACCCTGCTCCTTGAGGAACACCATCCTGCATGTTTTAGTTGTGTCTCTGCTCCAACACCTGATTTTAATTAATGGGTGATTAGCAGGCTTCTGCCGAACACAAAGAAGTAATTAAATCACTGAATCAGGTGTGTTGGAGCAGGGAAACAACTAAAACATGCAGGATGGTGTTCCTCAAGAACCAGGGTTGGGAACCACTGACCTATCCCACCCTGTTGTCCGTACCAGAAGTTGAACCAGCAACCTTTCAATCACAGGCCCACCTTCTCTAACCTCTGCACCACCACTCCCCCAATAGATGCCGCTAATATTCGGCAAAATACAGAGAAAGGACAAACTGATTAGCTAAAGATTTCCCAAAACTACTTTTTTAATGCACCCTTTACAATTTCCTCTGAGCAAATGATCAAAGCTTATCGGTGAAGGACAGATGAAGAAAAAGAATCATTAAACATATGCCTACATTGTTTTGCTTTTTAGGCCAGAAAATAATAGCGTGCATAAGGCAAACGGGTTGCTGTTGTCTTTTCTTCAAAGCTTTGTATTTTTGAGTCAACGTGAAGTGTCCCATGACCTGAAAAGGAAAAAGTGGGTAAAAGAGGTGGAAAGATGAAGGAATGGATGGGTGGGTGGAGTTGTGTGAACAAAAGATGCAAATGCAGCAGAAAAACGATATATATATATATATATATATATATATATATATATATATATATAT
>NC_056516.1:16799763-16811223 GCF_014905685.2 Nematolebias whitei | reverse complement strand
ATATATATATATATATATATATATATATATATATATATATATATATTTAGGGAGGGATCCAAGTCGACTGGAAATACAGAGATTTCCACAATTGATGATGTGGCAACCTCTGTTCACGGTCACTTCGTACCCAAGAGAGTGAAGCTACAATGGGAAGTTTTTAGTGTTTTTAATCTCGTCTTACCCCAGTAAACTATAAACTGCAATTATTGATCAGTAGGAACTTGTTAATGACTTTTAAAAAAGTGCTACACTTGTTTTGGGAAAATTTTAGCTCAAGCTAATCACGTTCTTCCTTTGTAGTTTGAAATGACGTTAATATGTACGTTATCGCCACCTACTGGAGAATCATGAGCATTTCACTGTTTTTGTTGGAGTCAAGTGAATAAAACATAAATATCAGTTTCTGGAGATCTGAATAAAGTGAACAGGACTTGAGAAACGATGGAACAAAAGTCTAAAAATTCGATTCACTAACTGGAACATGGTGTTGAAAAGTTAGAGAACTTTTTTCATTTTTTTTTTTTCAAATTTCATTGCAGATATTTTAATTTGCGAAAATAAATGTGGTTTTGATTTAATGTTGCCTTGAAACGTTTGCTGTATTTGCAGCCTTTTTTATTTTTTATCGAATCCGTCGTCCACACAGTTTAATTGTCAAAACCAAAATAAACTCCCCCGAAACATCTTCTGCTTGAGACTTTGGATGATATTTGAAATTACTTTTTTGGGATCTGGAGCATTCAGGATTTTTTCTTCTTTTTTTTTTTTCCATCTCAAATTTCTGACAGACTAAATCAGTTGATTAAGCTGAATCTTTCTGATGATCTTTGTTTTTTACTCACAGAAAGTGATGAACTTTCAGACCTCACCTGCACTGCTCTCTCTGCTGGTAATCTTCCGTTTTTATGTGCACTGTAGTGACATGTCATCCTGAAAGATTTAATTGGAGCTGCTGGATGAAATCATGGTGGTTTATATTCACCCCTGATGTTTTCAGCCTGCTTCTGACATTTACTGCTGACAAAACTCCACAGGAACACATTTTCATCACTAAAAAACTTACTGTCTGAAGGCTGACATTTATGTTGAAGTCCAATCTTTTTGTTCACTGACTTGTCTTTGTGTAATTACTCATTTTATTCTAAAGTTTTAGTCAACCACAGACTTGTATAGTATTTGTAAAGTGTATTTCCTACTCTACCCAATGGAAAAAGGTACATTTATTAAATAAAGATGTTTTTAAGTAATCTTTTTTTTTTCATGTGAGGCTTTCTCTAGAGAGGTTTTGTCTCCAGAGAGACTTTGAAATGGTAGAGCTGCTGCCTCTCAGCGAGCAGGTCCTTGGTTCAAACCCCGGTCCGGGGGCCTTTCTGGGTGAAGTTTGTATGTTCTCTCCGTGCATACGTGGGTTTGTTCCGGGTACTCCGGTTTCCTCCCGCAGACCAAAAACATGCATGTTAGGCTGATAGGTAACTAAATTGTCCCTAGGTGTGAGTGAGAGAGTGGATGGTTGTTTGTCTCGTTTGTCTCTATGTGTCCCTGTGATGAACTGGAGACCTGTCCAGGGTGTCCCGCACCTCTCGCACATTAACTGCTGGATATATATACCAGTGACCCCCAATGACCAGAAAAGGAAGAAGTGGGTAAAGATGATGGCTGGATGGTCTCATTACCTCATAATGACAAAGTAAAAGTAAAATTTTAGACAATATTGTAATTTTTTGGTAAAATAGGACAAAACTGAGTTCTAATATTTCCATAAGTATTTATTTGTGTCTTTATCATGTTTGAATGTGAAGCTTTAGTCCAGTCTGAGATCTTTTGCACTTTGGGTTAAAAGGTTTTCTTTACTGACCATTCAGCTTCTTTAGAGATGTGTTGTCCTTAACAAATCATGTCTCATCACTGGTGGACTCCAATCAGGGTCAAATCATGTCCTGTCCCTGGTGGACTCCAGTCATGGTCAAGTCATGTCCCATCACTGGTGGACTCCAGTCATGGTCAAGTCATGTCCCATCACTGGTGGACTCCAGTCAGAGTCAAATCATGTCCCGTCCCTGGTGGACTCCAGTCATGGTCAAGTCATGTCCCATCACTGGTGGACTCCAGTCATGGTCAAGTCATGTCCCGTCCCTGGTGGACTCCAATCAGGGTCAAATCATGTCCCATCCCTGGTGGACTCCAATCAGGGTCAAATCATGTCCCGTCCCTGATGGACTCCAGTCATGGTCAAGTCATGTCCTGGCTCTGGTGTAGTCCAGCCAGCGTCAAATCATGTCCCGACCCTGGTGGACTCCAGTCATGGTCAAGAGCCATCTCTGCACAGAAATTGGAGGCATTTGAGCTCAAGTTCAAATGTTGTTGAAATAGGTTTGAATTCTTATGGAAATGTTAAATTTCAATTGTCATGTTAGGTAAATTTACAAAAATGTCTAAAAATCTGTTTTCACTGTGTCGTTATGTAGTTCTGAGTGTAGATTATTAAGAAAAACGATTTAAAGATGTTTAACACTCTTCTCTTTAACCTTTGAGCGTCCCCCAGTGACTGAAGTCGGGCTGGGAACACCTGAACTCTCAGATCCTGTTCCAGTTTATTCATGTGCAGCAAGTTTGTTGTAACCTGTGAAAAACATGGTTATTTCTTACATTTCCACAAGCTGCCTCAGTAGTTCCCTGCAAGGATAAGTGAAGTCATCGATTTGTACAGTATCTGTGAAGATGGCAGAAGGAATGATTTGTGTGAAAGCAGAACGTTTCTTTTAAAATGAATTCAGTGGAAGCCATTATGGCATGACACTGCCTAGGGGGGCTGTTCTGGGAATAGAACAGTATCTGCCACATTACTCTACCATCTTGTCATCCAGTCAAGCACATAGGTGTTCAGGTGAGCTGCTGATTACAGAGGACATGGCAGTCTAATATAAGCACAGCTCCTACGACTTGATGGCTTTTTGTCCACAGAACGCCTGAAGAGCCAAAACAAACAGAGGGCTCTCTGCACAAGTTTCCAATGTGGAACTTTATCACAATATTCTAATTTTTTGAGACACTGAATTTTAGTTTTTAAATTTTTTTTAAGCCATAATCAGTGAAATAAGAAATAAAGGCTTGAAATATTTCACTCTGTGTAATGAATCTTTGTAAAATATGAGTTTCACGTTCTGAAACGACTGACAACTTCTTCATGATATCCTAATTTTTTGAGGTGCACCTATTTTCAGAACATTTGTCACTTTTTAACAAGCAAACTGAACCACATCTGCAGACGCAGGTAGTTTTCCTTTTAATTGGTCCTGCTGGAGAAGAAGAGGCCTAAGCGTCATGACAGCCAACAGATGTCTCGTTCTTCAGTCGGACGTCTCCTGAGGTGAAACAGAAAAACAGGCTGGTCATTCAGCTCTTTTACTGGTGGAGTGCAAACATGAAGCAGCTGAATAAATTCAACCTGGAAAAATAAAGGTTGAATGAATGAATGAATGGATATACTCTTTATGTTGTCTGTCTAGAACAGGTCTCTTTGACAATGAATCCTCCTGTCCCAATGAGACTATAAATAAAGGTTAAATAAAAAAAAAACTTTCTGAGAGTTACATTAAAATCTGACAGGTGTCGGGGATTCAAGATGGTCAAGGGATGATAAGCCATGTTCTGCTAATCGCCCATTGGCACTGTTTAAAAACTGCCTTTTATAATATTCTCGCCGCCTCCACGTTGGATTCTTCTGAGTTCGGCATTGTCACTGGATTGAATCGACAGAGCTACAATATGACCTCCAAATTTAAGAAATCAAAGGCTGCAGGCTCTGTGGCTGCTGGGCATAACACAGCCTCAGACCATGGTGCTTCTGGAACAGGAGAATCGGCTTCGCCCTCACCGGTCTCTAGAAAGCCCGTCGAGTTGGCCTTGAAGTCAGACATCCTGGCTTCAATAAAAACTGAATTTTTGGTGATAATTAGGTTTGAGATGAAAGCTGCCCTGGCAGATGATCTTAACTTTATTAAGGGTGTGTGCCAAATATTGAGGGTAGAGGTCATTAACAGCATCACGGCCCTCAGAGCAGAAATTGACCGGGTGAGGCTGAGTGTGAAGGAAGCTGAAGTCGGGCTATCTAACTGCTCAGATGAAGTGGAAGTTCTGCAAGGTACCGTGGCAGAACTGAGGAATGAGGTGGAGGGGCTGAGGAGGAGGTTCGAGATTGTGGAGGGTGATATGAGAAAGAGCAATGTTAGGATCATAGGCGTTCCTAAATCGTCAAGAGTCGAGCACCCTCAACCCTCAACAAGCATGTGTAAGCTTATGCTTTACTAAGATGCTAACGGAGGTGCTGAATAATGTGTTATGTATTGTCATCATTGTATGTTCCCATACAATGGCGAAATTGGCTCTTTGCTTCTAACCCATCCACCACCAGGTGGAGCAGTGGGCAGCTATGGAAAGCGCCTGGGGAGCAACTGAGGATAAAGTGTCCTGCTCAGAGACACCACAAGATGTGCAATGACCAGGGATCGAACCCAGGACCTTCGGGTACTGAGTCAGCTGCCCTGCCCCTACACCATCTCGGCCCCAGCTGAGCAAACCACCGCTGATTGACTGCTCGCACCGGACGCCGGGTGGGAGGAGATCAGATGATTTACCAAGAGTTATTGTAGGCATACTGCATTATTACCAAGATTGTGTGGTAATATTACAACGCACACGCAGTTGTGGCCCGCTTCACTTCAAGGAATCATTGATCTTCATCACAGCTGACTACATTCCAAGTGTAGGAAAGACACAA
The DNA here is from genome assembly GCF_014905685.2 of Nematolebias whitei. Classification (NCBI taxonomy): domain Eukaryota; kingdom Metazoa; phylum Chordata; class Actinopteri; order Cyprinodontiformes; family Rivulidae; genus Nematolebias; species Nematolebias whitei. The sequence continues at coordinate 16,806,443 of NC_056516.1, read as the reverse complement.
GCAGCATTTATGGAAGTGAGGAGACTCTTTTGGAACCAACGAGACATTCGTTACGGTCTTCTTTTTCCTGCATGGCTTCACATCATGCATGGAGGGACGGACAAAGTGTTTGTCAACTTGGATAAAGCTATGGAATACGTCAGGAGGAATATCATCTCAGCAACAGGTGGCAAGAATTGAAATAAACTATAGGATCGGCCTCCCTTAAGCAGCATTCTTCTTAAGCTTATGTTTGACAATATTTGGCTGTTTGATCCTTTAATGCCGGTATGTACAACATTTTATTTGTATTGGAGGATGACTTTACTGCACAGCATTAACGCTCTGAATTGATGACCAGAAATCCTGGTCTATAATGCGCACTCTAATATGGGAGCACATTTTAGTTGCATGTTTGATATTTCCGATAATATTTGCAGTTTTATTTTTTGTTTCTTTTTATAATTTTTTATTGATATCACACTTGGGCAGATGGGAACCCAGATGGTCGGATTGCGTTCTCTAGGGTAATCACAAATGTGTGGATTTTCAGTTGACATAAGTTTTAGTTCTCTCTGTGTTCTGGTAGGAGTGTGGAATGGGTTTATACCAGATCAGCCTATTGGGATTTAGTTTTTCTTCATCAGGTATTGGCTTGTGAGAAGTTGTATGTAAATAGTATCCTATTTTCAACTATGACCAGAGTTAAGGATGTTAGATAGTCTAATGCAGGGCTATTCAACTAAATTGCTCAGGGAGCCACATTTACTGCAGTCAAGAGCTATGGGGCTGGACATCCAGCAGTTTTTGTCATGAAATAAATTTGTTTTATAGTTTTGCGCCGCTCAAGGTGGCTGCATGTTGGAGCAGCTCTGTTACTTTCATTCTGAGATTTTGCTTTTGGAAACTTTAATTCCTCTTTGTCTGGATGTAAATCACATTTTTTGGATGATTGTTTCCTTTGGTATCAGACGCTGTGCAGCTCGAAGGATTTTTACTGAAACATTTTTAGTTTTGGACATTTGTTATGATGCATAACCATGGCAACAAGGCAGTTTTCTACAACCAACAGCAACTGATTAACATCTCAAAAGCACAAATAATATCTCAACTACAGCCCCAAATCTCAAATGAGTTGAAAGGATGTTCTGTGGACGCATTCTCATCTACCTGCCAGCTGTGCTCGAGTGCCTGACCACTGAGATCCTGGAAGTAGCAGGAAACACGGCTCATGACAGCAGAAGGAGTGACCATCGCTCTGGGAGAAGTTCTGCCCAGCATTCGGGCAGTTCTACAGCCTGGGGGAACCGAGAGGCCAGCTGAGTCTGGGTGGACGGCTCGGATGGCATCTGCAGCCAGTTTCTTAGGATCCACTGTGGGATGGACCTTTACAAGAGATCCTTCCTGTCTACAGCCATCAGTATCTATAACATATCTTAATGAAATGAGGATAACGAGTTACAACAACAAATAATTTCCCTCTGGGATTAAATAAAGTATTTTTGAATTGAATTGAATTGAACTGAATTGAAAAATTAACCCATTAGTGGGCAGAATTAAGTTAATCCATGGGCCTGATTTGGCCCACGGTCCACCAGTTGAATAGCCCTGCTCTAATGAATGTACAGTTAATCATGTCAACTGGAATGTGAAATCTCTTAAAGGGCTCAGTAAAATTCTGGACAGTTATGTCACATTTGAAACTGACGAACACTGATATTGCTTTTTTACAAGAGACCCATGTGCAGTCTTCAGACAGTTGAAGTTTTGGTAAAAAAAAAAAGGTCTGTTCAGGTGTTTCCATCTAAAGTTCAGTCTAAATCAAGAGGGGTAGTTCTTATGATTGGCGAGCAGGTACAATTTACAGCCTCAAGTATACAGTACATACTGACACTGCCGGGCAGAATATTATAGTGATGGAGAAGTTATACACACTACCAGTGATCTTGGTTTCGGTATATGCGCCCAACTGGGATAGTTCTACATTCTTTAATAAACTCTTTTCAAATATACAGAATATGTCAACACATAACCTTATAAATGGTGGTGACACAAATTGTGTGCTTCCATTTCTTGACTCTAGTTATATGGGAAAACTACCCTGACTAAGTCCGCTCAATCAATCTTCCTTAAATCCGATGGCGTGGCTGATGTGTGATGCTTCTGTAATCCTACTGTATTTCAAGATCATACTAATTTTTTCCCCAGTTCATAAGAGGTACTCCCGAATTGACTACTTCTTCCTTGATATCTGAATTCTGCCTAAAGTGAAAGAAAGTGATTCCATGCCATAGCCATTTCAGATCATGGTCCACTAATTAAAATCTGTATATCGTCCTTGGAGATTCAACTCCTTACTCTTATCCGAGGAAGACTTTATCAAATTTCTTACATCTGAAATTGAATTATTTCTTGAAGTTAACCAAACACCAGGGTTGCCACTCTGTACTGTCTGGGAGACATTAAAGGCCTACCTGAGGGGTCAAGTAATTTTTTATTGTGCAAATAAAAAAAGAAGGGTTTGATATGGTTAAACGGCTAACGGATGAGATATTACAATTAGATGGAGATAGCCACTCCCCCTCACATGATTTAAAGAAGAAATGTTTGTTACTTCAAACTGAATTTAAAACTTTGCCCACTCAGCAGGCAGAATATTTAATTTCTAAATTCACACATGGTTACTATGAACACAGTGAAAGGGTTAGGTGTTTGCTCATGCATCAGCTACAGCGACAGTCAGCCAACCAAACTATTCCAACAATAAATAACAACCAAGGAGCTGCATGTCACGACAATGCTGAAATTGGTCAATTTTATCAATTGTACATGACTGAGTTAGCCTATTGGACTTAAAAAAAATTGTTACAGATATTAAACTTCACTCATTGAATTATGATCTGGCAAAAGATTTGGAGGAGGAATTCTCTGCAGCTGAGATAAACTCCACAATTATCCATCCATCCATTTTCTTCCGCTTATCCGTGGTCGGGTTACTGGGGTAGCAGCCTAAGTAGGAAGGCCCAGACTTCCCTCTCCCCAGCCATTTGGGCAAGGGGGAAATCCTAAGACATTCCCAGGCCAGCCGAGAAACGTAGTCCTCTCCAATATGTCCTGGATCATCCTCTAGGTCTCCTCCCGGTGGGACGTGTCAAGAACACCTCACCAGGGAGGTGTCCAGGAGGCATCCTACCCAGATGCCCGAGCCACCTCAACTAGCTCCACTCAACAAGGAGAAGCAGCGGCTCTACTCTGAGTCCTTCCCAGATGACCGAGCTTCTCACCCTATCTCTAAGGGAGAGCCCAGACACCCTGCGGTAAAAACTCATTTCGGCCGCTTGTGTCTGTGATCTCATTTTTTTGGTCACAACCCAAAGCTCATGACCATAGATGAAGGTAGGAACGTAGATCAACTAGTAAATTGAGAGCTTTGCCTTTTGACTCAGTTCTCTCTTCACCATGACAGACCGGTACAGTGCCCGCTTCACTGCAGACGCAACACCTATCCGCCTATCGTTCTCGTGCTCCATATCTCGGGGTCTTGTTCACAAATAATGGCGGAGTCCAACTCTTAACGGAAACAAGCCCGACTTACTGCTGGCAATGTGGACCAAGCTCTGACACTGGTCATGCAGGGACCTAACAGCCCATATCAAAGGGCTTTGCGTTCACACCTCCCCAAATGAACCGGACTTCCTAGGCAAACGGGCTAGAGTTCAGGACAACAGGGCTGGTGTGAATGCACCCTCAATTAGATCCAGCTCCCCCTCTGCATTACTTTGCTCTCAACTGCCTTCTAAACAATCAATATCAACATAAACTTCTAACTCAATTGTGATCTGCTCAGTCAAGATCTGGAATCAGTTCAGGAGGGCATTCAACTCTACAGAGTTACTGTTTTTGGCCCTAGTATCAAATAATCACATGTTTACTCCCTCAGTAAAGTGGGATAAAGAAATAAAGATAGAAACAGAGGCTCAGGGGAATGCAGATAAAAACACAACATCAGAAGGTGCTAGACACCAAGGAACATAAACCACAACCCCTACACAAAATATGTCAGTGCCTGTTTAACAAGTTCATATCTATGCGGCTGATCTCGTATGGGAGGGGTGGGGTGGGAGGGGATTATGTTATTTTGTTGTGTTTTCATTTCTTTTGTGTGTGTATGTTTTTTTTAAAGAAGGAACATTTCTATAAAAATACTTTGATTAAAAAAATCTGTCAGGTGGGTCATGAGATATTTTACTATCAGACAAGATTGGTTCCATTAGTTAATGTTAAATCAAAGAGCTCCTACATTCAGTTTGAGCTGAAACTCAAACCAAACTCCAGCTGTAAAGTTGATTAGGTCAAGTCAGTTTTATACATTTTGAGCTAAAATTGGACCTGATGGTAGCTGAGAATCATTCTCAACACATATGGTCAAAGATCAGGCAAAATCATTTGTCTACATAACATGATGTTAGTTTAAAACTCTCGTAGCAGGTAATATCCATTCCTTCAATCAGTGCTGGGACCTGAAGTCGTCTTTGAGAAAGCCAGTGCCAGATTTAAACCTGCTCACAACTTTCATGTGGTTCTGGTGCAGCCGTTCAATGTGAGCCAGGATGACTTGTACTTGGATTACTTTCACTGAAGTATCACTTTGAGGTACTTTATACAACACTGTCTGAAGGTGTTGGAGCTGGTCTTGTTTCCACGTTCTTTGGTTACAAGCCTGTTCTTTACCACAATTTGTCAGTTAACCACGTTTGTCATAAAGACACAAACATTCTGACTTGATTATAAAGCAGAAATATAATGAGATAATTACACTGGTGTTAATATACATAAATAATCATGCTTTCAGACAGCGGCTGTGATGCCAGCCCTGATTAGAGGAGTAATTATATGATTTGCACTAGTAGAACTTTAATTGTGCTGTCACCACAGCTTCACAGTGATTCATCCTCCTTTGTACTGTTCAAAACAAAACTTTTAAATCGTAGAAATCTTACTTACAGTAGCGTGACACTTTGATTTACAGGCCTCATAAAACCAGCAGCCCCAGGCTCCGGAGGGAGCCAGACAACCCCCCTCCCTCCCCCCTACATCTCAACCCTTCATAGAAGAGCTTGCTGCACAAAGATTAATTCATCTGAAGGTGTTGTTACTGCAGCTGAAGCAAATTTTACTGGATTATCATTTCATCAATTTCAGACGTGCTCTGTGCTTAACCCTGATTACCTTAATGCCCTCGGGGCTTGTTGGTTGGCTGTAAAGAACGTTTTATGACCGTGAGGCAACACACCATCTGACTGGCCACAGGCTCGCTGCTCAGCTAACAATCAGTTACCTTGACGAGATGTTTTACAAGCTAACCATATCCCATTCCATTCTCCTTTGTTTCGATTCATCCGAATAAGCAACTTTACAATTCTAAGAGCAATGACACACTCTGAAGGGATCCATCCATTTTATTTGGTTTCAGCTTATTAGTGGTCAGGACACAAAGGGAAACTCGGACATTACTTCAACCAACAACACTCTTCTGGCCGTCCTGGGGAATCCCAAGGCCTTCCAGAGAGGGTAAAAGCTCTCCAGCCAGTTCTGTGTCAGCCATGTAGTTTCCTCCCAGTAGGATGTGTCCAAAAATATCCTCTGGAGGAAGACATCCTTATCAGAGGTTCAAACCACCTCATTTGACCCCTTTGGTACAGAGCATTCAGGTTCTTGTTCTTTCAGCTGTGACCCATACCTCATGATCATACGTGAGGGTTGGAATAAATCTGGACCAGTAAATAAAAAGATTCATGTTTTGACTCAGCTCTTTGTTCACCAGAACAGATTTGAGCGACGCCCTTGTTCCTGCAGACGAGGACCGCAGTCATCCGTTCACCTCTGTGGCCATCACTCGTGAACAAGACTCAGATCCGTGAACTCATTTGCTTACCAGAACTTAGATTCAGTCCATGTTTCAGATGTTTGACTGCTGTCATCGTAGTTAGTTTGGAAAACATGGTTTTGCTGATGACAGCTGCACTTGTGACAAATATAAATCATGAAGATGAATCATCCTTTGGCTATGGCCTGTCCAAAGTTGCTTTCTCCTCCTGTTACTGTGAACGCTTCAGTTAGAAAAAGTAAAATCTTAGTGCTTGAATGGATCGATACTTCAGTAATATAAGAGTCATGGCTTGTGCTGACACTTTCAGGGTTTCACTGCCGCTCTGACTTTCTATCAGTGACATGTTGGACCAATAAGCAGAACGAATCGGTGTAGATGAATGTGGTGGAAAGTAGGTGGGTGTCAGCATAATCATCCCCCAAATATGACTGTTTGACAAGACCCCCGTCATCTGACAAGCATAGCCTACTCCTTTCATGAGCTGCATCCTGCTGCTGCTGGCAGAAGTAACAAACATGGCAGGCAATGCCAGCCCATAAATCTGCACAGAACTCTTTTCTCTGGCAGGATTGTTGGTGGCACCGAGGAAGGGACAGATGTTCTGGTAGTCCTGAAGGTAAGAAGAACTCATCCCTGCTCGTTACTTTGGACATCTTTAAGGTTATTTTCAAGCTACTGTAACTGTTTGAGAGCATACTAACATGGCTGTTTTTCATTTCATTGTATTTTATTTTGTTTTATTGCTATTGATGCCACACACACACACACACACACACACACACACACACACACACACACACACACACACACA
>NC_056516.1:16783544-16799753 GCF_014905685.2 Nematolebias whitei | reverse complement strand
ACACACACACACACACACACACACACACACACACACACACACACACAATAAAGTTAAAAGCTATAACTGGTCACAGGAAGTTCAAAATAAAACAACAAAATAACAGAAATTAAACATGCTCTATGACTATAGTTTGATTATTGTTCACCACCAAAGAACTCGTGTTGTTTTTGTCAGTAAAAATATATCTTGATCCACATAACAAATTTAATTAAAAGTAATTTTTAAACATACATCTAGTGATTTTTATAGACTACACATTTAAGATGGCTGCCACAGCTAAGCAACCATAAGCAGCACAAAATGGCTCTAACTCTTATCAGTATTGAACTATATTTGGTGTAGTAGTAGCTAGAGTTGCATTCGGGCCCAAAAAATGTGATCCGACCCTGCCCCAGCCCGCAGTCATAATTTCCAAATTCCCGACCTAACGAATTAACAGTAATTACAGGTCCGAACTTGGGAAAAAAACTGACATTTTTAATTAGTTATTAACGGTCGGGGACGTGCTGCTGAATAAACGTGGCAGAAGATTCGGAGCTGACAGAGTGTTTGTTATTTCATGGCCATAAAAAAGCATTTAAACCCTGTTTCTGCTGCATTCTTCTGAAGTACTGAGACACGCGGACAGCTCTGACACGTCTGCTGTGTGATCTCACCTGTTTGGGTCTTCGGCCGCGCGCGTCCGCTGAGTGCAGTGGTTGAATGAACGTCCATTTGGGTGATGGATCGCTGCCTGGCAGTACAGTCCCATCTGAAGCTTAACTGAACTTTTTACCTCTTGCAAGGCCGGTCAGCTTGCTGTGAAATGGCTGCGTGCAGCTGGTGAAAGTATGGCAGTCCACGTTATCATATCCTGACCAAATTAAAAGCCCGAGACCAGCCGGCCCATTAATCACATTATAATGGCCCGGCCCTAATCCGGGTCAGTCCGGTCCGTGTTTCGGGTTTGGGTTAGAAATGACAGCTCTAGTAGTAGCTTGGAGTGATCCAAACACATGCTTTTAGCACTGAGACTTCTGTGGACATGTCACATTTTCATATAGAATAATTTAAACCCCATTTTCGAAGTTTGACTAAAACTACGTTTTATACGTTAAAACGTATGGCATATAACAAACATAACGTATATAAATTATTTGTTCTATCTCATGTAGTTAGTTTAAAACAGTCATGGAATGTGGCTGGCAATATTAATTCCTTGCTAGGTCTTTTTATTAGTTTGATGTCTGTTAAAGAAAACATGAAGGGTGGGGGATAGTGGCACAGAGGTTAGCAAAGACATGCCTCACATCTGCTTCCACCTTCATTTGCCCCACTGCAAGGCCCTTAAGTCCCCCTAGCTGCTTCCCTGGGCACCTCAAATGTCAGCCCTCTGCTCCACACAGAGGGCTGTGGTAGCTCGGCGGTCCATGGTTGTGCCAGGAAGGGCATTGTAAAAACAATCGTCAAGTTTTTGTGCAACTTGGCTCTCAGTGGTGACCCCTGAGGAAGGGAGCAGCTGAAAGAAGAAACAGGTTTGTTACATAATTGATATTCACATAAAAATCTGTTACTGACAAAACAACGAGCTGAGTTTAAATGTTTTGATTGTGAAATGTGCTCGCTTCTTACTCTGAAAGTAATCATTAGATAAATGTCTACAAGTAATCTGATTCAAGTTGTCCCCCACAGATAATTAACTTTAGGGGGGCTGCAGCAGCTTGGTCTACTGTCGTGGAAAAAAGATTTCCAAACAGACCAAGGTGACCTGAGTGAAGTAAGATCTGTTTATGAAGCTCACAGAACTGGCAGGAAAGTTGCAAATAATCCTGAAGCTGAACTCATCCTTCAGGTTGATCCTGGGGGCTGCAGGGAACATGCAGATGGTGACGAGCTTCAGCCTGGTTCTGGTCGTGGTGGTGCTGGTGGAGTACATCTGTAGGCTTGCACACGTAGGTTTCTTCCTAAGTGGCAGCACGCGCACATCAACCTGGACGGGGCCATGGGCTTCATCATGCTGCAGGGTAGGTCTGCCGAGCCGGAACCGAGCTGCTGGTCTGCAGATATAAAACTTCTCAGTACTGTACAGCAGGGGTTCTCAAACTTTTTGGGTTCAGGGGCCCCTTACAGGGGAGAAAAAGTTTCAGTGACCCCCTCATAACACTCATGTTTATTAAATAATTTTCTTCAGTTTGTCTCTTTAATTCAGTGGAAATATTTATGTAACATAAATACTTAAGATCTGTTCTTTAATAGTGTTAATACAATTTTTATAATTTTAATCATGGGGTATTTTTCATTCAAGACACAATTAATTAACAAAAAATTTTATTTCAACTTCCAAAAATTGCAGTTTTAAGAAAATGAACAGTATCAAAAACCACTTTAAATCTTTACCTTTACTTAATAAACATAACAAATGTATCACCACTTCTTCCAATTATTTCAGAAAATTCTTTACATCAAACTGGGCAGAATCATAACAGCAGTAGTCAAACCAAGTAACAGGGCTGAATTTGTAAACTGATTGATGCTAGAACACATATAGTGGGCGGGCCAGCAGGGGGTGGGGTGTCTGGGGGTCCTCCCTGTGATTTCCTGTGTTTTGGTGTATTTTAGGACCCCCAAGCACCAGTTCGCAGACCCTCTAGTGTAGGAGTTGTGGTCTTGTCCCTGGTGTCGTGTTTATGTCTGTGTTCCCCCTGATCCTCTGCTTCTCTTTGCAGGGTTTGTGTTTCTCTAATATCTAATCCCATCTTGTGTCGTGTTCTTGTCTGGCACCCTCTGTCTCCTTCTCTGGCATCTGTGATTACTCACAGGTGTCATCACTTGGTCTAATTGGTGTTTCCTGTATATAAGTCTGTGTCTCTGTATTAGTCCTTGTCCTGGCATTGCCTTATGTCCATTGTTATGTAAGTACCTCCTGTTTATTCATGTTTATGTTGCTGCCCTGTCAGCTTTTTTGCTTTGTTAACAATTTCCTTATTTTACATTATCCTGAGTCCTCGTCTGCCTGCACCACTGGGTTCACCAGCACCAGTCTTTTGTGACACCTGGGGTCCGGGGACCCCAGTTTGAGAACCCCTGCTGTACAGTACATATACGTATGTTAATGCATAATTAATATTCGAGGGACTACTGTAACTCAGCCAATTTTATAGGTATTCAGCAAACAAGTGTTACAGTAGTTTACATTAATCCCTAATGCATATTCTGAGCATGAAACGATTGTGCAAGGTTTCGGTTGAAACATTTAGTGTTATTTATAGGTGTCAAAATCAGTGCTGGCTCAAATATACAGAGCCTCAGGTTTAACAATAAAGATTTTTCCTTCCCCAAAGGTTTGCCTAGATTTAATTCATCTTTATTTTTAAATTTTTTAGAGGTAATGGATTAAAGCAGAACTAATCCTCATTTATGTTCACTGAGGGAGATTTAATCTGCGTAATGCTGTAAATCCTCCAGTGTGTACTGGGATTTAACCTTGTTTAGGTGCTCAGTTTACAGTTTTTATACCCATGGAAAACATTATCAAAATGTAGTTATTATCATTAAGGCTATTTAGGTGTGTTCTAGCAGGTGTCTTTAAAACATGGTTTCAAACTACGGGTACAAAACAAACGAATAAAACAGAAACAATGAAAAAAACCCACTGTATTATAGCAGTAAAAGACACCGAATAAAGGGGGAAAAATGCTTAAACTTTAATGTGTAATACAAGTGTAAAATATATGAAGTACTGTAAAGTTGGGAGGATTTCAGTTCCTGTCACTAACACACTTTGTCTCATGAGATACAGATGTGCTCATCAACTACAGCTGTAGCTGTGTGCATGATGAGCTGGGGCTACATTTAAGCAGAGGACTTACTCCAGTGTTGGATTGCCTTGGTGATTTTCAAACTCTAGCCCCTGAGCGATTTTTGATCTCAGTTTAATAACGGCACAACTTTTGTGTTCCTTTGTCAGTTCTCTATGAGAACTTACCTTCAGTGTCTCAGGCCTGCTAGCGTCTGTGTTGGTTCCCTGTCTTCCTGTGCACAGTCTGGAACAGGACTCCTCTGTCCCGAGCCAGAAAAAAGCAACACAACACAGTAAGGGTCATTCTCTTCTGTCCAACTACTCATGAGAAATCACTTATGTAAACCAAATACTCACAATGTCTCCTTCCTTACAGATACCCCTGGTCCCATACCCTTGCTGCCACCCACAAATAAAAACACCCTTTTCAGTCTGAGTCTTTTTGGTCCCGGAAAAACAAACTGGTTGAAACTGAATCCTGACTTGGCAAAGATGACAAATGTATATTTGACCCATGGAGCTCTAAAAACATCTGGGTTTTCTCAGCCATCTTACCATGATGCACATTTTGTGTATGAGAAAAGTTTTTAAGAGGTCATCTGGACAATATCTTTTATTGTTGAGAGATGTTTCACCCTCCATCCAAAGGGTTTCATCAGTCTGAGAAGTCACAGACAAACTGGTTTCTACACCAAGCAGTGCACTCCGACAGTGGACCAACCAGTTTGTGGTGATAAGATGGTTTCTGGGGGCTGTCGACTCCTCCCAAGCTGCTACATCCAAAGTGGTTCAAAACATCAAGGTTCATGCTCAATAACTGGTTGGTCCAATATAGAAGTGTACTTCTTAGTGAGGAAAACAGTTGGTTTGTGACTCCTCAGATTGAAGAAATCCTTTGGATGGAGGGTGAAACATCTCTCAACGACAGCAAAAAAAAAGAAACTGTCCAGATGACCTGACTGAACATTGTTGGATTTTTTACCTGGATTATTGAGCATGAACTTTTATGTTTTTAAGAGGTCTTTGCAATTTTTCATTTGATGCGCTATTACTAAAAGTCATAGCATTTTAACCCCAACGTGTTGCATCTTTTGATCAATTTAGATTTTTTTTTGTATTTTTGACTTGAGAAATAGTAAATCGTAACAGAAACAAAAGAAAATGTAAAAATGGTACTTATGCTTTAGCTGCCTTAAACACCTCTCCTCCAATGGGAGCAAATGACTAGTCCAGAAGAAGCAATCGTGCTCAAAAACACTCTAAACCCTAAAACACAAGTCAAAACAACAACAACCTTAACTTGATGGAAACATTTTAAAATGGCACGTGCAGTGTGCACACAACCAGATAAAACTGGCTGTAGTTCATCCCTCTGCTTTGAGATTCTGTCCCTGACAGGCAGAACAAACAGCTGTGCACAGCCACATCTGCAGGGAGTTATAATGGTGGCACCAGATACGCAGAAAAACAACAACTTTATGACATGTAACAGTGCAGCAGCAGGAAAGTTTCATACTGTATTGTTACATGAAAACTGGGAATGGTTATTAAACCTACAGTTCCTTAAAGATCCATCCATTATTTTTCTGTACCTTGTTGAACTCGTGTGGGTTCATGGGGAACTGGTGCCTGTTTCCAGCAGCGATTGGGTGGGAAGCGGGGTACACCTGGGGCAAGCCATCAGTCCATCACAAATAGATGAGAGACAAACCAGATTTCCACTCACACCTAGGAACAATTTAGTGTTACTAATTAACCTAACATGCATGATTTGGGAATGTGGGAGAAAATGAAGAATCTGGAGAAAACCTACACATGCACAGGGAGAATGGTAAATGGGCTGTACTTATATAGCACTTTCTATATTATCAAGACACTCAAAGCTCTTTACACAACAACCTGTGCCCTCATTTACTCATTCACACAGCACTCTGCTAGATCTTTACAAATCATAATCGGTGCTTTAGATCACATTCATACACTGATGGGACACACATCAGAGGCTATGAGGGGTTCAGTGTCTTGCCCAGGGACACTTCAGCGTGTGACTGCTGGTGGAATCAAACCCCCAACTGTCCCATTACAGGACGACTGCTTTATATAAACTCCACACTGAAAGGGCCTAGTTGGAGTCAAACCTGTGACCTTCCTGCTGCAATCCAAGCCTCCACATTCACTTGTTTTTGCACAGATACACACTTCTCTCCTACTAAAAGAAATCTTTGGCAGTCAGGTTGCCAGAGCTTTGCTAAAGTCAGTTATCTTTGCTATCTTTGGGTTATATTTCACAAAGCAGTGCGACTGCAGCTGAACTGAAAGTTGAGGTGAGCAACAGCAGAACTCTGAACTCCCTAAATGTGACTATTAGTGGAAGCTCTCACACCCGGGCTTTCTAAAAGCCTTTAGCTGATCCAAAGTGCTGCAGCTAGAGTTCTGATGAAAATTAGAAGGAGATCGTATTTCTCCAGTTTTACATTCTCTCAACTGGTTTCCTGTCAAATGCACAAAAGAATATAAAATCTGACTTTGAACACACAAAGCTCTCAACATCCAGTTGCATCTTAGCATAAACAGATTAAAGATCTTATCTGCTTGGACTCTCTACTCTTCCTTTTTGTATTTGTAATTATTGCAGTCATTGTGTTTGTCTTTCCAAAGAAACACCACTGGACCAATTCCTGCAGTGTTTGTGGGTGTCAGGCATTTCAACCTTCCACCAGTCGAGGCAGATGCCCATCCTGAGCCTGGTTCTGATTCTGTTGGAGGTTTTTGCCGTTTTAAATGGAGTTGTTCCTTTCAGCCGTAGCTCAGATTGATGCAATCTAATTTTTTTTAGATAACTTTCCTAATTGATGTTTCATAATGTACTGTAGGTGACTGATTTTTAAATGGCATGAACTGATGGAAACTGGATTTTAATCTGAATCTGTTTGGAGCTGATTTAAATAGATTTGCAGGAAAATTGCCCTGACATGACTTTTGTTGCATGTTGGCTCTTTGTAAATAAAACTGCATTGATTTAGCTGTTAGATAAACCAGCCACCAGGGAGAACCAGCCAGTGTATCTCTGGTTCTGGTCCCAAGCCTGGGTAAATGGTGAGGGTTGTGTCAGGAAAGGCATCTGACGTTAAACACTTTTGCTAAAACTACAATGCGAGTTCATCCAAGCCAAACCATACCAGATTGGTCGAAGCCCGGGTTAACGATGACCGCCACCGGTGCTATTGACAAACAGGGTGCAAGCGAAAATTGTGCTACTGTTAGTTGAAGACATGAGGAGGGAAATGTGTCAGGCGACAAAAGGAGAATAGGAAAGTCAAGAATGTAGGACTGATGTTTACAACTGTAAATGTGGGGATAATGACAGGCAAAGGTAGAGAGCTGGCTGACATGATGCAGAGAAGGAAGGTAGAGAGATGGCTGACATGATGCAGAGAAGGAAGGTAGAGAGCTGGTTGACATGATGCAGAGAAGGAAGGTAGAGAGATGGCTGGCATGATGCAGAGAAGGAAGGTAGAGAGCTGGTTGACATGATGCAGAGAAGGAAGGTAGAGAGATGGCTGACATAATGCAGAGAAGGAAGGTAGATGTTGTATTGGTAGAATGGTGTTAGAAATGCAGCTGCCAGGAAAAAGAAAAAGATGAGCTATATGGATGCAGTTCGAGAGGACATGGGGGTAGATGGACTGAGGACAGAGTGAGGTGGAGAATAACTTGTTGTGGAGACCCCTGAATAGGGAACAGCCGTAAGAAGAAGAAGTGAGATGAGCTCTGTGATGAACTTGCCACCTGTCCAGGTGTCCCCTGCCTCTCACTCAGTGACTGCTGGAGACAGGCTGGATGGATGTGATGTGAGAGTAGAACTTTAAATGTTTCAACCGAATATGAAACAGATCGCATCAATCACCACGTACGTTTCAAGGTTCATCCATTCATCCATTATCTTTTACCCGCTTCGTCCGTTTCAAGGTTCAAGGAGACTTTATTGTCATTCACATCACATGTGGTACATGAGGTGGAACAAATTTGTGTACACAGGGTCCCAGTTACACACAAAAATAGCAAAATATAAAGTATAAAAAAGAAACAGTGCATAAGGATCTAAGATGCACACTAAATAATAATAATAATGTAATATAATACGGTGTATTAAACAGCAGCCTGAACAAGTTTGTGACTGAGCAGCAGGATTCTGAAAATTTCTTCTCCTGCCACTTTGTGATGATTAGGTCTGCTGGTGATTGATACTTCCTAGCCTTACCTGGCGTGCACGGTTTAGTTATATATAAAAAAATCATTTTTAAAAAGGTGACAAAGGAACACAATGAAATGCATTTATGCCATTTATGCAACTCTTAAGTGCTTTTATTCTTCTGAGGGTGATTTGAGCGTTGTGACTCATCATCTCCACATCATCACAGGATGTTGCCGGGCCGGACCTTTCAAGCTGCTGCAGGGGGAGAAAATGATCTTTTTACTTTAACAGTTAAAAGAACTTCTCTTCTAATCTGACATTCGGCTTCTCTCATCAGGAGAAACAGCTGAATCTTTGACTTTACAGGATCATTTTTGTCATTAACTGATGTGCATGCTGGTCTCATGGTTGTTTAATGACGAGGCAGATTTTAATTTATTTAGACAAATATCTGCATGTCTTTGAGTTTCGATCTGTTTTCATGCATTGCACCGTCCAAATGACTTCCTTTTTATGTGTCAGAGAAAATAAGAGCAGAAATATTTGTTTCTGTGTGAGCGCACCGATTCTAAAGCTGCAAGCTCAATAGAGTCACCAACAATCATGAGGAGTCGGTGCTAATATTATGAGAGCGCTGGTGCATGCACTTTAACGTCTGCTGTTCTTCTGTTTCTCTTATGATTTTGAAATTGCTGTTCCCACAGCTTTGGAGAAACTCAGGCAACAAATGTGTGAAAATGTGCAGCTCAGTTGGAAATACTGGGCGATGGTTTTTCTTGTATGGTGCAGGTAAAAATGTGCAGACATGCTTCAACATAAAGACTTTATTCAAGGTAAATGAGTCCCGTTGCACTCTTCAACACAGGACTGGTATTTTCATCTCTTTTGTTTCATACAGTTGTAGTTTTGGTTTCATGATTTTAGAACATTATTTATTAACCTTTATTTAACCAGGCAAATCCCACTCACATCACAGATCTCTTTTGCAAGGGAGACCTGAAGGCAGACTAACATGCATGTTTTTGGTCTGTGAGAATAAACCGGAATACCCGGAGAAAACCCACGCAAGCACGAGAAGAACATGCAAACTCCACCCAGAAAGACCCCAGGTCCAACTGGGGATTGAACCCAGGACCATCTTGCTGTGAGGCAACAGTGCTAACCACTGAGCCGTCGTGCTGCCAACGAGATGTTCAAATTAAGTGAAATGATGTTGTACTTTAAGTTAACTTATAAAGCACATTTCAACAGGGCTGCTGCTGGACAATCTCATGTAAAAAGACCAACATTAAACCATGGAATAAAAACTAGTAAAACTTAACACAAGCAGATAAATGAAACTAATTTATATTTGTAGGTAAGATAAAATAAACTTCATTGTCCATCTATCATCTTTACGTGCTTTTCACTGCATCTTTTCACTGGTGCCCATATCAAGCAGTCACTGTGGGGGAGGCGGGGGACACCCTGGACAAGTCTCCAGTCCATCACAGAGACACCTGGACAGGTCTCCAGTCCATCACAGGGACACATAGAGACAAACGAGACAAACAACCATTCACTCTCTCACTCACACATAGGGACAATTTAGAGTTACCAATCAGACTAACATGCATGTTTTGGCAGAGAAAGATGGACAAGTTTTATTTATTTTATTTTTATTTATTTAGAAATTTATTAATTTCATTAAAAACAAAATAACTATATACAATAGAAAAAAAATATATATACAAGTTTTCATACTTGAGTCTGCTGCTCAACTCATAAATGCACTTTTCTAACAAATGTGGCCTCATTTAGTGGAAATAAACAGGGTTTTCAACAATATATGATTTATTGTCAAGAAGCATTTTACACTTTTTCTACAGTTTATATATCAAAGCTTCAACATTTTGTCAGATCAGATCATTATTAAAATAAATTCTAAATTACAACTGGACTTAACAGAAGAATGTTTATTCATGGAAATTTGAGGCACTAAAGACACCTCCCAAATTTACAACAGAAATGTTCCGTATCATTCAACATAATGCAAAGTGCGCCTGGTTGATTTATGTAACTTTAGTGTGCAGGTAGAACACAGCAGCTGTATTTATGCATTTATCTGTTTATTCAGAAGGACAAAACACTGACAGTTTGTGACATGATGCAACGTTCTCCAGCAGCTCATTTAAAATCCTGCTGCTCCAACTTCTCTCTCTTATTCACACCTGAAGGACGGTGTGTGAAGCTGTGAGTTTAGCCCGCAGACTGGCGGGAACAAACATCAGCTTGCATCATTAATATTGAAGCCTTCTCTGCTGGCCTTGCATCATGAGGTGAGTGTCTCATTACAATAACAAAGCATCATTTCAGGGCCAACTCCGGTGGATTCATAATTAATATTGTTCAAGGAGGCTGCGAGGGTTCGCAGTGAAGTTTCGTCCTGGAGAGAAAAAAAAACCTGCAGCAAAGAAGGATCATTATCTTCAAGGTAGCTAACCTGAAAATCAGCACATAATTAATTAATTTAGTCAATAAATCATTACTATCAATTAAATCTGGATGAATCTTTAGGTGTCACAGTTCAGAAATCATTTTTATGTGGCATAAGGAAAATTACGCCTGATGAGCTTTAAAGAACACGGACCTCGTTTCTTATATTTCACTGTAATTTTTTTTTTCCATTTTGTTTGGAGTAAATACGTTTTTTTTTTTTTTTTTTATGTTTGTATGATTTGCTCGAGGCGTTAGAGAAGATAAGACAGGAAATGCAGGTAAGTTGTGTCTATAATTAAAGATTTGAGCAGGTTATTATTCTTTTTGTCCAGTCCTTGTCCTGTGGGGGGTGTTGAAACAAAGCCAAAGTTTTTAATTCAGCATTTTTGGAGCGTTATTCTTTTTTTTTTCATTCAACCTTTACTTATACAGATTAGTTCCCATTGAGCCTCGAGGACTCATTTACAAGAGAGACCTGTTTCAGACAGACAAAAGTAGATAGGGAAAAGAGAAACACGAGGGGAGGTAAAAACAAATCGTCTGGCCGGGACACAGTGTGAAAGTTGCAAAAAAGACCTCGCACATAAACAGCAACATACTGATGACATCAAAATACATTTATGCATGAGGAGGCCGACAAAGGCGGTGAGTTGTCTGTGGACTCTGCCAGAAAGTTCCATAGTCCTGATAAAGATGGCACAGTGTCTATCAGCCGGCTCAGCTCTGGTATAGGCCCACAGATGTCCTCAGGTGGGGGAGGTGGGGGTGAGGGGGTAGCAGAGCCGAGCTTCTTGTTCACATAATTTCCAGGAGAAATTTGAGATAGTTGGCCTACTCAAAGCCAAGCAGGGAAGCCAGATTCAGATAAAAACATTTATTTTGGGACAGGCCCAGTCTGATGTATTTTGTGTCTACCTTCATAGTTCTGCTGGTACATCTCATGGCGACTCCAAACAGCCAAATTTTGTGGTCACTCTGCAGGGCCGTGCTTGTAGCCTTCTCCAAGGTCGATTCTTTCACGCCAGCAAGTTCCAAGAGCCGCAAGTAGCCTGCGATTCTCGTAAACCGCGACAGCTTGCAGCTTAGCTCACAAAGCATCTGAGTGCTGGAAGCACGGCACATTCCTTCACACATGGCAGGCAGACTCATAATTGCCAGAACCGCTGCCGATGTCTTCCGAATTTGTCGATATGCCAGATAACCGCCAACTCCAAAAAGCAGAAAACTTATCATAAATCCTATTATGTACACATCTACATCCTCAACCAACAATACTGACAGACACACCATCTTCTACTGCCCCCAGGAATCCATAGTGTATCCAGCTGCGAGTGTCCCTTCAGGGCATGAGGGCTCTCCTTCACCCTGTCTTCTCGTCGAGAAAATTTTAGCAGTTGTGTTGAGAGACCAGATGACCAGATCCATAATTTACAATTCAGAAGATATGTAGAGAAAAAGAATTCACAGGACAAGAGAGCAAGTTTCTCAGGTTCATACTTTATATTGCACTATTGTTTACTCTGGCCTTGCACATCCATTATCTACCTCTCATCACGTTATTGTCTTCAGTCAGCGTCCCTTTGTCTCCTGTTAGTCACTATTGAGCACGTTGCATCAGAGGTCCTGCTGCTGTTCACTTTTACTTTTATATTTTTTATATAACTAGTTGTGTTAGTTTATTTTTGCTAATGTTGTTGTTTGCTGCAACTTGAGTAGGAGTGTAACGCAATTTCAATTTCTATGTATGTCCTGTACATATGCAGAATTGACAATAAAATCAATCAATCAATCAAACGCAGGAGGGAGCGAGAGGAAAAGCGTCCGTCTTCATCGAGAGCAAGCAGGAAGTGTGTTATAATTAATCTGTTTCAGGTTTGAACTCACAGCTCTGGAACACACAGTTACACAACGGTAAATAAAATCACTTGTCTTTTTATATGGACCTGCGTCTTCATCAGTCTGCTAACTTTGTGTTTAAAAAAAAAAATCAGTCATCATGTTAAAGATTTAATCTTTGTGCTGTCAGGATTCTTTTGTTGAAGACACTGAAAACTCGTTCAGGAAACTGAAAAACTTTGAATAAGAAGAGAGTTTGTTTACAGTAATGACATCATTACAGTCAGGATCTGTTTTTTGTGTTTATTAATGATATTTATTTATGGTTCATGACTCTTTTGTTTAGTTAAATTGTATTTCCTTGTGTCATTTTCTGCTCCATCTGTCAGCTACACCTGTTCCTGGTTTCACCAGTCGCAGCTGCAGCCACTCGTCCTCATCTGCCCAAATATTTAGTCTGTTCTCTCTCAACCCTCAGTCGAGCATTGTTGGCTCTCATGACCGGTCCTCCTGGTACTTTTCAGCAATCTGCTTCTCAAGTTCTTGGAAGTTTTGTGCCGTCTCCCCACTGTTTTGTTTTCTTTAAAGTAAAGTTTTAGTATTTTTATTTGAAGCTCCTTGTGTGAGTGTGTATTCTCAGGTCTAATCTGCTACAACTGACATTTACAGCTCATGGAATGATGTACAGATGGGTCATTTATTGCAAAAAGGTGAGTGGATTGATAAAGCATCAGACTGATGGTCACGTATTAAAACTAGTTTGATTAAAACATACATTGCATGAATTATTTTATTTAAAAATATCAAAATGAAAGAACTATTGTCATAACAATGATTCTGAAACATTCATATCAAGTAAACGTGTCCCTTGTTGCTATCTGATTCCTGAAGTTCTGAAAATCTTTTAAAATTACCTTAAAATTAGCAAGAGTGTTCACAATCTGCTCAAAAATGTAATATAAATTATACTGATGAAATATTAAAAATCTAAACATAACCATTTTTGAAGAAACAAGATATTTCTAAAAGAAAACAACAACTATAAATGTTATTATTTAATGTGACAAAATGTGAAAAAAAATAAAATAAAATCACACTTCTTACAATCAAAGTCAGTTGTTCCGATAGGCGAAAAGTAAGAAACAGCAAGAGATCATTTTTATTAACTTTAAGGTTTGAGTGATAGGATCACAGTGACGTAACTTCGGAGAGTCCTTGGGAGCTGTCAGAGCTTACTGAATTGTGCCGCTCAGGGTGGCTGCATGTCGGAGCAGCTCTGTTACTTTCATTCTGAGATTTTGCTTTTGGAAACTTTAGTTCCTGTTTTTCTGGATGTAAATCAGTTTTTTTGGATGATTGTTTCCTCTGGTATCGGATGCTGTGCAGCTGGAAGGATTTTTACTGAAACTTTCTTACTTTTGGACATTTGTTATGATGCGTAACCATGGCAACAAGGTGCTTTTTTTGTTTTAAACAACCGGGAGCAGCTGATTAACATGGCAAAAACGCAAATAATATCTCAACTACAGCCCCAAATCTCAAATGAGTTGAAAAGGAGGCTCCGTGCATGCATTCCTGTCTACCTGCCAACTGTGATTAAGTGCCTGGCCATTGAGATCCTAAGATCTCCTAAGGCGATCCTGGAACTGCTAAGAAACGTGGCTTGTGATAGCAGGAGGACCGGGATCGTCCCCTGGCGCCTGCAACTGCAGCAACAAGGAGCTCAGCAGGCTGCTGGGAGGAGTGGTCATCATTCTGGAAGGAGTTCTTCCTGGCATTCAGGTGGTCCTGCAGCTCGGGGAAACTGAAGACCAGCTGAGTCTGGGTGGATGGATTGGACAGCATCTGCAACCAGTTTCTTTAGATCTGCTGTGGGACGGACCTGTACAAGAGATCCTTCC
The DNA here is from genome assembly GCF_014905685.2 of Nematolebias whitei. NCBI lineage: Eukaryota > Metazoa > Chordata > Actinopteri > Cyprinodontiformes > Rivulidae > Nematolebias > Nematolebias whitei. The sequence continues at coordinate 16,785,562 of NC_056516.1, read as the reverse complement.
TGCCAACAGCCATCAGTATCTATCTTAATGAAATGAGAATAATGAGCTACAACAACATTTAATTTCCTTTGGGATGAATAAAGTATTATTGAATTGAATTGAATTGATACCTCATCCTGCTGTTCGCAGGTTTCTAACGTCTCATAAGCGGGCTGGAGCTGGAAGTTTCTGCAAAACTGATTTTTTTTTTCTGTTCAGGAAGTCAGATCAGAGCCTGAGACAGGTGAAAGCATTGATAAGTGTGAACTTGTAAATGCATTGATCTTTGGTGATTGATGGCTGTTCTCCAAAGCGTTGTAATGAATCTGATGAAGTCTACACCTGGTTGTTTTGGGAATCGCTTTTTTCCACGACACTGGTCAAATCTTGAATACATTAAACACAATGTCACGCAATACTTTAAAATGACACGTTCATACGTGTTGTAAATTACTCTTTCGTCAGTAACACGTTAAAATTTAACTCATCATCTGTAAACCTGACTGTTTTAACCACTTTTGTGTTGGCTAAAGTTTATTAGCGGTTTTTGTAATAACTAATACAACTTTATTATAAAGCACTTTAAAAACAACAGTGTTGGCCAAAGTGCTCTACACTGATAAAAACACACAAAAGCAAACGTAAAAACTATAAAATAAATAAAAAAAAACATTAAAAAAACAACAACATTTGAAGCTGAGTTAAAAGCCAAGGAGAAGCTCGTTCCACCTCTGAACCTTCTCTTTGACTTTGGGACCACTAACAGAAACTGATGTGACACGAGAGAGCGTGAGGGAACGCACAGCTGGAGCAGGTCAGACTGTGGGCCGAGGCCATGAAGGCATTTAAAAACAAATAAAAGAAGAACCTTAAAATTAATTCAGAAACTAACTGGAAGCCAATGTAATGATTCTAAAACAGGTGATGCGCTATTGGTATCGGTTAAAAGGAGAGTAGCAGCATTCAGAACCAGCAGAAGCAGATAAAGTAATAATACTATGTACTATTTACTAATAGTACATAGAAATATGTGTTGTGAGAAACTTGAGCCACAGCAAACATCTGTAAATTAGCCTGGATTAGAAACAGTTGTGTTTACATCAATGCAGTGGTTGATGAAAGACACAAACAGCTCAGAAAGGTCAGAGGTCACAGTTTGCACGTGACTCTTCTTCACATTTGTCTCTTGTTGAAAAACCAACGTGAAGTTTCTGAACGTGTTTGTGTTTGATTCCTGTTCTGTGGTGGGGAAACCTGTGGCTTGAGTCATCATTCTGTCTGCACTTTAGCTGCTTTAAGCTGCAGCTGCAGCACATGTTGGCAAAAGGCTGAGTGCTTAGAGCAGTTGTCCTCCAATGCAAGAGTTGGGTGTTCAATTCCACCAGCAGTCACATTCCGAAGTGTCCCTGGGCAAGACACTGAAGCCCCCATTGCCTCCGATGTGTGTCCCATCGGTGAATGTGATAAAGCTCTGATTACTCTTTGTATAGATCTAGTAGAGTGCTGTATGAATGTGTAAATGTGGGCACAGATTGTGTTGTAAAGAGCTTTGAGTGTCTTAGCATTTAGCATTTAGCATTTAGCATCTGCTGCTCAGACATGTTCACAGAGAATCACACTCAATGTTCTGATGGTTGCAACTTTGAGTTTTAATTCTGTCGTTATGCTCATGTTTCTTGATCTATGTTTTGAGGAATGATGAACAAAACAGTATGAATGGCAGTATGAGGGTTCAAATATTAGTATTTGCATCTTATAAAATGTAAATTAAAGTTGTTTTAAGATGGCAGCAATTAATTCATGTACTGTTATGATTGTAAATACTGGCTTATAATGGTAAGTCTAAGCAGACTTACAAAGTTAATTTTATCATTTTTAAACAACTTCAAACCTTCAGAACTGTGTTGTGGGTTTTAAGTTTATATTTAAACATTTTTAAATCTTCTCCCTTTCTGTCTTTACATGTTCTCCCTTTACATTTTTACATGTTCTCCTTTACATCTTTACATGTTCTCAATTTACATATTTACATGTTCTCA
>NC_056516.1:16779550-16783534 GCF_014905685.2 Nematolebias whitei | reverse complement strand
CAATTTACATATTTACATGTTCTCCCTTTCCATCTTTACATGTTCTCCATTTACATATTTACATGTTCTCCCTTTACATGTGTTTTCTCCTTGTACTCCAGTTTCCTCCCACAGACCAAAAACATGCACGTTAACTTCATTGGTAACTCTGATGTGTGACTCAGTGCGAGTGAGAGTGAATGGTTGTTCCTGTGATGGACACCTTTCCTCTCACCCAGTGAGCGGACAGCGTTAATGGAGACCAACACCAGCTCTGACCGGAGAAGACATTAAAGACAATGAAACCTCTGGACAGAGTTTGATCAAATCTGTCTTGTGGTTCCTGAGTTATTTTTCTAAATCATCCATAAAAAGACTGCCTGATCAGGAGTGCTAATAGAGGGGACAGAAAGGTAATGGAGGGGTGGGGGTGGGGGGACAACTGAGCCCCCTGGTCTACCAGATAACTGTAGAATGCAACGCTGAAGACATGAACGTTTGCAAAAACATTTTCATGAACTGACTTAATCGTTGCAATGACAGCATGTCAGCTCGCTCGTTTCCTTTTCAATTTCTTGATCATTCAAGAAACTGTCTACAGCAGGTAAGATATTCATTCTTCACTGCTTTTCCACAGAACCCCACTAATGCAACGGGGATGGTGGAGCTGAGACAAGCAGTGGGTCAGGGTGTGTCCCGAAAGTTTTCCACCGACTACAAAACAGTGAATCTAATTTAGTTCCACCATAGATGAATGAATGAGTGAATGAATGAATGAATGAATGAATGAATGAATGAATGAATGAATGAATGAATGAATGAATGTTTAGACACCTCCATGTTAAATAAACATGAACTAAGTGATCAAAAGAGTTCAAATGAAGGAGAACAACTTTCTAAATCTTCATCAGTCTAAGTGAGGAAACAGATTCCAACTGAGTTGGAGGTGACTGGATAACAGCACCACCCTACACTCTCCACCCTCCATTGTACACCATCAACCTTCCACCTCCCCTCCACCTCCATCCTCACCCTTCACCTCCATCCTCCACCTCCATCCTCTTCTCTCCACCCTCAACTGTACACCCTCAACCTTTCACCTCCCCTCCACCCTCCACTGTTCACCTCCACCGTCCACCCCTCCCCCCTTCCCCCCCCTTCCCCTGTCCCCCCCCCCCCCCCCCCCCCTCCACCCTCCACCTCCACCCTCCCCTCCACATGCAACTTCCACTCTCCACCGTCCACCTCCATCTTACCCTCCATCCTCCACCCTCCACCTGCCACATCCACCCTCCCCTCCACATGCCACTTCCACCGTCCACCTCCCTTCCACTTCCACCCTCCATCCTCCACCCTCCCTCCTCCACCCTCCACTCTCCACCTCCCCCCTCCCTCTGACGCGGAGGACCGCCTCTGAAGGCGTCGGGCTGTCGGAGCGCGCGGCTCCGGACGCACCTGGGCGCTCCGAGCCGAGCTGTGAGTCCAGCAGCGAGCCTGGGACACCTGCTCACACGCACACGCACTCCCCTGCAACATCTGCCACGTGTCAGATGGAGAGAGGGACAGGCAGCTCGGCGGAGAGGAGCATCATTTCTCCCTCTGGTGACGGAACCTTCTCCAGCTGAGCCGTGCGCGTTGAAACCCGGGACTTTGAGAAGAACACAAAGTGCACGCGGGGCTGAGAGCTCAGCGTGAGTCCCTGCTGCCATGTCCCGCACCATCTGCGTGCTGCGGGGCTCAAACTGATGGACACAAGCCGCACCAGGTGAGTCTGGAGACAAGAATTCAAATCACAGTTCAGTGGTTTTGTTGGAAAAGGAACAAACATGAGACTGAAGACAAACCTGTTGAAACAACTTCCTGCTCCTCACAGGGTAAAGCCTGATCATGGGTCCACTTATTGCAGGCTTTTACTTTAATAATTAAATATTCTGAGAAATGTCACAGAGCTCTTCCTGAGGACACAGATTTTGCAAACAATTCCTGAGTAAAGACTTTTTGAAAATGTTCCTTTATAGCAGGTGTCTCCAACCTGCGGCTCTGGAGCCACATGCGGCTCTTTGGTCCCTCTGCAGCGGCTCTTTCAAGCTTTAACCAAAACTATAATAAAACTCAATTTTATTGGTTGTTATACAAAAAAAAAAAAAAGGACTAATGGTAGTTTTCCTGTCATTTATTTTGCAAATATGTGAATGCTGGAACAAGTACAAGGAGTAAAACATACCCACTTTAACTTTATGATTTATTTCTATACTTAATTTATCCACAATAAAAAAAATCACCTAGGTCTGCATAGTTCATAGTTTTTATTTATTAAAAAAACCCTCGCTTTAAAAGAATTTGGTCTTTACATTTGTCTTAAATTGTAAAAATATATATTGTCATTTTTATCTTTATAATGTCTCCCCTAGTGGCCACAAAAGGCCCATTCAACAAACCTAAAGTGGCCCATGGGCCACCAGTTGATAACCACAGTTGCAGCGTATTGTTGCGGCTCTGAACACTTTTCATTTAGTGAACGAAGGTGTAAAATGACTTAGATTGTAACGGTTGCAGACCCCTGCTTTATGGTGATGCACGTAGGATTCAGGACATCCCTCATTAATCTGCTCTTAAACACACCTTTAGTCTTTTGGGTTTGATGCAACAAGCTACCTGAGGTTCTTCATCAATCCTCTCAAGCTCCTTCAGGTTGGATGAGAACAGTTGATGGGAACCTGTTTTAGGTCTCCTGAAGGAACCCACTTGGGTTAAAGTCAGGCGTTTAGCTGGTCCAATCCAGGACATCGACAGAGCTGCACAGTGGTGTCTTCTGTGTGCGTTGGATCATGTTGGAGGGTGAACCTTCAGCCCAGTCTGAGGTCCTGCAGTCTGTGGAACCAGTTTTCATTAAGAATATTTCTGCATGTTGCTGTGTTCAGCATTTCCTCAGTTTCCCTGTTGATGACAAACACCCCCACAGCGTGATGCTGACACTGCCATGCTTCATTGATGGTGTTGGGCTGGTGATGAGTGGTGCCGGCTTCCTCCAAAGGTTATGAACTGATCTGTTTAGTCTTCTTAGAGGTTCTTGTTCCTCACAGTCTCAGTGATCTTCAAGCAGCATTCAAATGTTTTTCACTGTTCTTCTGTTCAGCCACTCTGTCAGAAAGCCCAGATCAGTGCGGTCTGCAATTCTGGTTCTTCTTTGTCTTGGTCCCAACTCTACGCTGGATCTCTGAATCTCAGAGACCATCAGGTTCTTCGTCACCTCTGCTCAGGACTTTCTGTCTCAGTTGCTAAGGTGCTGGATGGTCTGTGTCCTGGCATGAAAATATAGGATACAGGTGACCCAGCTTGTTGAGTCTGATCAATTTATTACAAATAAATGTGAAGCAGAAAACCCCAGAGATGAAACGTTTCAGACAGCAGAATCTGTCCAAGATAAGCTTGTTACAGAGCATCTTTATGAACAAAGTGTAAGACATGGATGAAATCACCAGTGTCATCATGAATGGACGGCCATTCTACTTAACAACAGCATGATTTTACTTCAAAGTGTGGACAGATGTGCAACACACGGGACAATTTTGTTGATTTCTGATGAAGGCGTCTCAGAAAACCTATCAGTAAATTTTATTTTTCCTTGACATCCAGCTCTTAGAAAAATCTTGGTTGTGCCAACCGTCTTACTTTTGGATTTATGGAAGACACTCAGCATGGTGACTCAGTTGGTAGAGCTGCCGCATCTCACTGAGAAGGTCGCCAGATCAAATAATGGCCAGGGGGCCATTTTGGGTGGAGTTTGCATGTTCTCTCCATGCATGCATGGGCTTTCTCTGGGTACTCCAGTTTCCTCCCACAGATCAAAAACATGCATGTTAGACTGATTGGTAACTCTAAATTGTCTCTAGGTGTGAGTGAGAGAGTGAATGGTTGTTTGTCTCATTCATCTCTATGTGGCCCTGTGATGGACTGGAGATCATCATACATACATATACATATATATATATATATATATATATA
>NC_056516.1:16766624-16779150 GCF_014905685.2 Nematolebias whitei | reverse complement strand
GAGGTTGGAGCAGTGGGTGGGCATCACAGGGTCAGCCCTCAATTGGTTCAGATCTTACCTCACTGACAGATCCTTTTGTGTCTCCATCAAGGATTTTAGTTCTGCAGCGGCAGAGCTTAAATGGGGGGTTCCGCAGGGGTCCATCCTGGGTCCCCTCCTATTCTCTCTATACCTGCTGCCACTTGGTGCTATTCTCCGGAAACACAACATACCCTTTCACTTCTACGCCGATGACTGTCAAATTTACTTCCCCCTAAGACACAATGGTACGTGCTCTATTCAACCTTAGCTCGACTGCTTGGCTGACATCAGGGACTGGATGGCTTTAAATTTCTTAATTTTAAATGAAAAGACGTCTGAAGTCATGTTCCCTCCTAACGACACGATCACAAACCACTGTATCGACCTCTCCGCTCTAACCCTGTCAGAAAAACAAAGAGTCACTAATCTGGGCGTGATAATGGACGCGTCCCTGAAACTTAACAGTCATGTAAACATGATTGTTAAATCATGTTTCTTCCAACTTAGGCGGCTGTCTAAACTGAAGCCCATACTATCCAAAAATAACCTGGAGACAGTAATACATGCATTCATCACATCTAGGCTTGATTACTGCAATTCACTTCTGTTTGTTATCAGTCAGACCTCCATTGAACGACTACAACTGGTCCAGAATGCAGCAGCCCATTTTTTAACCAGTACAGGCAAAAGAGAGCACATTACTCCAGTTTTGGCCTCACTGCACTGGTTACCAGTTCACCTTCGAATCCAGTTCAAAACACTCCTGTATGTCTCAAATCGCTGAACAGTTTCGCGCCCCCCCATCTCTCTGATTTGCTACAGCCGGTAGAGGTGACAGGGCCTTCTCTGTAGCAGGACCAAGACTATGGAACGAGTTACCTCTGCTTGTCAGACAGCCCCCCTCCCTCTCGGTTTTCAAGTCCCGTTTAAAAACCCACTACTATTCAGTAGCTTTCAACACCAGATGATCTGTGTTTTGAACATGTATGCTCCACACTGGTTAGTCGTCATATTTATTATCTGCATCGTTTTTTTGTCTATATTCTGATGTACCTCATTTTGTATATTGCTTTGTGTGTTACCTGTTGTTCTGTCTGTACAGCACTTTGGTTGGCCTTGTCGCTGTTTTAAGTGCTCTATAAATAAAATGGTATGGTATGATATGGTATGGTATCCTCAACACAGACAAGACCAAATAAATCATAATGGACTTCAGGAAGAACCCTCCTCCATTACAGCCTCTCATAATTTAAGGGATTGAGGTAGAGAGGGCTGACAGCCATAGATTTGGGACTGGGTTGCATCGGACCGGAGCTGGTTTCTCAACACCACAGCCACAGTGAAAAAGCCCAGCAAAGGCTTTAATTCATTAGGCTGGTCAGGAGAGCGGGTCTGAACCAGTACCCTCATCCAGGCCTATAGATGACTGATAGAGAGTATCCTAACCACAGGCATCACCGTCTGGTATGGGAACACCACACAAGAAGAAAGGAAGGCACCGCAGAGAATCATAAAGACTGTGGAGTCGATCACAGGAACAAAACTTCCTCCCATGGACTCAATGTTTGCACAGCAATGGTGAAAAAGAGCAGCAGAAATCATCCAGGACTCATTCCATCCAGCTCACTCTCTTATCAGACACAAAAAAATGTTCATATAACCTGAGACACAGCAGAGCAGAGAGCATCATCGCCCATAGGACAAGATTTTAATAGGTTTTCCCTGTCAGTCAGACTGATAGCAAAACAAAACTACTGATCTGGTACAATAATAACCCTACACTACCTAACTTCACTGGTCATGTGACTTGGTTTACTTTCTCCACAGTGTAGATAGAAACCACTTTGTTCTTATTTTTATTTTATTTAGTGTTGTTTCAGTGTTTCGGACTATGACTGAGAGAACTCTGCACAAGAATTCCAATGTGCCTGGATTGTTGATCTGTGCACAAATAGCAAATGAACTTTAAATTCTACCTTCTAAACCCCGTAGAACAGCACTGTTACACAAACACTGTCCTCCTCCCAGCCAACCATCAAACAGATCCTTCCTCAGTCTGTTCAGCCTATTATCTCCCTCCGTCGCTCTGCCTCCATGAGTCATTTTCACTTGGTGGAGTGCAGGTTTAATTTGAATCAGAGGTTGTCACGGTACTCACTAAACTTCTGAAGAGCACTGATGGTGTAAAACTGTGAGACACAGTTTGAAGTTAAGAAGTCTACAGAAGTGAGTGCAGTGGATTTTCTCTGGCAACAGACCTTTGAAATGCTGCATAAACTCAGTCTATTCTATTAAAATGAAGTTGTCTCAAATTACATGATGTATCTCCTTGCAATGAAAAGCAATGTTTCATATTTACATACAAGTTATCACAAGCCAATACCTGATTAAAAAAATTTAAAAATCCCAACAGACTGATCTGGTATAAACCCACCCCTCTCTCCTAATTGAACACGGGAGAACAAAAACTTCTGTGCACTGAAAATCCACACATTAGTACCCCGGAGAACATAATCCGACCATCAGCTTAACAATTAATCTTTAGTGCCCTGATGGCTGCTTGCTATTCACAGAGGGATGAGTGATAATAACAACAACAGCATTGTAAGATGGGGGCAGTTGGACATGGAGGCCTCTGCTCCTGTTTCATGATGGGCAGTTCACATTGTTGATAGAGGGGAACAAGGGTTTGAGAGAGGAGTGAAGGAAGCCATCTTTGTGAAAAGAAACGTCCGTAATTAAACTGCTGTTATTTTCAAAAAAGTTCAAGACAAAAACAACTGGACTGTATTTATATCAGAAGACCAGGCAGTCTCATATGTATCTAGCTTAGCTCAGTTTTATAACTCGAACCCCACACTTTCTGTTCTTTGAATTGAGACTGCTCCTTGGATGAGAAGTAAAACATCTTCTTTTACAAATAAAGTCCAGTTGTTTTGTTTTTAACTTTTTTGGATATACCATGTCCTGGACGAATGAGAATTTTCACCAATGTAATGCTGTTATTGTTAGTATAACTCAGCCCTCTGGGAAGAGCAAGCAGCCGTCAAGGCACTAATGGTCAATTTTTAGGCTGATTGTCCTCCTTTAGCATGTGGACAGCTAGTTCTGGCTGTCAGCAACAAACTGGTTGATCAACTATGAGAAGGTGCTATTTATAAGACTGAGTTTATTTTTCATTCATTCAACTTTTATTTATACAAGTTAATCCCATTGAGCCTCGGGGACTCATTTACAAGAGATATCTGGTTTTAACAGAGTGATGACAACAGTGGACAACAATAGACAATCATAAAGGATGCGTACAAATAAAAAAAAAATAACAAGTGAAAATAAAATGGTATTTAAAAGGATAGTTAAAAGGAAAAGTAGTGAAAAAAACACTACATTATAAAGCAATGTAAAATACTAAAAACAGGAACATGTCTGCATTGGTTCTTGCCAGGAACTTAACAGACGTTTAAAGCCACTTAGAGAGGTCAAGATCGAGAGCTTCAGATCTTTTTACAAGATACTCCAGGAAACAGGAGCAGAGTAGGAGAAGGCCCTTTGCCTAGTTCAATCCCCACCGAGGGAACACTGCAGGTAATAATGTCCTGAGAGCACACGCTGTAGCTGCATTCACGCAGAGACATGTAGGAGGAGATGTATGAAGGCAGCAGACCAATAAGTGATTTAAAGATGAAAATGTACCAGTGAGAGAGTCTGTGTGAAGTTAATGATGTCCAGTTAACCAATGAATACAGGGTGCAGTGATGGGTACGATAGTTACAACCAGTTATGAATCTTAGCTCACCGTGATAGACAGCGTTTATAGATAGACAACATCTGCAGGGTGCTTGTAGGAGCGTTCATATAGATAATGTCACCGTAGTCAATGGAGGGAAGGAAAGTCACAGTTACAAGGTGTTTCCTAGCACTGAGAGTTAGACAGGATTTGTTTCTGAAATAGAAACCCAGTTTAACTTTCAGCTTCTTTACCAAATTTTCCACGTGAAGCCTAAAAGAGAGATGGGAGTCGACCAAGATACTCAAATATTTGTAGGCATTGACAAACTCAATAGGGACACCATTTGAGGATTAAAATCAGAGGAAGAACTGATGGGACCGACTTCCTGTTTGAAAAAAGCATCCCTTTGCTTTTGTCGGCATTTAGGACAAGTTTGACAAGTCTGACTGGATGATGTCAAAAGTGGATTGCAAAAGCTGGAAAGCCTTAGTAAATGTTTTAGCTCGACAGTAAACAACTGTACCATCAGTGTAGAAATGTATGGATGCATCAAGGATGCTCTGACCTACTTTACCTATGTAGATTATAAAGAGGGTGGGTCCCAGGGCCAGAGTGGGACTCATTTTCAACCCTGGACTTTCATGCCTCAGAGTGGCCCACTTTAGATCACGACCTATTATTATTAAAATCATGTAATTATAACCTTACATCAGGGGCAAATCTAGACTCTGCCCTTTAGGGGCGCTTTTAGCCCCCGATGCTGACAATAGCTCTTGGCTTGAACAATGTGCTGACCATTGGCGTCAGAAGCATTTTTAATGTGATGTGATACACACTGGCAGGGGAGTCTGGGGGTCCTCCCCCAGAACATTTTGAATAAAGTAGATGCCATTTCCTGCATTCTGGTGTATTTTAACGGGCTGTTTACCATTTACAGTAGTTTTGCCTACATAAATAACACTTGATTCAATAATAATTATAAAGTTAATGGCACAACAAGAAGTAGCCTGACCAACAGCTCTCCTTGTGTGAATAGAACACATTCTTCTTCTCTCACGCATCCTAGCCACAGTCTAAGAAACATACTGTAGTGTAGCCTACGTTAACTTTTAGGAAAAAAGTCACTAGCCAATATGAAACAATAATAATAATCACTCCTTCTTATTAATGGCCTAGCATAAAGCAATATGACCATCATCCATCATGTTTATTAGTAGCTTAAAATACCTAGCTAACACTCAGTAGTGGGGTAGATCTACTGTAACCTTACCCAGTTGTAGGGTCAAGAGACTAATATGTAGCAGTAACAGTATGAAAAACATTCAGGAATTGTTTCTATAAGAACATTATCAAATATTTTACATGAATGGTAAGATCGCTCCACCCACGAGGAAAGGTAACACAGCATGAGCTAACCTTGAACAAACTAACAAACAAGATAGCTGTAATGTGGAGGTAGTGAAGCTCACAGTGTTACCTAAAGCATTTAGTGAGGCATTTATGTCTTATCAGCTAACATTAAGGCTAAGACAGAAAAAAAATCTAAGCTACTAATAACATAAAACAGTCAGTAGATGTTTTCATGCCACAAAGCAACACAGGGCAAGAACTCACAGTGAAATTCAATATGTAAGAGTGTACATTTTACATACAAAACCTATTAAACACTTTGTACAAAATCAGTTTAGTTTTAACAAAGACTAAACTTACACAACCAAGTTACAACATATATCTACATATAAAAAAATACAAAACAAAGCACAACTAGCTTTAAGCACCTGCCTCAGCCATCTGGAGAAGGTAAACACCTATGTGAGAATGCTCTTCATTGACTACAGCTCAACATTCAGCACCATAATCCCCTCCAAGCAGGTTTCCATGCTCACCACACTGGGCCGGGAGAAGTCCATCAGCTGCTGGATACTGGACTTCCTCACCAACAGACCACAGGCAGTGAGAATCGGCTGTCACCTCTCCTCCACACTAGTCTTCAGCACCGGTACACCTCAAGGCTGTGTCCTCAGTCCACTCTTGTACTCTTTATTTACACGAGTGTACCCCCCCAAGCATAGCTCTAACATCATCCTCAAAAATACAGATGATACCACCATCTTGGGCCTCATCACCAACAACGATGAGTAAACGGTAAATGGACTGTACTTATATAGCACCTTTCTATCTTAATTCAAGATACTCAAAGCACTTTACACTACAGTCTGTGTCCTCATTTACCCATTCATACAGCACTACTAGAGCTCTACAAAGCTAATTGAACAAATCATTCTAAAGCGACTAATCAGTGCTTTAGATCACATTCATACACTGATGGGACACACATCAGAGGCTATGAGGGGTTCAGTGTCTTGCCCAGGGACACTTCAGCATGTGACTGCTGGTTGATTCGAACCCCCAACTCTCGCACTGGAGGACGACTGCTCTAACCACTCATCCACAGCCGCCCCACAGTGCCTACAGAGACAAGGTGAAATCACTGACCAGCTGGTGTCAGGAAAATTACTTAGAGAACTTTACTAATTGACTTTTTTTATGTATGTGAATGTTTCTGTAAAGTGCCCTGAGACAACTTTGTTGTGAATTGGTGCTATATAAATAAACTGAACTGAATTGAAAATAATCTCTCTCTTAATGTCAGCAAAACAAAGGAGATGATGGTGGACTTCAGAAAACAGCATGGAGGTCAGCAACTCATTTACATAAACAACGCTGAGGTGGAGCAGGTCAGCAGCTTCAAGTTCCTCGGCGTTCACATTACTGAGGATCTCTCCTGGACTTGACATCCAGACACTGTGGTCAAGAAAGCCAGACAAAGACTCTACTTCCTAAAAAGACTGAAGAAGTTTGGTACAAACACCAGCATCCTCACTAACTTTTATAAGTGCACCATTGAGAGCCTGCTGACAGATTGCATCACAGGGTGGTATGGGAACTGCACCAGTCATAGCCGGAAAGAACTACAGAGGGTGGCGCAAACAGCAGAGGACATCATTGGTAGCAGTCTCCACACCATCCAGGACGTCTACCACAGCAGATGTAATAAAGGCGAACAGGGTGTGACTCAGCATGGTTAAAGACATACAGCAGGCCGTGTTGCTTTTCATTTTCCATTCATAAACTCTGGTTATTGAATCAATAATAAAGCTTCTGTCTGTGGAGAAAAAAAAAAACTAGCCTCGTGAATCATAATCTTGAAGGTTCTTCATCCTTTTCCATCACAGTCAGACTGAACAAATGTGAATATTTATTGAAAAGTACAGTTTTGATTATTACAGTTCAAGAGAGATTGTTTGTATCATTTTAAAATTTTTCTCTCGTGATAGGTACAGGCATGACAGACCAGCTATATTGTATGGTCTGGAGACAGAGACATGGACAAAAAACAAGAGTCAGAACTGGAAGTAACAGGAATGAAGATGTTGAAGTTCTCTTTAGGAGTGACAAGGATGGATAAGATTAGGAATGAGATCATCAGAGGTACAGCACAGGTTGAACAAGTCGAGTCAAGTAAAGTCACATTTATTTATATAGCACATTTAAAACAGTAACTGTTATCAAAGTGTTTACTAAAAAAGATAATAAGATATTACAGCAACATGAATAAAAGCATAAAACATGAAATATGAGAAACAATGAAATACTAAATCAAATCACCCTGCGTTAAATGTCAGGGAGTAAAAGCAAAATGGATGAACACAATTATCAACAATGAAATACCAAATGAGATCACACTGTGCTAAATGCCAATGAGTACAGGTGTGTTTTGAGGAGAGATTTAAAAATAGAGACTGAGGTGGCCTGTCGAATGTTGATGGGCAGAGTGTTCCTGAGTTTAGGGCCCATGACTGAAAATGCCCGATCTCCTCTGAGCTTCAGCCTGGTTTTTGGAACTGTCAAAAGCAGCTGGTCTGATGATCTCAAGACCCGAGAAGGAGTATAAGGATGAAGGAGGTCGGCGAGGTATGAGCGTGCAAGGCCATTAACACACTTAAATGTCAGCAGAAGAATCTTAAAATCAACTCTGACCTGCACAGGAAGCCAGTGAAGGGAGGACAGAACTGGAGTCAAACCTGCGAGTTCCTGTTAGTAGCCGAGCTGCAGCAATTTGGACAAGTTGGAGACGTGAGAGAGAGACCTGACTGACCCCAGCATAAAGCGAGTTACAGTAGTCCAGCCGGGTTGTAATAAATGCATGGACTAATTTTTCAAGGTCAGATCTGGACAGCACGGACTTGAGCTTAGCTATCTGCCTTTGCTGAAAGAAGTTTTTTTGAAGAACAGAATTTATCTGTTTATTAAACTTAAAGTCCGAGTCTAAAACTACCCCAAGATTGGTAACAGACTGTTTTAGATATGGCTGAAAGGAGTCCAGATTTGCAGAATCAGTGACAGTGGCAGAGCTAGGGTTAAACACGATGACCTCAGTCTTCTGATCATTAAAACTCAAGAAGTTCGCAGCCATCCAAGTCTTGATGTCATCAAGACATTTTAATAAAGGGCGAATGGAGGAGGAACTGATAGGTGTTAACGACAGATAAATCTGAGACTCATCAGCATAGCAATGAAAGGAAAGACCATGTTTCTTCAGGATAAACCCTAAGGGGAGGAGATACAAAGAAAACAGAAGGAGTCCAAGAATGGAGCCTTGCGGGACCCCGCAGGAAAGAGGCACTGAAGTAGATAGAGTGTTAGCCAAATTAATACAGAAACTCCTGTCGTTCAGGTATGAACGAAACCATTCTAATGCTGCACCAGTAATCCCAAACCAAGTGTTCTAGCTGAGATAAAAGGATACTGGGGTCCACAGTATCAAATGCAGCGGTAAGGTCAAGGAGTACCAGGACTACAGACTGACCAGAGTCATTTGCCAGAAGAATGTTGTTGCAGACCCTAACTAAGGCTGTTTCAATGCTGTGTAGTTTCTTAAAGCCAGACTGAAAGATCTCAAGAATAGAATTTCCACTCAAGAACTCGTTTAATTGAGTGAAAATTATTTTCTCCAGGATCTTAGAAAGAAAGGGAAGTTTGGAGATAGGTCTCAAGTTTGAGCAGGTTGAAGGGTCAAGTCTGGGTTTTTTTATTAAAGGAGTTGCCACTGCATGTTTAAAAGTGCCAGGAACCACACCTGGGAGATAAACAACACAGAACAACTGGGAGATAAAGTTAGAGAGGCCAGACTGAGATGGCTTGGACATGTCCAGAGGAGGGACAATGGTTTGGGACAGTGGTTTGGACATGTCCATAGAAGGGACAGTGATTTGGACATGTCCAAAGGAGGGACAGTGGTTTATTGGAAGAAGGATGTTAGAAATGCAGCTGCCAGGAAAAAGACAAAGAGGAGATATATGGATTCAGTTAGAGAGGACATACCATACCATACCAATTTATTTATAGAGCACTTAAAACAGCAACAAGGCCAACCAAAGTGCTGTACAATAGATACAAAGAAGCACAGTGGACAGGAAAACAAAAAATAAAAATATAGATACAAATAGCAGCAGATAATAACTAAATGGCCAACACTGTAGAATACAGACAGGATCAAAACAAATCATACCATGTCAAAGGCATGGGAATAAAAGTGGGTTTTCAAGCAAGCCTTAAAGACGGTGAGTGTGGGAGCTTGCCTGACATGCAGTGGCAACTCATTCCACAGTCTTGGACCTGCAACAGAGAAAGCCCTTTCACCTCTGAGCTTACGACAGGTTTCTGGAACTGAAAGGAGCATCTGGTCTGCTGACTTCAGAGAGTGCAGTGGGCCATATGGCTGTAGAAGTTCGGAGAGATAAGATTGGGCAGAACTGTTTAGTGATTTTAAAAAAAAACATGAGTATTTTAAACTGGATCTGAAGGTGAATGGGTAGCCAGTGCAGGGAGGCCAAAACTGGAGTAATGTGCTCTCTATGGCCTGTACTAGTTAAAAATTGGGCTGCAGCATTTTGGACCAGTTGTAGACGTGCAATGGAGGACCAGTTGATTCCAAATAGAAGCGCATTGCAATAATTGAGCCTGGATGTAATGAATGCATGGATTAATGTCTCAAGATTCTTTTTGGACAGTATGAGCTTCAGCTTAGACAGTCACCTCAGCTGAAAAAAACAGGATTTAACAATCATGTTTACGTGACTGTTAAGTTTCAAGGAAGGGTCCATTATTACTCCCAGATTAGTGACTTTTTGTTTCTCTAACTGAGCTAGAGAGAAAAGGTTATTGCAGTGGTTCATGAATGTGCCATTGGGATGGAACAAGATGACTTCAGACTTCTTGTCGGTGAAACTTAAGAAGTTTAAAGCCATCCAGTCCCGGATGTCAACCAGGCAGTCAAGAAGAGGTTGGATAGAGTGTGTGCCTCTGTGCCTCAGGGGGGAAGTAAATTTGACAGTCATCGGTGTAGAAATGAAAGGGTATGTTGTGATTGTGGAAAATAGAACCTAGTGGCAGCAGGTATAAAAAAAGAGAAGAGGACCAAGGATGGACCCCTGCGGTACCCCCCACTGAAGCGCTGCTGATGCTGAACTGAAATTTTTGATACTTACACAAAAGGTTCTGTCAGAGAAGTAGGACCTAAACAATTTGAGGGCTGACCCTGTGATGCCCACCCACTGCTCTAGCCTAGAAATGAGGATCCCATGGTCGATGGTGTTGACAGCAGATGTAAGGTCCAATAGGACAAGCAACACAGAATCACCTGCATCAGTTGCTAGGAAAATGTCATTAAAAACCCTCAGTAGAGCAGTTTCAGTGCTGTGGAGAGATTTGAAGCCAGATTGGAATAACTCTAGGATAGCATGATCCTTCAAGAAGCACTTCAACTGAGACTCAACTATTTTTCCAGTAGTTTAGAGGTGAATGAGAGTCTGGAGACAGGCCGGAAGTTGGACACGACTGAGGGGTCAAGGTTAGTTTTTTTCAGGAGAGGCTGTACAGCAGCATGTTTAAAAGTTTTTGGCACCACACCTGAGGATAAACTGCTATTCACAATAGCAAGAATAGAGGGACCCAGCGTAGGAAAAACCTCCTTTAGTAGTCGATGGGGGACCACATCAAAGGGGGAACCAGATGGCTTCATGCTGCACATTACCTGCTCCAGAGAAGACTAAGAGATTGGCTCAAAGTGGTCAAATACAGTTGCACATTGAGATGGAATGGAAGGATCGTGAGCTGGTGGAGAAATAAGTGCCCGGGTGTTCGCAACTTTTTCTAAGAAGAAATGGAGGAAGTTCTCACACAGTTCAGTTGAGGCTTCCAGAGATGAATGTTCACTGAGATGTAGAACTGCGTTCAGGGTGGAAAACAGAACTCAGGGGTTGTGGGAGTTGGAGACAATTAAATCAGAGAAGAATTTAGATTTAGCAGCCTTAACTGCTTTCTGATAACGACACCAACTCTCCCATAACACTTGAAAAGAAACCTGTAGCCGCTCTTTCCTCCACCTGCACTCTGCTCTCCTACACTGCTGTCTAAAGGCTTGAGTGATGTCACTAAGCCAAGGTTCTGATCTAAGTTTTGTTTTTTTGGTTGATCTGTGTTTTGGGTCTTCTCCACTGATGAAGATTTAATGGACGTGAGAAGGCAAATATGTTGGTGGTTAATGCTGATTTATGTAAAGTGTTATGGAAGCTATGTTTGCATGAGCAGGTGGAGGTACAGACCCATCAGGGATCTAAAATATTCCTGCTGATTCCAGTACAGTGTCTGATTAGGACTTTGGACAGTTTTTAATATCTAATATTTGCTCACACATATCCAGATCTACTTTTTATTCTTTCTCAGATCTGAGTGGGCTGAAAATACAAGTTGCAATGTGAACTCCACTCACACAGTCATGATGAGAGACATTCAAAGCAGCTCAAAGTCAAGCGTAATATGCAAACTGTTCAGGGTTTAGTAAACACTAAATCACTGTTGTTTTAGTGCACGTGCATCATAAAGTGAGAAAGAACCAGTTGTTGTCTGCAGGGTGATGTCATCAAACTGACTCTGTGGTTAACAATCATTTTAATTTAAAATTACTTCCTTCATATTTAGTTATCCATACAATACTTTAATTGATTAGAATTGTTTCTCATCTTTATATTAAAGTTAAGTTAGTTTGAAGTGGGGTTGTGTGAGGTTCTGCTGCGTAGTCAGACTCTTATCTGTAGCAGACAGAGGAAAGTGTGAAGTGCCAGCAGCTCGTGATCTCAAACAACCTGAAGAAGCTGCAGAATACTTGTAGAGCGGTGGTTATATTGTGAGTCGTTCACTGAGGTCACAGTTGTTTATTTACACCCATGTTCTCTCAAGTAAATCAGTGTTGGCCAGATTGTGCTGCCTGTCTGTGGATTAACTGTGCAGTTTTAGTACAGTCCAGATGTTCTGTTCCTCTCTGCTCACTTGTTGTAAAGGAAATGGACCTGTTGTCAAACTGGAACCTGAAGTTAATTTTCTAAAAGGGATGCACAATATTGGATTTTTGGCCAATATCTGATATGCCGATATGTAAAAACTTATTTGGCGGATAACCGATACCAATAGCGATATTTTTTCCCTAGACCTACTTACATAGCTTTCTCTGCTGTGGAATTAAAATACTACAATACTCTTCATGGTTTTTGTCAATTTGACCTGCTACCAAATGCAGATGCCAAAAAGGGGACTGAAACTGATGTAACGCTTCAACTTGAATTATGTTTAATGCCAAATTTATTCATGACATTTACTCTCTAAGACAATGACAACACTCGAACAGTGCAAATTTGTACATTTTCACCTTTATAT
>NC_056516.1:16763827-16766524 GCF_014905685.2 Nematolebias whitei | reverse complement strand
ATATCGCTGTGTTATTTTGATGGAATGGTCGATGTCCAATAATTAACTTTATTGCTTATATCAGCCGATACCAATACCATGCCGAGAATATCGTGCATCCCTATTTTCTACCCTCTTTCCCGAACCTCAGCAACAATAAAGAAACAATCTTTCTCGATGGGTGGGACTTGTGGAGTCCCAGTCCTGAGGCAGCCCACGGAGCAGGACCATGATGGGTTCAACATGCATTCCTTGTTTGTCACACGGTATCTTTAAAAGGTCCAGACTCAGACACACACCTGCTCTGTTCAGCTGTTTTAACAGTATCTACTGAACCATGCTTGGTTGAAACATGTCATGGCTCTGTTGGCAAATCAAACAGTTTGCATAAAAAGCAGACAGAAAGTCTAGTTATACCTGTTTGATCCAATTTAGGGTCGTGGAAATCTGGTGCCTCCAGTGTTTTCTGGGCCACCAGCCAATCACAGGCCTACTTAGTGACATACAACCATACACTCTCTCATATTTAGGGTCAATCACTAATTAACACAACATGCAAGAATTTGATCCAGAGAATCAGAAGAAAACTCTTCTTTCACAAGGAAGAACATGTAAACTCCACACAGAAATGTCCCATCTGAATTCTCCTGCAACAGCAGTGAGAACCAACATGGCCGCTGTGCAGCCTCCTAAAAATCAAATGAAGAATTTAGATATTTGCTTTTTATTTGTTCCTTAGGTTGTTTTTTCCAGCACAGCCACTGACCTGAGTAAGCTGCTAAACATTTAGGTTTTATAATCTACAGCATGGATGTTTCCTTCTGTTACAAATGAATAAAACCAGTATGAGCTCTGTTGTCTTTGAAAGAGGTTTTTATTTGGGGACTGGTTTAAAGGTCGCACCGGGCTACATTATTGTCAGCAGAAGTGATCATCGGCAGTTCTTGAATTTGTCAAGATCTATGTTCTTCCCAAAGCTGTGTTGGACCCAGGAGGCCGCTGCTCAGAACTGAACAGACTTTTTTTCTCAATTTCCAGTTGCACTTTCATTTTCTAGATTTGGTCAGGATTTCCTAAAGTCCAACTTTTAGGTACAGTCTTGTAATCTTGGATTTATTTTTTCACCTGAGTGAGATGTTTAGGATGAGATGTTTTTCCTCTGTTTTGAGTTCCTCTTGTGAAGCTTTAAATGATTGTCCGCTGCGCCTCTGTCTCCACCGCAGGCCTCAGTGTCAAAAGCACTTTGCTGACTTGCTGCTTTCTGAACCCTTTCCCCCTGAGAGAACAACCTGTTTTCAGATGACCGGCCTCACTGAAAGCTAAAACTCTTAAGAAAGCTCGAGGGCTTCCTGTCTCCATCTGCTGCGAAGACGTGCTGAGCCTCCTCTCTGACACCGGTCCAGAACATTCATCGTTGGCCTTTTGCTGCTCTGATCTGCATCAACGTATGTTCTGCATGTTAAAACAAAAGATGGTCAGCCTTTGTCTAAAAGATTATCTCTGAAAAATGTGTGGCTGGATGCAAAGAGCTCCTCTCAGAAGAGGAGAGAATGTGGGGCCGACACAGTGAGCTGTGAAAGCAGCAGCTGACGACACCGGCGTGACTCAGCGAGAACGGCGGGGAGCCGGTCATGTTCGTGGAATCAGAAGCTCCATCACTGCTCAGTAAACCACATGATTCCTTTCTTAAAATACAATATATTTCTTTTCTCAACATCAAGGGAATGTTTTTTCCACTGATGCATGAAGTATACTTGTCATTATTCATGAACACAGTGACTCTGACACATGCACGAGGAATGATCCTTAGAAGAGACGTCTCTGTCACCAAACGTGTCGGAGCAGGACAGCAGTTATTACTGTTTTCTTTCTGTCACGTCTTCATTCGCTTCTCTTTCACAGCTTCAGACAAACTCAGCCAGGAAGTACGCTGTAGCATCTAATATCAGTGATCATACAGTCAAGATGGAATCTGGGGAAAATATTGATTGAATATTGATTGTGAGCTATTGATTGAGTTGTTTAAACTTTTCAGAATTTCTGCAAACAGGTTTTTTTTGTGTCTACAGCATTACTCTTATACTGTTTATATGTCAAAATGTATCCATCCATCCATCATCATCCATCCATCCAACCATCCACCCATCCATCCAACCAACCATCCATCCAGCCACCCACCCATCCAGCCAACATCCAACCATCCATCCATCCATCTATACAGCCATCCATCCACCCAACCATCCATCCAACGTCCAACATCCATCCACCCAACCATCATCCATCCAACATCCAACCAACCATTCATCCACCCACTCATAAATGGTAAATGGACTGTACTTACAGTATATAGCACCTTTCTATCTAACCAAGATACTCAAAGTGCTTTACACTACAATCTGTGCCTCATTTACCCATTCATACAGCACTCTACTAGATCTATACAAAGCTAATAGAACAAATAATTCTAAAGAGACTAATCAGTGCTTTATCACATTCATACACTGATGGGACACACATCAGAGGCAATGAGGGGTTCAGTGTGTCTTGCCCATGGACACTTCGGCATGTGATTGCTGGTGGATTCGAACCCCCAACTCTTGCATTGGAGGATGACTGCTCTAACCACTCAGTCACAGCCGCCCATCCATTCATCCATCCATCCATCCATCCATCCATCCATCCATCCATCCATCCATCCATCCACCCTTCCATCCATCC
>NC_056516.1:16744444-16763727 GCF_014905685.2 Nematolebias whitei | reverse complement strand
ATCCATCCATCCATCCATCCATCCATCCATCCATCCATCCATCCATCCAAGTGTTACTTTTATGCCTGAAATTTTAGTCACAACTAAACCCAAAAGGAACCACAATCGTACAAGTCAGTGGGGTATAAAGAATGGATAAATGCCTCCTCCCCAAAAAAAACAAGCCTACTTTGATTATTACAGAATTAAATTCTAAATTATAATTACCTTTAGAAGACTTTTAATGCATTTTGGCATTTCATGCATTAAAATGTCATCTGGTAAACATTTCTTTTACTATATTCTAGTTTCTGTTGTTCCAGTACCAACACATAGTGAACCATGGCAGCTATAACTGATGCTCACAACACATGTAGTCCATTAAATCTACTTTGTGATCTCATTTTCTGACCATACTGTGCAGCTTACATTGAATATGGAGGACTCTCAGCACCAAACATGTAAAAAGTTATCGGCATTGCCTCTTAGAGTTATTAACTTCCCTTATTTTCATGTCTACGTCTCTCCATCCTTTCACAGGTTTGGCACATTGTGGGATGCTCTCAGTGAACGTTATGATCCAAAATGTATTAGGTGACTTTTGTCCTGGTTAGCAGTGCCCAAATCTTCAAACTACTGTATGTAAGTGAAGTAATTCTTTGTATTTTTTCTCCCACAGAGAGTTTTTTGTCATTTCACATACTCTGTGAAGCAGACCTCTCAACACATCGTGCAGGACAGGGTCCTCCAGCGGAGTTGCAGGGATGTACCAGGAGGTAGCCTTCCTGGCAGGAAACACTGACCACCAGTTCACCCCCTTTCACTTCAAACGTGTAAAGAATCCACAAGAGGTCACATCTAAGAAGGGTTTGTTCTACAAGCGAGCCCGGGTCCTGCTCAAGCCTCTGCCCCACCAGCAGGATGGAGACAAGACTGGCCTGGCCGACAGGGCGGCCATTATCAATGTGGGGGGCATCAAGTACCACATCCCCTGGTCCACGCTGGATGAGTTCCCCTTGACCCGATTGGGCAAGCTGCACAGTTGCAGCAACGAAGCTGAGATCATGGATGTGTGTGACGACTATGACGGTAGTCGCAACGAGTATTTTTTCGATCGAAACCCATCTGCCTTCCGCATCATTGTGACCTTTTTGGCAGCGGGGAAGCTGAGGCTTCTGAGGGAGATGTGTGCCTTGTCCTTCCAGGAGGAGCTGCTGTACTGGGGGCTGGAGGAGAACGACCTGGAGTGGTGCTGCCTTAGGAAGCTGCGCCTCCGGGAGGAGGAGTACAAGGAGCAGCAGAGACTGGAAGAGGAGGAGGCGGAGCTGACCGCACCACAGTCCTGCGAGGAGAGCCAGCAGCTCCCAGGGACACCAGAGGAGCCCCCCAGAAGAGGCTGCATGCTCAGGCTGAGGGACATGGTGGAGAACCCACATTCAGGTGTACCAGGAAAACTCTTCGCCTGCCTCTCAGTCTTATTTGTTGCCATCACTGCTGTGACGCTGTGTGTCAGCACCATGCCGGACCTGCGAGAGGAGGAGGAGCGGGTAAGTTCATCCACAAAATGACCAGTTTATTCTTCTCTTTATTTTTTACTGAATTAAATTTACTGCCTAAAATACTTTAGACGCATCTTGTAAATTAATAATAATAATAATAATAATAATGATGATAATAATGATGATGATACATTTTATTTGTAGATGCCTTTCTTGGCACTCAAAGTCACCTTACATTGTCAATCATAAAAACAGACACAATATAAAACAAGTAAAATAGAATTAAAATAAGACAATCACAGTGTGTAGGCTACTTTAAACAGATAAGTTAGTTTAATTAAAGTTTAAAGTTACTAAACTTCTGCTGCATTTGTCTACAACATCATGTTAATACAGTAAAAAGAAAAAAATAGCTTTTTCTTGAGGGATTGGAGTTTGTTTGTGTTTTATTGTTGTTGTTGTCTCTAAATGTTGCATAAATAACATGCAGAGTTAAGATTATTTCTACAAGTTTCTTCACTGCATCACGAGCAACTATCTCGTATAATTCTAAATCAGAAAATGTTTGAATATTATCATAACAATTAAAAAATTTTACCAGATTTAGGGTGTTAAGAAAAAACACTTTATATTCTTATTTTGTTCTATTTCCTACAAATAAGTCTTTAGCTGTGCACCAGTGTGATGGACTGAACTGGCCCAGGGTATTTTTCTGCTTTATTTTTAATTTATTTATTTTTTCTGCAGTCCCACAGAGGTAAATAAGTTTTGTCAGTGATGGTCACATGGACATACCTTTAAAAAAAAAAAAAGATCTGGAATACTGACTTGTATGAACACAATCCACATTTCCTTTTGTCCATTGTCCTCAAACTGTGGTCCAAGAGGTCGTACTCAGGCTCTCTTTAGCAGCACAAATGGACAAATTTTGGTATCAACTATTTACAAGTTAAATAACAAGCTAACTCATGAACTGAACCGTAAAAAGCAAATAAAAAGCCAAAAAGATGTGTGAAAATGGAAATTACTTACAAAAACAAAAACAGGATATTTCCGGGACCCCAATGGAAATTCAAGTCAAGGCCACTAAATGATGACTTGTGGCTACCTAATCAGCATCAGTGAGGCCATTTGATTCAAGTTATTTTAAACTTGTATTTAATTGTGTGTCAGAAGGAGAACCAAGGCTTTAGTGTATGTGGTAATGTATGTGGTAATTTCTGTGAAATATCACATCTGAAACCAAACCCTTCTATCAGTGTTTGGTGTGTTTTTGTCAGCAATTCACCATGAATTAGTGCAATGATGGAAACTATTTGCAAAGAATGAAAAAGGGGAAGGCAGTAGAACCTGATGACATACCAGTGGAGGTTTATAAATGTCTAGGAGAGATATAGTGAGGTTTTTGACTCAAATATTCAGTGAATATTTTGATATATATCTGGAGAAAATGTGTTAGGAATAGATAAGTGTGCTGGTGCCCATTTTTAAGAACAAGGGTGATATATAGAGTTGTAGCAACCAGTGTTGTAATGTAACAAAGTAGAAACATGTCGTTACTGTACTTAAGTAGAATTTTGACATATTTTTACTTTACTTCCTTATTTACATTTCTAGCGACTTTCACTTTTACTTCACTACATTTCCTCAATAAAATGTGTACTTTTACGCCAATACATTTCCCTTAACCATCTTAGTTACTAGTTACACAATTTTAAATGAGAAGAAATCTGATTGGACAATGCTTGTTTGTTCTCCCAGTCTGGACTTCATGCGGCCACTTCTCTCTCCCTCACTGACACTCTCAATCACAAACTCAGCCTCTCCCCCACCGCTTGTGGGAAAACTGCAGCTCCCACTGTGAACAAGCTACCGTAGATGTACTGTATATACAAATATCAATCGTTACAATAGATCTTTGTTGACAGTGGAGACACATTCCAGGTAGGTGTGAAAATGACGGTATCTGCTAAAGGAGGTTTGATGTTCTCCAGGACATGAACTGCTTCTTATATTATCCTATAATATATCCTATATTATGAATTAGTCAGAAAGAAACAAGCCATAACCAAACAGAACCTAGCTCAGTAAACAAGCCGACTACACAACAACGTGAGCTTTCTAACAGCTTTGATAATAAAGGTTCATAAAGGTTGAATGAATATACTTCGTTAGAATTAAACTTTTTAAATATCAATCTTTCATTGTTCAGTTCAAACTTTCCAGGTTTTTGTCACTGGATATTGCACCCAATAAATGTTGTTTTGGAAATTCTAACCATTTGCTTTTACTTAATACTCTTACTTTAAGTATATTTTAGAAGAGAAATTTACTTTTGATACTTAAGTACATTAAATGTCCGATACTTTAAGACTTTTACTTATCCAACATTTTTTCAGTCAGGTCATCTGGACAGTTTCTTTTTTTTTGTTCTGAAACGTTTCGCCTTCGATCCAGAAGGCTTCATCAGTCAAGGAAACACAGAACAAAACTGATTCTTCCCCCAACAGCTTACTCCAAAGTGGAACAAACCAGTTCTGCTTGTGATAAGATGGTCTCTTTGGTACGCCCCCTCCTCCATTGCTGGCCCTCTTCCTTGTTGACAGTTATGTCAAACTGGTTGAAAACAACAAAGTCCATGCTCAATAATCCAGTACAATTTTAAATTTAAATAATCCAATATATTTTACTTATGTAATAATTTTAAAGGCGACTTTAACTTTTACCAAAGTAATTTTATGGTAAGATACTTGTACTTTCACTGAAGTATCACTTTGAGGTACTTTATGCAACACTGATAGCAACTACAGGGAATTAAGTTGATGAGTCACAGAACGAAGATCTGGGAGAGAGTTGTGGAAGCAAGACTTAGACGAGAGGTGACTGTGAGCAGCAGTATGGTTTCATGCCAAGAAAGAGCACCACAGATGCCATCTTTGCTTTGAGGATTCAAGATTCAAGGTTCTTTATTGTCATTCACATCGCATGTGGTACTGTACATGTACATGAGATAGAATGAAATTTTGTACACAGGGTCCCAGTCACATCCAACAATAGCAAAAATATAAAGTGCAAAAAGAAACAGATGCTGGTGGAGAAGTACAGAGATCAGAAAGAACTCCATTGTGTCTTTGGGGATTTTGAAAAAGCATATGACAAAGTGCTGAGGGAGGAGGTGTGGTATTGCATGAGGAAATCTGGAGCTGCAGAGAAGTATGTTAGACTGGTACAGGACATGTATGAGGACAGCAGGACAGTGGTGAGATGTGCTTTAGGAGTGACAGATCAAGGTGGAGGTGGGAGTGCATCAAGGATCGGCTCTGAGCCACTTCTTGTTTGCTCTGGTGATGGACCGACTAACAGATGAGGTCAGGCAAGAATCCCCATGGACTATGATGTTTGCAGATGACGTGATCTGTGGTGAGAACAGGGAACAGGTGGAAGAGAACTTGGAGAGGTGGAGGTATGCACTTGAAAGAAGAGGAATGAAAGTCAGACATAGTAAGACAGAGTACATGTGTGTGAATGAGAGGGAGGCCGGTGGAACAGTGAGGCTACAAGGAGCAGAGATCACAAAGGTGCAGGACTTGAGGGACTTGGGGTCCACTGTCCAGGAAAATGTGGAGTGTGGTAAAGAGGTGAAAAACAGAGTCCAGGCAGGATGGAGTGGATGAAGAAAAGTTTTAGGAGTGATTTGCGACAAAAAGGTGTCAGCAAAGATCAAAGGAAAATTTTACAAGACAGTGGTGAGACCAGCTATGTTGAATGGTCTGGAGACAGAGACATGAACAAAAAGACTGGAAAAAGAACTGGAAGTAGCAGAAATGAAGATGTTGAGGTTCTCCTTAGGAGTGACAAGGATGGACAAGATTAGGAATGAGATCATCAGAGGTACAGCCCAGGTTGAACAAGTGGGAGATAAAGTTAGAGAGGACAGACTGAGATGGTTTGTACATGTCCAGAGGAGGGACAGTGGTTTGATCCTTGAACATGGAGGTACTTGGATGAAGACAGAGGATGCAGAGGACATTGTAAGATGGAGAAGGATGACTTGCTGTGGAGACCCCTGAAGAGGGAAAATCCAAAAGAAGAAGAAGAAGAAAGACATTTTATTATTGGTAAACAATATTTGATCTGTTTAAAATGTTTTAGTACAAACTTAGAAAGCATTCATCCATCCAGCCATCCTTTTTTGCTCATAAGCTTATGCCTTAACTACCTCAAATGATTAATTTTAAAGTAGGCTCTGCCCCGAGCTCCCCCTCAGAGACAATGAGGCTCCTCATCTATCTTGAAGTTGGAGCCTGGCCACCCTGAAGGAGACTCATTTCAGCCACTTGTATTCACAATCTCATTCTTTCAGGGTGCATTCACACCAGCCCTGTTTAGGCTGCTTTAATCGAACTCTAGCTCGTTTTCCCAGAAAGTCCGGTTCGTTTAGGGAGGTGTGAACGCGCCATCGAACTCTGTCACGGAACAAAAAGGCAAACTCTGGCCCGGGCTAAAACCTAGGTCTCGGTCCGGTAGAAGCGAACTCCAGCACGGTTCGAGTGCAGTGTGAATGTAAACAGACCGGGCCCCGCTCCACAGGGTAAACAAACAGCATTTCTCTGACCTTATATGGAGCCGTCAGCTGACTTGTGTGAAAAACAATATTCTTCATGGTCTTCTGTCTCATCTTCTACTCATGCTAAGTCCATTTTTGAAAAATGACAAAATATAACTCCTAAAACTGCTAAAACTTGATGCCACTTCGTTTTTATTTTTATTTACAGAAGAAGAAGAAGACGTGTCTTCAGAGGTTTTTGTGTCGTTTCTTTCAGTAGTTCTTGGTGCAGCGCCCCCACAGGCGAGCGGGGGAATAGGTTGGTTCAACAGGTTGACTCGACTGCACAGTGCAGTGTGAATGCAAACTCACCAGCTCAAATGTAAACAAAAGCTCATGAATATTGGTCCCGAACCGAGTCTACCGGACTATCTGGTGTGAAAACGACCTCAGTCATGAGCGACACCTTATGACCATAGGTGAGTGTTGGACAGTAGACAAATCAGTAAACCAAGAACGTTGCCTTTCAGCTTAGCTTCTTTTTCACCACAACAGACCGGAGCAATGTCCTCCTTAATGTAGATGAGGCCCCAATCTGACAATCCATCTCCTGCTGCATTCTAGCATCTCTCATGAACGAGACTCTCATATACTTGACTTCCATTACTAAAACAGTGGTTTTAATCTCTACTGTTTTTTTAATGACTGTCATTTTGGTCATACTTGGAGAGCTATTAGAGGATGTACCCAATATGAAAAGTTTGAGAATCACTCATCTAGTACAGTTAATACCAGCTCTAAGAAACTGGGCTCTGTTTTCTCTAACAGTGATGCAAAAAAACAAACAAACAAACAAATAAAAAACAATTTTAATGAGGACAGCCTTATGACTTTTACAGTAGGAGTGGAATGGAAGCCATTGTCAGGATTCCTTCCTTTATTCAGCACAGCTTCAGGGTTGTGTGTGCTGCACAGCATCTTCAGTTGAATTCAGATTATGTTGATGCAGCAGCCCACATACGAGGACTTTCTGGGCTTTATTGTAAATCACTGTGACATAAACAAAGGCGAAGGCTCAGGGACAGCAAGACTCTGTCTGTTTTCACTGGAACACCAGATGATTGTGTGGCACTTGCCCCCGTTCCTGCAGTTTGTAGCAACACGATGTTCAAGGTTGTTGTTTTTTCTGTACACGAAATAAATGACAGTACACACAGCCGCAAGATTATGCATTTAAACAGCTTTAAATGACTAAATGGGTTTAGGCTCCAGCTCAAAATCCCACAGATTTGTTTTTCTTGTGCAGCAGAATTCACTTGACCTGCTTCCAAAAATGAAAATGCAATAAACTCAAATAAAAAGGAAGCTCTTTGATGTTATGTAACTGCATAATAATTCATAAACTATTTTAGATGTTTACCCAAATGTTTCCATGAGTTGATGATAAACACAACTCTAAATGGAAATAATTCTGCCTAATGGGCGTTGTTTGCGTTCACCTTTAATACTGAAGGATTCAACTGTGAGATGTTTGAGGTCTGTAATGGTAAAATTCACATTGTGACAAAAGGTACTGGCTCAGTTTTGTCCCAAAAAGTGCCAAAAACATGACTAGCTAAGAAAATATTATTCAATATAAATTCTATAATCAAATATAGAAGAACTGCAAACAAATTTAAATCGTTAAAACAGGCAACTTTTATCACACCAAATGAATATATGGGAGGAATTTACTCAATAGAAAAAAAACAAAATTTAAACAGAAATTGTACTAGCCCCTCTAAAACGTACATGATCACAGTCCAGCATATTATTCCTAACCAATCGAAATGCTAAAAACATTATATAGTAAACTTTTAACGAAACAACAAATAATTAAGACAATGAATCCAGTTTTTATAAAACATCCACCTGTCCGAGGGGTGGAGCAGCAACATGTGATGCTGGTGGACCACTGACTAAACAGTGAAAGAGAGGTGCATGATGGGAAGAATTTGTGTCATTCGATTAAATTCATTTCAATTCAATTCAGTTTATTTCTATAGCTCCAAGTGACAATAGAAGCTGTCTCATGGCACTGAACAGAAACATTCACATACATTATAAAAGCCAATTAATAAAAGTTCTCGATCTAAGGAAGCAGCAGATTGTGTTGAATCTTCACCTCGTCACAGTCTGAACAAGCACAAAGGAGACAGTGGAAAGGAAAAACTCCCTTTTAACAGGAAGAAACCTCCAACAGAACCAGGCTCAGGATGAGTGGCTGTCTGCTTCGACAAGCTAGATTTGACAGGACAGGAAGTAGAAACAGACAAACACAGAATGACAGGTCCAGGTGAACTTTCTATAGGAGGAAAAAACTATACAAAACACATGTTAAGATAAAAATAATTACAACAAACAGATAGAGTAGAGCAAGTTAAGACAGCAGCAGAGTTAGGAAATGTGGTCAGGTTGTCCTCCAGCAGTCTAAGCCTACAGCAGCAGAATTAAGGGATAGCTCAGGAAACCCAAGCCGACCCTAACTATAGGATTTATCAAAAAGGAAAGTCTTAAGCCTAAACTTAAAAGTAGACGGTGTCAGTTTTACAGACAGAAACTGGAAGCTAGTTTCACAAGAGAGGAGCCTGAAAACTGAAAGATCTGCCTCTCATTTTGCTTTTGGAAACTCTAGGAACCTGAAGTAAACCTGCAGTCTGACAGCGAAGTGCTTTGTTAGGAAAATATGGAACAATAAGTTCTGTAATATAAGATGGAGCTAGGTTGTTGAGACTTCATCAGTCAGAGGAGCCGAAACAAACTCAGTTTGTTGTTTGGATTTGTTTGACTGATTTTGTTCTAGCTCCTCGGACTGATGAAGTCTTTTGGATGAAAGACAAAATACTTAAAAAAAAAAAAAAAAAAAAAAAACGTCCAGAGGACCTGACTTACGTTTTTCTACCTGGATTACTGAGCATAAATCAGGATACTTGTTAAAGAAGTTTTTGGACACCCAGCTAATAAACAATTGCAATAGTCCAGTCTAGACGTGACAAATGCATGAACTAGTTTTTCTGCATCATTTTTGGACAAGATGTTTCTAATTTTAGTGATTTACACAAGTGGAGAAAATCGATTCTGGTAACGTTTTTATTGTGGGAGATAAAAGACATGTCCTGATCAAAAATAACACCAAGATTTTTAACATTAGAACTGGAGGCCAGATTAATGCCATCCAGAGAAAGTGAAAGACAGAAAAATGCATTCCTAAAATGCTCAGGTCCAAAAACCAGAACCTCAGTCTTGTCTGAGTTTAAAAGTAGAAAATTAAGGGTCATCCAGGTTTTTATGTCTTTAAGACAAGCTTGTAGTTTAAATATCTGATTGGATTCATTGGATTTCATGCACAAATATCACATTTGTATCATCAGCATAACAATGAAAATGTATCACATGCTGTTTAATAACATTACCTAATGGAAGCATACTGTATATAAGGTAAAGACTGTTTGTCCAAGCACTGAACCCTGAGGAACTCCATGACTAACTTTGGTGTATGAAGAAGATTCATTCTTTATCCAAAAAGTTAAGTCTGGTCCTCTGGACATTCAAAAAACAAAACAAAGCAGATTTTTGAATGTCCAGAGGACCAGGCTTAACTTTTTTAGATTTTTCTACCTGGATTATTGAGCATGTATCAGGATATTCATTATTTATATTTAAAAACTGGAATCTATCAAATACATGTGATTTAAACCACTTTAGAGCATTTCCTGTAATCCCAACATCATATTCAAGCCTCTGTAGAAAAAAATATTGTGATCAACCGTATCAAATGCAGCACTGAGGTCTAACAGGACCAGTATAGACACAAGTCCATTGTCGGAGGCCATGAGAATATCATTAGTGACGTTTACTAGTGCTGTTTCTGTGCTATGATGAGCTCTAAACCCTGACTGAATCTCTTCAAACAGATTATTTCTTTGTAGATGTTCACGCAACTGACAAGCAACTATTTTCTCAGAATTTTTGAGATGAAAGTTAGATTAAGATATAGGTCTATAGTTGGCCAGAATTTCTGAATCAAGGTCAGACTTCTTAAGTAAAGGTTTAATTACAGCAACCTTAAAGCGCTGTGGTACATAACCATTCATTAAAGACAAATTAAGTAGATCCAAAATGTGGACATTAATTAGGGGAAATACCTCTTTAAACAGTCTGGTTGGGATGGGATCTAGCAGACATGTTGATGGTTTGGATGAGTTATTATTTTTGACAATTCAGAGAGCTCAACAGGACAAAAACTGTCCAAACATAAAGCAGGTTCTAATAATATTCCTAAAGTTGCCTCATCTGACAGTGAACCAGATACAATAGTGGAAAGGATGGTTTGAATTTTCTCTCTAATTGAAATAATTTTATTTATAAAGAATCTCATGAAGTCATCACTGTTTATAGTTGTAGGGATACATGGTTCAACAGAGATGGGACTTTTAATTAGTCTAGCAATAGTACTAAACAGAAACCTAGGGTTATTTTTATTCTCATCAATTAAAGATGAGTAATATAAAGTTCTAGCTTTACGGAGAGCTTTCTTAAAAGTTAGCAGGCTATCCACGTTTAATAAAATTCTTCAACATTAGTAGAGCGCCATTTTCTCTCCTGGTTTGTAGATGCCTGCTTTAAAGTACGTAACTCAGAATTGAACCAAGGAGCCAGTTTCCTCTGATTGATTACTTTCTTTTTCAGTGGAGCAATTTTATCAAGTGAAGTTTGCATTGAAGTTGTAAGATGATCAACCAGATGATCTAAGTCACTGTTGTTTGATGGCACGAAAACTCAGTGGTTAGCATTGTTGCCTCACAGCAAGAAGGTCCTGGGTTCAATCCCTGGTTGGACATGGGGTCTTTCTGTGTGGAGTTTGCATGTTTTTTTCGTGCTTGCATGGGTTTTCTCCGGGTACTCCGGTTTCCTCCCACAGACCAAAAACATGCATGTTAGGCTGCCTTCAGACCTCCCTTGTAAAAGAGATCTGTGATCTCTATGGGGTTTGCCTGGTTAAATAAAGGTTAATAATAATGATGCATTACTCTGCAAGACAGAGGAAAACACTGATGGAAGTGATTGTTTAAATTTGGTTACAGTGTTCTCTGATAAACACCTGCTAAGATGAAATTTACTCTCAGTGGCTGTGTAGTCATTTAATGTAAACTCAAATGTTATTAAAAATGGTCGGACTGAACAAGATTTTGAGGACGTATTATTAAGTCCTTCTTATGCCATATGTCAGAACCAGATCAAGTGTGTGATGATGAGAATGAGTAAATGTGTGGACATTTTGGGTAAAACCAATTGACTCGATTAAATTATTAAAGGCTATGCTTAACCTCTCACTTTCAACATCTATGAATATTGAAATCCCCCATTATAATAATAACAATAATAATAATAAGTTGTGTTTTGTCATCATTGTATGTTCCCATACAATGGCAAAATTGTTTCTCTGCATTTAACCCATACACCCCAGGTGGTGAAGTGGGCAGCTATTGACAGCACCCAGGGAGCAATTGGGGATAGGGTGTCCTGTTCAGAGACACCACGAAACATGCAATGACTGCATGGGGATTGAACCTGGGGCTTTCAGGTCCTGAGTCAGCTGCCCTGCCTCTACCCCATCTCAGCCCCCATGATTATGACTTTAACGGTATTCAGTATGTCAGACAAAAAAAAAAAAAATCAGAAAATTCAGAAAAACTGAGAATAAAGGCCTGGTGGACGATATATAACAAAAGTAAAAGAGGCTTTTCTGATTTCCATTTTGGATGCAAAAGACTGAGGGACATTGACTCAAAAATTATAACTAATATAAAATAAAAGTCATCACTTTCCATCTAAACTGTACAACGAGGGCAGCTTTGAGGAAAAATATTCTTAGAAGGAAGAAACCAAAGAGACAAAGTCAGACCTGGACAACTCTTCGCTTCACCAGCATTAGTACCAGCAACTCTGTTTGACTACATTTAACATTTCTGTAATTTATTTCTGAATAAAAACTGGTATATTCAGAATGAAAAACTCTTATTTATCAAATCAGCACTCTAAAATAAAATTTCAGGGCATAAATAAACATAAAAATGTTTGCATGAACCAAGAAAACTGCACATTTTATATTAAAACCAGCACTGCAGCTGCAGGGACCCACACGTTTTATTGTGTTTCACACATCACTGTGAAATATTTGAATCTTTTCCAGACTCGTTTTATTTTAGGTGATGTTTCTACAAAACATAGAAAAGCTGGTGATTCATAATGATTTGCATTTGTTTTTTTTAAAGTACTGTATCTGGATTTCACTTTATTTGTACTGTTTAGGTGTTTCTTACATCATCAGCCAACAAGAAGACATGGCTGCCACAGACAAATCCAAAATCTGTAAATGGGTAAGAAAACTATTTACAGGATATTCCAAAAATAATTTTAAAATAAAGAAGAAGCCAAAATATGAAGAGATAGGATAAACTAGTAAATTTTACTAGTGAAATTTGAAGTGTGTCAATGCGGCTAACGTCCAAACATCATCAACCATATTCTTTGGAGCGCAACGGTAATTTGAGACGTAGTTTAATGATAATATAAGCTTCTGACACAACGCTGATGTTTTGATGTTTAAATGGTAGATGAAATAAAGAGAACCAAGACAGAACTACAGAAATTGCATTTCCTGTGAAAATGCAGTGTGAATGCTTATTGCTGAAGAACTTGCTAAAAAATCAGCTGAAAATAGCTAAAAAATAAAACGTTGAATATTAGCTGCAAAGAAAGAACAAGCCTACATTAGCAGAAGAAAGCAGAAAGAACACATATGTTCTGAATTAGGTTTAAATGAGCAGAAATTAGCACAGAAATTATGAAATTAGCTTTAAAAAGCAGTAATTAGCAAAAACAAATAGCCGAAAAGTAGCTAAAAAGGCAGAAAGAAGCTTAAACTACCAGAAGGAAGTGGAAAGAGTGGAAATGAGCTAAAAACAATGTGGAATTAGCTGAAAATGCTAAAAATAGCCCCCCCCCCCCCCCCCCCCACACACACCAGCTAAATGGTAGCTGAATAAACTGAAACTAGCCAAAATAAGCTGAAAGGAGCATTCAAGCTGAAATTAGTAGAAAGAAGTCAATTAGGTAGAAAGCAGCAGACGTTACCACTAAAATTTTAATCGATCTGAAAACAGCTTAAATGAACTAAAAAAATGCTAAAAGGGTAGCTTAAAATATAGAACAAGCTTAAAATTGCATAAGAAAGCAAAAATGATGTTTGCTCAGTTGGGCTGAAAGAAGCAGAAATGAGCACAAAAAAGTGGAAATTATCTGGAAAAAGCTAAAATGAGCAAAAAACAGCTGAAAGGTTGCTACAAACGCAGAAAGAAGTTTACATTGCCAGGAAGAAGTATAGAGAGCTGAATTAGGCTGAAAAAAGTTGAAATGAGTACAAAAAAAAAGTGGAATTAGCTGAAAAAGCTAAAATTAGCTTAAAACAGCTAAATAGTTGAAATAGCAGAAAAAGCTGAAATTTGCAGAAATGTGCTGAAAGGAGCATAACAAGCTAAAAGTAGTAGAAAGAAGATAGAAGAAGCACAAAAATGTTGTAGTTAACAGAAAGAATCAGAAAGGAGCACACAACAGCTGAAAAACAGCTGAAATTAGCTGGATGTAGCTAAAAAAACTACTTCAATTTGCATAAGGAAGCAGAAAAAAGCTGAAGCAGAACAAAATGTGAAAGGAGCAGTAAAAGATCTGAAGGATGAAAAATTAGCTCAATTCATTTTCTATGAGGAAAAAACAAATGGCAGAAAAGGCTAAATATTTCAAAAAGTTAAAGTTGTACTAATACCAAAAGTCATAGCAGGACCGTTCTGAAAGAGCTGAACATTTTGATTTATGATTTGTTGTAATAACAAAAACTGTGGAATGAGAAAGATGCTGAAAAACATACTGAATAGTTTAAGGTAACTGGAAGAAACCAGAATAATAAGTATAAACAGGATCACAATAGTGTGAATGCTTGATAAGCATTATCACAATAAATGGTAAAGCTGCTGCAGAGGCTTTAGGGTCACATGGCAACCTTAAGACCTCCACTTGGTGTTTCACAACCCACAGTGGAGTCCCACCACCAGCTTTGGGAACCATTGATAGAAGGAAAAGTAAAACTGAAAAGTAAAAAGACCCTTTACTTCAAGGTTGAGAATATTATTTTGGACTCAGATCCAGTGGAAGTCAAGGAGATTTTGGATGGGGAGGATTTGAAAGAGGACTGTATGTCCTGCAGCAGTGAGAAAGACTCTGGCTGAAAGAAGACAGAAATGCTTCGGTTATTATTAACATCTCACTGAGCTGAACTTAAAATCACAAGAAAACGGCAAAGAAAATATAATTTTAGCTGTGGAGTGTTGACAACTAGTGGCCTGTTTTTGTGTGCAACGTTTGCAGAACTGTAGGTTTTACAAATATTTATTATAATTATGATTTATCATTAACACTGATTTTATTCCTGGATATTCAGGGCTGTAGAATCTGACATTTTCTGTCATAAGGAAACTAAGGAAACACAGTTCCAGTGGTCTGGAATAAATAAAAATCAACCTAAAACATTATATCTGTTTTGCTTCTTGAATTTTGTTCCAAATTCAAGCAACAAGACTGCAAGCCTCTGTTGTAATCGAAGGTTTGAGACGTTTTAGCGACCTGAACTGATGGCGAGCAGCAGAGATGTGTTTGCAAACAACCTAAATCTTTTCAACGAATCTTTACAACCTACGATAGGAATCGAGCTGCAGACACTTCAGAGCCATTTCTAGTGTAGCACCTGTACCATGTAGCTAAAGAGTTAACCTCTAGGTTAGATTGAAGTGTAGTACATTGGTCGGGGGCCTGGGAACGTTATTATAAAGATAGCTGTACTAACAGCTTACAGGAGATACAGCTTCCTGTTTATACCGCTCATTTAATGGCGGTGCCTCCACTGAACAGGAAAATATGACTTTACACCCACTAAGAATTTAATTTGATTCACAAATAAAATTAAACAAAACAATGTTTTTAAACAACAAAACAAAATGTAAAGCTTTTCAAACATAAAACTCAACCCCAAAATAACACGTTGCAGGCCGGAATCGATGCTTGGGTGCATGGGAGCTAAAAACAAACAGCTTGTTCGCTCACTGAGCAAAAAAAATAAAAAGCATGTGCATTGGTTTATTTTTTTAACTCACAAATCCTTCAGAGTTTGAGATTGGATCGGGCAAAGGTAGATGTGGAAACCCCTTTAATATGGCACTGAGTAAAGTAAGTAGGCAGGTGATGTCACACAAACACCGAGATCCTACCTGGAAGCAACCTCACGGGAATCCAAACAGCTGAATGGGGAAATTCTAACTCATCCAGCAGGTCCAAAGATTAGCTCCTGGTCCACTTTCATATGCTTCTTAAAGTCCGCTACAGTCGGCAACTCTGAATTAACCTTTGTAATGGACAACTTTACACTGTTATTGCCCCACATCTGCATCACTGTGCTCTCTGCACCTGTCTGGTTTTCACACTCACCTTTCATGCAGCGTACCATTAATCCCGCCCACTCCCATCTGATTGGGCAAAATAAAATGCTTAATCAATACAAAACAAAACTGAACAAGATTGACACTTAGCACAACTCAAAGAGTAGGTTGTAACCTGCCACATGGCAAACATGTACCCCTTAAACAAACTTTTATGTGACCTTCAAGGAACATAGTAAAAGTGACAACTGCTGTTTCAGCATGCTTAAAATAGATTTTCTTGACCAAATATGAACTGTTTTTAAAATGATACACTTCTAAATGAAGGAGTTTTTTTTTCTTTATATTTACTCCACTTTTTATCACTTAGACTGTTTTTAAACTTACATGATATTACTATGAATTGAGTTTAACACAGTACTATACAGTATATCACAGTTCAAACTGAGCTACACTAGTTTTGTTTTGCTTCTCAAATGCACCATGAGTTAACTTTAGCATGACGTCTTTATTGTTCTTTCTGAGCAGGTGTGAAATGACAAAGGGAATATGTGATCTGCCTCTGACCTGGCACATTGCTCCAACCAAGCTTTTATTCAGCTGATATCTAGCTGATATCTAGCTGATATCTA
The DNA here is from genome assembly GCF_014905685.2 of Nematolebias whitei. Taxonomy (NCBI): domain Eukaryota; kingdom Metazoa; phylum Chordata; class Actinopteri; order Cyprinodontiformes; family Rivulidae; genus Nematolebias; species Nematolebias whitei. Next base: position 16,747,544 of record NC_056516.1, on the reverse strand, counting down.
GCTGATGCCAGCTTGTTTGTGCACAGATGTCACAATCTGAACCTCTGAATCTGCAAGGTACATTTCCTAACTTGATGATGGTGCTCATACCCTCAGTACCTGGTGTCTAATGAGTCCAAAATAAAACAAATAGCAGAATACATCCACTTGTTGCACAGTTCAGCTTTCATCTTGCAGGAAGGAAAATGTTGCTACCTCAGGCTTTTGTTCCAACTAAGCTACACACGTTGTCACAATCTATGCAATGTAGCGCAAACAGCATGGTGGCTTCCTCCTGAGCCTTTTCATGTCTGCTCTGGCCTCAGGGGCTTCTGTAAGTTTTGATCAGTCTGCAAACCACACGTGTACAGTTCAATTAGAGAGGAGCTGTGCAGCTTCTCCCTCCGTCAGGGTCAGGCCTTAATCAGCAAAACTGGAAAAGTTGTGGGCAGTATTTGTTTCAAAAGTGTCAGCTTTAAAGGGAACATGAATGTAGCAAAAGACACTGAACCAGACTTGGCACTTGAAAAAAGGAATGCATGTCAGCTGCTGATTTTCATGCCAGAGATTTGATTCTCTGATGCTGAGAAATGATGGACATGTAGCAGTTTTGGTTAAACACTGAAAATAACACGCAGATTGGACAAAAACATTATCAGCTACCCTCGGCTTTTTATGACGGGCAAAGATGAATTTGTTTTTATCATCCTGAGTGATCTACAGATTCAAATATTTTGAAGAAGCAGAAAAATGTGCTTGATTAAAATAAAAAATCCGGGTGTCACGGCGGAGCAGTGGTTAGAGTTGTTGCCTCTCACTTAGAAGGAGATCCCTGGTGATACACTGGCAGTGAGGTGTAAATGAACAACATTTCAAAAAACGAACTAAAAAACAAACAAACAAAAAAACAAAACAAAAATACAACATTTGAAAAACTGAATTACATTTCAAAAAATTAAATTAAATTGGAAAAAACAAAACAAAAACAACATTTGAAGAAAATGGAATTACATTAAGTTGAAGTGGAAGTGGCCGGAATCACATTTGAGAAAAACGGAGTTACATTTCAAAAAATTAAATTGAATTTGAAAAAAACAAAAACAAAACACAACAACATTTGAAAAAAATGGAATTACATTAAGCCAAAGTGGCCGAAGCGGAAGTGGCCAGAAAAAAATGGAATGAATGTAATTCCATTTTTTCAAATGTGATTCCGGCCACTTCCGCTTTGGCCACTTCTGCTTCGACTACTTCTGCTCTAGCTTAATGTAATTCCGTTTTTTTCAAAAAAGTGCGAAATACACATCTAAATAAATGCGACATATGCTCCAGAGCGACTTATTGTCCGTAAAATACGGTAAATTGTCCCTAAGTGTGCGTGAGAGTTTGAATGGTTGGCAACATGTCCAGGGTGTCCCCTGTCTCTATTCCATTGACCTCTGGAGACAACCTGTCCATGGTGTCCCCTGCCTCTCAGTTACCTCTGGAGGATGCCCCTCCCCCCCACCCTCCCGGTGACCCGGAGAGGAGGAGGGGCTAAAGATCATGGATGGATGAGTAATTAGAGTCCAGACAGCTGAAAGTTCTGTCATCGTGGCACCAATTAACTAAAGTTTGTCCACTGGGAGGCCTGTGGCAGTGGGTCGTTAGGAGTGAGAACGATATGAAAGAACAGACGAGATAACGAGGAGCCCGAGTCGTTCTTCAAACGCTCAACACATGAACATGAAGCCGAGAAGTGCCAAAGACAGAGAAATTGAAATCAAGGAATTATTTCAATATGAAGCGACACATTTCTTCTGACGAAAGTACTTCCTGGAAGACTAATTGCTCTCCTCAGCAGAGCATCGAGCCCTCCCCGCTGAGCAGTCCCTCAGCACACGAGCAACGGATGCCATTAGACAATAATGCATCTGTTGTTACCATGGAGACTCCTTCTTTGGTCAACATTTCCAGTTTGAGAGGTCTTATCTGCTGTTTGGTCTCGCTCTTACAAAAGGAAGCACTTTGTTGTCTGAAAACGATGATGATGGATTGATCGTTCCCAGAGGACGTCAGGTTAGAGGTGTGTTCCTCAGACCAGATCTGATGTTTAAAGTGAAATATGACTCGGTGGTTCGTTTTTCATCCCAGCTGAACCGCGTTAGCCCTGCGTATAAACGTGAACACGATTCATGTCATGCACACGAGCTGCGAGGTAGAAAGAAGGAAGACAGAAGTAAAACCAAACAAAGAAACTTTAGAACACAAAGCAACATCTTTCACTCCTCAACAGGGAAGCTGTACAAATTAAAATCTGGACAGTGTGGAGTTCTGAGCTCTGGGCTGCTGTCAAATCAGCAAAATATTTTAAATTAGATGATAATTCATGCTGCCATCGTTGCAGCATGAAGTGAACAACCAGCTTTACAAACTAAAAACCTAATTATTGTACCTATAAGTAAAGTAGCTGCATGAATTAGGACAGTAGGGCAGTAATGTTTGCTGGTGTCAGCTGTGTCTGTTAGCAAAATATCTTGGGAAGGCCACCACATAAAGGCCTACAACAGTCAGTTTTACAGATGTTGAGCTAAATGTGGTGTCTGTTAGCAGCTGTGAGAGCTGCGCTCAGATCTCTGCGTGGTCATTTGTGTTGAACAGTTTGTTTCCTGCGCTGTGCACAGACACAGTGTGTGACGCAGAGCATCAAACAGGACAGTTTCTGTCAAAACACAACACATTCAGACACAATCTGACTAACATCTGACATTCTGACCAGTGCTTCTGTCATTCGTGTTGCATTTTTCAAGCGTTCTCTGTCGATTAGCCCGCAGACGTGATATGTTAGAGAAATGAAGGCAAATGAACTCTGATCTGTGGATCCACAGAGCTGTGTGTCAGAGCAACCACAGAATATATGAACCTCTGGAAGTCTTCAGAGTGAGCTGAACATCAGCTCTGTGTCAGATCAGGTCCAAAACACAGAACGGTGCTCAGGCTGTCGTCCTCTGACAGCAGATTGCACAGTACACTGACCACTGCTGGCCTGAGGAAAGATTAAAACAAAAATAAGATCACCCATGCCACGTCCTCTAATCCATCCATCCATCCATCCATCCATCCATCCATCCATCCATCCATC
>NC_056516.1:16729429-16744434 GCF_014905685.2 Nematolebias whitei | reverse complement strand
ATCCATCCATCCATCCATCCATCCATCCATCCATCCATCCATCCATCCATCCATCCATCCATCCATCCATAAACTTTACCCACTTCTTTCTTTTTGGGTCACTGGGGTCCATATCCATCAGTCACTGTACGAGAGGTGGGGGACATCTGGACAGGTCTCCTGTCCATCACAGGGACCGTCCTGTAATCCACTTTCATTAAAGTCCTAAAAAAGAATCTTCGCAAAAATAAAAAAAATATATTAAGAAGGGAAGAATTTTGATAGACTGTTACTTCATCAGGACAGAGGAACTGAACCAAACCAATACTCAGCCTGGTTTGAGGAGCAGAAATGACAAATAATTAAGGATTTGATCAATTGTCATGTGACAAACAGCAGATTACAGAGCCTTCAGCTTAAGAGAACATTAGCTCATAAATACTTACATCAAATGATTTTCTTCCTCTGGGCCTGATGTTCTCATCCTGGTTCCCTTCAGTAATCTGGAAACTTCTCTCAGTGTAACATTTTAGACTTGGGGCAGGTGCTTAAAGGTGCAGGAATAAAGTTGAAAAGAAAAAAGAACAACCTGAAAAAAATTCACAAACACAACATATTCAGGAGGACACGGACTCAAAACACGAGGGTTCAAACTTTCAATTCATTTAGAGCAGCTACCTGGGGGGGGTGGGGGTGGGGGGGGATTATCATGAATCCGCAATTCTCGTGTCCACCAAAAAGACACACAAAACCCCAAAGTATCAACAGAAAGATGGACCTGGCGAGCTGATCAAACAGAACAAAAAGGTACAGCAGTGGGCCAACCCTATACAGGGCTGTCAAAGCTGCTGCTGGTACCTGACTAAAGCTAGAAAAATCCTTAAAAAAAACACATACAGCAAAAGGAATAGCGAAACCAGGACAACCGGTCCCACCAGGCCAAAGTTACTACAAAATATAGACAAAAGTTAACAAAAAATGACCACGTCAGGCTGAGGCCTACATCGTTGAGATGCACCCTTGTGGCAGGATGAGCAAGAGCAAAATGAGAGAATCTGAGAGAGAGCGCTCCCTAAGGCCAGACTGTTTATAGGTGGGCGGAAAACGCCACAGCTTAAAACAATTACAAGTTAATTACAAAATATATAATTGACCAAACCCCCAAATATATTAAAAGGACAAAAATAATAGCAATAATGTGCCTCAAGCACATAACTGACACAAAATGCAGAATGGCTGCAGGAGCCTCGTGGAGTCAGAGCAGAAGGTTAGACAGCACTCGCAGCTGCTGCACGCTAACATGATGAGGATGGTGAGGCGTGGACTGTGTCGTCAGTCACATCTGAAATTAAGAGGAATAAATCTTTTCATTCTTGCAGCAGCAATTTCCTCCTCTAGAAGAGAACAATCTATTAAGTCCAAGTCGAAGGCGGGCCAGCTCAGGGGGTCTGTGGGCACAAACTGGTGGATTTCTGAATGTAATGAGCACAGAAAGGACCAGACGAGATTAAAACTCATTTACTCTCCACAATCTCATCACTGTAGTGTCATACATCAGGATTTGTACCATTCTGACTGATCTTTCATCTTAACCCACCTACAATATGTCCATCTACAGCTCAGGACGAACTTTTCCCCTGGTTTAACATCTGGAAGCACACAGAGAACCCTCTGCTGATGTTTTCAGCATCTAGACCTCAGAAGTCCTCCACCTGAGCATCAAACGCAGACCCCAGAGAGCCGTCAGTTCACTGGTGGAAGCAAAGCTCCGAGAGGTGACCAAATGAAAATCACCTACAGATCAATTCAAGCATGAAACACGCAGAAGCACGAGCAAGTTGAAGAAAACACAGCCCAACGTTTCATCGTGGATCAGAGGAGACGGTGGCTTCGGTTTGCTTTGCACGCTTGTCTTCAGCTGTGACAGGGTCAGAGTCCCCCGATGGCTCAGATGATTGTGAGGTTTTAATTTGATCCTTTGTGGTGCGTTCGTTAGAGGCTGCTCAGCGTGCTGAATGGGCAGCAGGGAGTGAGACGTGCACTCAGCCAGAAAAGCTAACACAAATACGCTCAAACAAAAGAGATTGTGTCTGTTGGGTTTGTGAAGACAGATCCCCTCGAGGACAGAAGGACAGAAAGTGTGAAACATACTGCTGGGCATGTGGAAACGAGTGAAATAATTCAGCGTTTGGAGTTTTTAGCACATGCATTTGATTTGGTTCTGTAACGGCAGCATGTGGTTAGAGGGTGGATCTGAGCTCAAATCTGAATTATCTTCCTGGAACAGAGTTTCTAAAGTTCTGGGTTGCCAAAAGAACACGAAGATCTAAGGGATGAGCTCGAAGTTTGTTGTTCAACAAGTTTTTCCAGAAATGTCGATCTTATCTGAAGGCTGTGCAGACAGAGAGAAAGCCCTTCTTTTTTATTTTAAAGTTTTACACGTCAGGACAAAAACAGTTAGGTCTTCATCAGATTTGACAACTAGTCACACCTGATGTTAAATGTACAAAAACGCCCAACAGTTTCCCATTTTATTTACAAAAAAATAAAAAGAATGGACAAGCTCTGAGTCATTAAATCCTTCCACAGGATTTAGGAGGTTGAGGAACATCCAGGAGCTGCTGATCAAATATATTGATCAACTGATCATCATCCGTGTGATCACGTGTATAAAAGCAGTTTGATCAGTTTGCTGTTCTGGAGCAGACAGGTGGTGTCAGCACAATGCCAAGATGGAAATACATCAGCAATGACTTTAGAGAAGCAACTTGTGCATTTAACTGGGAAGGGTCAACAATAATTTCTAAATGATTTGTTGTTTATCATTCTACAGAGAGGAAGATTGTTCATAAGTTGAAAGGTTGAAGTTCACGAGAAGACATTTAGAAAAAGATCAAACATGTCTGGTTTGTCTTGAAGAGCTGCAGCAGAAACCTCTCCTGTCTAAAACCAACATGGCTGCTCGACTGAGTTTGTAAACTTTCACCTTTGCAAGACTTCTGGAACAAAACAAGACAAAGTACAGATGTTTACCCATAATGCACAGCAGCATGTATGCTGAAAACCCAACAGCTCCTAGCAGCTGTCAGCACGGTGGTGGAGGGGTGATGGTTTGGGCTCCTTGGAGTCACTGAGTACATCATGGACCAATAAATTCTACAGACAGATGTGAGGACATCTATCCAACAGCTGGAGCTTGGACCAACTTTGGGTTAAGATACAACAGAACAATGATTCAAACACAGCAGCTAAACTACAGAACAGCTGAAATTAAAGAAGAGGAATCAAGGAGCTGCGACGGTCCAGTTAAAGTCCAGAACCTCCACCTGACTGACCTGCTGTGATGGACCTTCAGAGAGCAGAACGTCTGCAAACCTCAATGAGCTGAAGCTGCACTGGAAAGAAAAGTGAGCTCGTCCATTTTGGCTTTTTGTTAATGTATAAAATCGATTTGTGAAAATAAAGCAGCGCATGAGGCGGAGAAGTTCCAGGGGAGACCTGGAGTGGACCAGTCTGCTTCTGTGGAGGAGCCGTGGTTCATCCTTGATGCTCCGCAGCCTCTTACCCAAAGGAAGAGGGTCCAGCAGTCCATGATCTGTGTGAGGGGGGGACCTCCTGCACCTGCTGATGTCTTCAACAGAAGGGATGCCACTGCAAGTGTTCACCTCCCTCTGCACCTCCTTCCTGTTCGCAGCAGAGCAGCTCCAGGTCCAGGTGATGGAGACAGTGAACATCATCTGTAAAAAGTTGCCAGCTATAAGATGTGGAGGTCACTCTGCCTCAGCCTCCTGAGGAAATAAGAACTTTGATGAGTCTTTTAATTATGCTGAAGGTGTTTAAGCACCATGTCTCCTCTCTGGAAATGTGAACACCAACATACATGAAGCTGTGGACCATTTCCACATTTGCTCCAGTGAGAAACTGAGGAGAGTGAGTGTTACTTCCACAACAAGCAGAGGTTCTTCTCCTCACTCCAGACCAGCGGCTCTTCCACCTCCTGCCCAGATGAAGACTCATCAGTGCTGTTATCTGCAGCTGGTCATGCATGAGCAGTGTGCACAGCAACAAGGAACACCGGAGAGTAGATCTGACGTCCTGATCCGGTAAAACACGAGAAGTCAACAAGCTGGGCTGTGGCGGGAACATTCTTCCACATCTGTCAAATCAAGCGTCGTTATCAGCCACTAGTTTGTACTCATTAAACATTTCAAGTATTAGTTACTCACTTTAAGTGTAGTAGACCACTAGTTAACTGGTACAAACAAAACTGTGTCAACTTGTTGAGAAGTGAGGATTTTAGAGTTTACTAGTTGACTAGAGAAACTTTCAGGTTAACTTATCAACTAGTATGCACAGGGTGTTGATCCGTAGGCATTATTTGTGTTGAAACATTCACGTGCAAAGCCTTCTGATACTTGGTTAACTAGTCAACTAGTTTGGTCCAGTGGTCCACTAGGGAATGGGGAAGCCATATAGTTGGGACTGTGACCAGTTGACCAGTACAACTTCTGCTCCAACTAGTTGGGAAAAACTTGTTACCAGTCGGACTGTTTGTTGAACTAGACAGACCAGATCTGCAACCAGTGCTGTGTTACTATGGTTACTAATGCAGTGTAGTGTTAAACTGAAGCTTGATATGAAGGATATGAAATTAAATTCAGTTTATTTCTATAGCTCCAAGTCCCAACAGAAGTGGTCTCAAGACACTGAATAGAAACATTCATATAGGTAAAAACGCCAATTACTAACAATTAGTGCAAGTTCTCTATTTAAGGAAGCAGCAGATTGTGTTGAATCTTCACCTCGTCACAGTCTCCCATCCTGAGCAAGCACAAAGGAGACAGTGGAAAGAAAAAACTCACTTTTAACAGGAAGAAATCTCCGGCAGAGCCAGGCTCAGGACACACGGCCATCTGCTTCAACTGGCTGGGGTTTGAGAGGACAGGAAGGAGAGACAAACGGACAAACAGAGAATGGCAGGTCCAGGTGTATTTTCTATAGGAGGAAAGATACACACACAAAAAAGCACATGTTAAGATATAAATAATTACAAATACAAACAATTAATTTGTATTCATTTGTAACTCTTCGTTTGATGAAATGAGGTCAATTTGTCCTCCAGTAGTTTAAGCCTATAGCAGCATAGGATAAGGGATAGCTCAGGAAACCCAACCAATCATAACTATAGGATTTATCAAACAGGAAAGACTTAAGTCCAGTCTTAAAACTGGAAAATGTGTCAGTCTTACAGACAGAAACTGGAAGTTGGTTCCACAAGAGAGGAGTCTGATAACTGAAAGATCTCCCTCCTATTCTACTGTTGGAAACTCTAGGAACCACAAGTAAACCTGCAGCCTGAGAGCAAAGTGCTCTGTTAGGAAAGTATGGAACAATAATATCTGTAATATAAGATGGAGCTAGGTTGTTGAGAGTTAAATAAAAACACAAATGGCTTTCTGTCCAACGTATTTCTGCAATCAGACGGTTTCTTCGTCCAGAGGTGCAGCTGTGATGATAAACTCTGTTCATCTGTATATTTTATTTTTACTGAAGGGTTGGCAGAAGGGGCAGCACGGTGGCACAACTGGTACAGCTGTTGTCTTTCAGTGAGCAGGTCCCTGGTTCAAATCGCGGTCCGGAGGCCATTCTGGGTGGAGTTTGCATGTTCTCTCCGTGCATGCGTGGGGTTTCTCTGGGTACTCCGGTTTCCTCCCACAGACCAAAAACATGCATGTTAGGCTGATTGGTAACTCTAAATTGTCCCTAGGTGTGAGTGAGAGTGTGAATGGTTGTTTGTCTCGTTTGTCTCTATGTCCCTGTGATGGACTGGAGACCCGTCCAGGGTGTACTCCTCCCCTTGCACTGTGATAGCTGGACATGGGCACCGGCGACCCCCGTCACCCAAAATGGAAGAAGCGGGTAAAGATAATGGATGGATGGGCAGAAGATTCTCTTAAAGAACAGGACAGGAATGTTTGAGCCTTGTAGCTACAGGATTATTTTTAAAGGCCAGTTTGAAGCCACATTTAAAACCTGCTGAGGCACAAGACCGTCTCTCTGTTCATTCTAATTTGCTTGGGCTTCAGTTTAAAGTTCTGCGAATAGCAGTTCTTGTTTTATACCAACAAACAACCAACTATATTTGAAGAAACCACCAAGGACTTCCAGGGATGTAGCTGTTGCTGCCATCTATATAGCTGACATGGAGACAGGTCTTTAATTTCTTCAAAAATAAATTAACTTTATCAGGCACCACCATCCAGGCAATAAACGTGTAATCAGTGTTTCACCTGAGGAGGAAGACGATCCATCTGTAAAACAGTTTTGATGTTGCTGCATTCTTATCATCCACTGTTCCACTTGGAAAATTGAATATTTGTCAGATTTCACTTTAACTCTGAGTACTTGTACATGTACAACTAACTGGAGGGATTGTTGCTGCATACCTGTTTTTTGTCAACTTTTTAAAATGCTTCTAATTTAAAGTTTATAGGATTCATTTTCTTTCACCTTTTCAGTGAACTTAGCACTCGGGCGATTTGTTGCTGCCGTGTGAGAAACTGCGGCTCTGCTGATCCGTCATTTGCGCTTCATAATGGCTTTATGTGGCACAAAAAACCTCATGCCACATGCAAAAAACTAAGTGTACGCTTTAAAAAATACATGAGGCTGATGGAGCAAACTCACAGGAAAATGGTTTGCCAACATATCTGCACTTCACACACAAATTTAACTTAATAAGCAGCATTTGACGCTCTGCTGCTCAGCTGACTTCAAGTTTTTACACAGCCTCTATGGACAGCAAATCTATGAACCATGAAACTTATAAAGTTTATAATTTTACTCAGCATATAAGTTTTTTAGTTTGTTTTATTCATGACAGTTTCCCAATATTCCCCAAAAAACATCATCAGAGAAAAAAGATTTAAAAAAAAAAGTCCCACCATTCCTTCGAAATCAAGTAATTTCGGTCAAACCTGGAAAAACATAGCATGTACAAAGTCATGAAAGATGTGTCCAGATGTCACACTGACCCTCAGCTACTATTTATAGCTACAGCTATAACTCGGCTAAAGGATGTGGATGAGCTGTGGTAACCACCTTGAATTAGATTCATATTAAAAGTCAATCAGTTGTAGATATTTATCTGATGATTACTTTATGAAAGTATAACTAAATTAAATTCAGTGGTTTGTAAGATATGTTGCTAACAGACAAACTAAATTAATGCTAAAACTTTAAGAAAATATGTTACACAGTAAGTAGCACTTGGAATATGTTTTGCGAATGACTCTCAGCTACAACCACACTAAATTTTAAGACCATATTTCAACAAAAGTTTGAGTTCTTGCTTTCTGTGGGCCCACCACCTGCAGGAGGGGCCATACAAGTCGGGTGCATGACTCCATGAGCAGTGGCAGAAGGCGGGGGCCTTGGTGCTCTGACCTTGGCTTACCAAAACTGGCTCTTGGGACATGGAATGTAACCTCTCAGGTCAGGAAGGAGCCTGAGCTTGTGCTTGAGGTTGAGAGGTACAGACTAGCTATAGTTGGGTTCATCTTGACACACAGCATGGGCTCTGGAACCAAACTTTTTGAGAGAGGCTGGATCTTATTCCACTCTGGAGTTGCCCATGATGAGAGGCACTGAGCAGGGGTGGGTCTACTTTTAGCCCCCTGGTTTAGTGCCAGTGTGTTGGAGTTTTCCCCAGTGGATGAGAAGGCGGATGAGAGGGTGGCTTCCCTACACCTTCAGGTGTGGGGCTCTGACTGTTGTTTGTGTCTATGCGCCAAACGGTAGTTCAGAGTATCCGGCCTTCTTGGGGTCCTTAGTGGTGGTGCTGACATGTGTGCCAGCTGGGGACTCCTTTATTCTGCTGGGGGACTTCAATGCTCACATGGGTAATGACAGTGTGACCTGGAATGGTGTGATTGGAAGGAACGGTCTCTCTGATCTGAACTTGAGCAGTGTTCTCTTGTTGGATTTCTGTGCTAGTCATGGTTTATCCATCACGAACACCCTGTTTGAAGATAAGGGTGTCTATAAGTGCACTTGGCACCAGGGCACCCTAGGTCATAGATCAATGATTGACTTTGTAGTCATGTCATCTGATTTATGGATTTTTGGGCACTCGGGTGAAGAGAGAAGCTGAGCTGTCAACTGATCTGGTATTGAACTGGTATTGAGTTGGGTCAGATGGTAGGGGAAGATGCTGGATAGACCTGGTGGACACAAACGTGTAGTGAGAGTTTGCTGGGAATGCCTGGCAGAAGAAACTGTCAGAAAGATCTTCAACTCACAGCTCCAGGAGAGCTTTAACCACATCAGGCGTGGCAGAGGACATTGAGTCCGAGTGGGCCATGTTCTGCAACTCAATTGTTGAGGTAGCTGCCTTGAGCTGTGGTCGCAAGGTTTCGGTACTTCTCACGGTGGTCATCCTCAAACTTGGCGGTGGACACCCACAGTTATGGACAGACCAACCCTGAAGTCCCCTGATTCAGCTTCCTCCACAGAAGATTTGCTGGTGGGATGGAAAGGTCTGAGAAGTATTCTCTCCACCTCCCAACCACATCACTGGTTGAGGTCAACAGCACCCCACTTTCACACAAAAAACAATGTCAGCAAAGCACTGCTTTCCCATTCTCAGCTACCTGATGGTTTGTCAGAATCTCCTCAGATCTGACTAAGAGTCTCTATCCAAGACCTCACCAAACTCCTCCCACATCTGAGCTTTTGCCTCAGCAACAGCTAAGGCTGTGGACCATTTGGCTCTTTGGTACTCCTCAGCTGTCTCTGGAGTCTCACCAGCCAACAAGGTCCAATAGGGCTCTTTCTTCAACTTGACAGGATCCCTAACTTGGGCTGTGGTCACTGAGGTAGTTAAAAAACTCTGCAGCTTTAGGGCTCCTGGGTGGATGAGATTTGCCCTGATTTCCTCAAGGTTCTGGATATTGAGGGGCTGTCTTGTTTGACACGCCTTTGCAGCATCGTGTGGACATCAGGGCAAGTACCAGTGGACTGGGGACAGACTGGGGTGGTGGTTCCCTTGTTCAAAAAGGGGGACCAGATGGCGTGCTCCAATTATAGGGGCATCACTCTGCTTAGCCTCCCTGATAAGGTCTATTTAGGGGTACTGGAGAAGCGAGTCCTATTGTTGGTCAAACCACAGATCCAGGAGGAACAATGCGGCTTCCGTCCTGGCTGTGGAACACTGGACCAGCTTTTTACCCTCACTAGGATCCTCAATGGGTCATGGGAGTTTGCCCATCCAGTCTACATGGGTTTTGTGGACTTGGAGAAGGCATGTGACTATGTTCCTTGGGGTACACTGTGGGGGGTTGTTCCGTGAGTATGGGACTGCTGCTACGGGATCTTTGGTCCCTTTAAAAGTGATGCGAAAGTTTGGTTTGCGTTGCCTAAAGTCGGACCCCAGGATGGGATGTCATAATAGGAGTTGGACTTCGCCAGGGCTGCCCTTCGTCATGATTCTGTTTATAACTTTTATGGACAGAATTTTTCATTGCAGCCAAGGGTCGGTGGGAGTCCGATTTGATGGCCTCAAAGTCCCATCTCTGCTCTGCAGATGATGTGGTCCTGTTGCAGTCATCATGCCGTGATCTTCAGCTCTCACTGGAGTGGTTTGTAGCCAAATGTGAAGCAGCTGGGGTGAGAATCAGTCCCTCCATATCTGAGGTCATGTTCCTCAGTCAGAAAAGGGTGAATTGCTCACTTTGGGTCGAGGGTGAAGTTCTGCCTCAAGTGGAGGAGTTCAAGAATCGAGTTCGTGTTGATGAGTGAGGGAAGAATGGAGTGTGAGATTGACAGATAGATTGGCACAGCATCTGTAATATTGGGGACTATATGCCAGTCCATTGTAGTGAAGAGAGAGCTGAGCTGTAAGGTGAAGCTCTTTGTTTACCAGTCGGTCCATGTTTCTGTCCTCATCTCTGGACACAAACTCTGGGCAGTGATTGAAAGAATGAGATCATGGATACAAGTGATTGAAATGAGTTTCCTCTGCGGGGTAGATGGACTTGCTCTCAGAGATAGGGTGAGAAGTTCAGCTATCCAGGAGAGACCTGGCGTAGAACTACTGCTCCTCCACATAAAGAGGAGCCAGTTGAGGTGGTTCAGTAAGGATTCTTCCTGGGTGCCTCCCTAAGGAGGTACATTGGGCATGTCCAACTGGAACAGGCTTATGTCTCTTGGTTGGCCTGGGAATGCCTTGGGGTCCTCCCAGAAGAGCCGTAAGAGATGGCTGTGGAAAGAGATGTCTGGGCCTCCCTGCTCAAGCTGTTGCCCCTGTGACTTGACTTAGGAATAAGCGGAAGATGATGAATGGATAGATAGTTGAGTTATTGCCTATTTGTGTGTTCCAGATTCAGTTGTCTGTGACAGTCATTTTGAACTATATTAGCTATAGATGTACATTGAATGGCTATTTTCTGCAAGTTTGGCTAAAATCTGTCCAATGGTTAATGTAATATTTTGCTAACAGTCACATGAACACACACACACACACTCACAGAGAGAGAGAGAGAGAGAGAAACAGAGAGAGAGAGAGAGAGAAACAGAGAGAGAGAGAGAAGAGCAAAAACATTGTTCCCTCCAGTGGGTGATAAAGCATCACCATTTGTAAATCTATGTATTGACACAACTATGAAAACTGTTTCCACAGTTTGAGTAGTCTGCAGATCGACTTTGATGTAATACCTGAGCTCTTACTCTTGTAATTAGAGCTTCAAGTATTTCTGGATGCTTTTGATCATTTTTCAAAAAAGGAGAGGGAGTATTTCAACTGAAAACTCCACAGTGACAGTTCATTCTTATCATCTTCTCTTGTCAGATAAAGTGCAGCTCTCCATTGGCCGGGTTTGATGTGCAAGCTTTTCGAGACTCAACAACCTAAGCTTCTGCTCCGATTCTCATGAATCTTTCAGCACTCAGCTCTGTTGTGTTTTATTCTGAGGAAACACTTCCTTTCTTTGTTCTGAGATCTAACAGCATAATATTTCTGTCAGTGGTTAAGTACAAGAATCAAATCAAAGGCTTTCAAACACGTTTATTCAACAGCTTCACCGACACGTTCTTCTTTTTCATTTGTTGTCCAGCCAACCAACAGTGAATGTGTGGGATAATGTCCTGATGCATGCTCAATAATCCAGGTAGAACAATCTAAAATAGTTAAGTCAGGTCCTCTGGATGGATTATTCTTGTTGAAGCGTTTCATCTTTTATCCAAAAATCTTCAGTCTGAGACCCTGCAGCAAACTCAGTCATATAAATAGCACCTTCTCATAGTGGATCAACCAGTTTGAACAACAAAGTTCAGTCAGGTCATTTGGATGGCTTCTCTTCACAAAGATGGCCTCCTTTACTCCTCTCTCAAACCATCGTTCCTCTCTATCAAGGGTGTGAACATCTTCATCCCTGAAAGAGTGACCGCTGGCCTGGAGATGAGTGTAGACCGCAGAATCCTGGCCTGATGATGTTGCTCTTCTGTGCTGGGCCATCCTTTTGGCCAGTGGCTGTTTAGTTTCCCCGATGTAAGACTGATCACCCTCCTGACACTGAACAACATACACAACATCACTCTGTTTGTGCCGGGGGACTGGATCTTTGGGATGAACCAGTCTTTGCCGTAATGTATTTTGAGGTTTAAAAGCCACTGGGACGTTATGTTTAGAAAATAAACATCTCAGTTTCTCTGGTACTCCGCAACATATGGAATGACCACTGGTCTGGGTCTGGGTTCCTCCTTTTCACCTGATGGCTGACTGGAGTCCTGTTTGGGTTTCTTCTCTGCTTTCAGGAAGGCCCAGTTAGGATATCCACATTGCTCTAGAGCCTGTCTTGTGTGGGATTTCTCCTTCTGCCTGGCTCCTGAGTTAGTGGGGACGCTGTCTGCTCTGTGATACAGAGTCCTGATGACTCCTAACTTGTGCTCCAAAGGGTGATGGGAGTCAAACTGCAAATACTGGTCTGTGTGGGTGGATTTGTGGTACACCTCAGTTTGCAAATGTCCTCCATCTGAAACTTAGACCTCACAGTCCAAGAAAGCCAACCTGCCATTTTTTACATCTTCTCGCGTGAACTTGATGTATTTATCCACAGAGTTGATGTGGTCAGTAAAATGTTGAACTACCTGAGATTTCATTTTAACCCAGGTGTCGTCAACATACCTGAACCAATGACTTGTTGGTGTCCCTGAAAAGGACGTCAAGGCTCTCTTTTCTACCTCCTCCATGTACAGGTTGGCAACAATAGGAGAAACTGGAGACCCCATAGCACACCCATGTTTCTGCCTATAATATTGCTCCCCATATGTGAAGTAGGTTGACTGCAGGCACAGTTTCAAGAGTTGACACAGTTGTTCTGTGGAAAGCGTGGTCCTGCTGCTCAGAGTGGTGTCTGAGTTTAATCTTAAACTGACCACTTCTACTGCATCATCAACAGGAATGCACGTAAAGAGTGATGTCAAGTAAAGTAAAGCGCTATGTGTTGTCATCATTGTATTTTCCCATACAATGTCAAAATTGGTTCTCTGCATTTAACCCATTGTACCTGGGATACACCCAGGTGAAGCAGTGGGCATGTGACATCAAGACACCATTGTTTCATTAGTCTCCATGATGACATGACATCCCTCACCTTATCCACAAAGTCAGTGGTATTCTCTATGCGATGTTCTGAGCTGCCAACTAAAGGGATAATTTGTTTACCTATTCCTCTGTGCACGTGGGTCTGTTTGTTAGCAGACATAAAACTACGGACAAATTTTTATTCAATTTTCAAAAAGAAATCTTTGAATGCACACTCAGCGAATTTAGCTTTAAAATAAAAAAAAATATTCAAGATGGCTGCCACATCAAACCGGCCCTAAAAATGGCTATAACAGCTATAACATTTGGTGTGGTAGTTTCTGAGACCGATTGCAACGTGTATTCTTCACATTAACAACATATCCAGGACCATTTATCCATCCATCCATTATCTTTACTCACTTCTTCCTTTTCAGGTCGCGTGGGTCACTGGTGCCCATGTCCAGCAGTCACTGTACGAGAGGTGGGGTATATCACTATCAAGGATATTTGTTTAAAGTTTTGCCTTCGCCGATTTAGAATCAATTTTGTCTGTCTGTTAGCAAAATATCTCAGAAATCATTGAACATATTTTAAGTTTTTCAGAACATAATCATTAAATGTACATTCACGATTGATTCACTGTTAAAGGCCTCTCTGTGTAAGATGGTTGCCACAAACAGCTGAACTCAGAAAACAATCAGCTCTAATCAGTTTTAGAAATGTGCCACAGTTTAGTGAGGTCGTTGTTGAACTTGTGCACATACCATCAACGTAACATCTCTACGTATAACAGGTTTGATACAAGGTGCTCTTAGTCTAAACCTCTAACTTCCATCTGTAACACTTTAAAAAAACGTCTGTAACGTCAGTTTGTTTCTCTCCCGTCTGCAGGGGGTCTGCTCCCAGAGGTGTAAGAACATCTTTGTTCTGGAGACGGTCTGTGTTGCCTGGTTCTCCCTGGAGTTCTTGCTGCGTTTCATCCAGACCCAGAGCAAATGTGTGTTTCTACGCACGCCTCTGAACATCATTGACGTGGTGGCCATCCTGCCCTACTACATCACCCTCATCGTGGACTCTCTGTCTGTGGGAGGAAAACCAGCCGGCTCGGGAAACAACTACCTGGAGAAGGTTGGGCTGGTTCTCCGAGTGCTCCGAGCTCTGCGGATCTTCTACGTGATGAGACTGGCCCGCCACTCGTTGGGCCTACAGACGCTCGGTCTGACCGTGAGGAGATGCACACGTGAGTTCGGCCTGCTGCTTCTGTTCCTGTGCGTGGCCATGGCTCTTTTTGCTCCTCTAGTGTTCCTTGCTGAGAGCGAAATGGGAGCCAAGCAGGAGTTCACCAGCATCCCTGGCAGCTACTGGTGGGCGGTCATCTCAATGACAACGGTCGGCTACGGTGATATGGTGCCCAGAAGCATCCCAGGCCAGGTGGTGGCGCTCAGCAGCATCCTGAGCGGCATCCTGCTCATGGCATTCCCCGTCACGTCTATTTTCCACACGTTCTCTCGTTCATATGTGGAGCTGAAGGAGGAGCAGAGCCGAGCTCTGAGGCAGAAGCTGGACTCGCAGGACAGCACCAAGTCTCAGAACAGCGAGGACTCTCAGGAGACGGACAGCTATCATGGCATGTCGGAGGCCACGATGGCAGCAGTGCAGCGGCGGAAGTCCCTCGCTGCTCAGAGGGCGGCTGACGTCAGAGCGTCCATGCTCACTTAAGCTGGAAACAGTTATTCAGACATTCTGCTCTGCCTGTGGCCGAAACGTCATCCTTTTTACCTGTTTGCTGAGGTCTGCTGAGCCCCTCAGTGGACAAGTGTGCAGATTTTGTGGCCTTGTTGACAAAGATACAATAATAAATGAATACAATTAAAAAATAGAGCACATGACAAATAAGGAGCAGAAGAAGAAAACAGCACAGACACTTGTTTTAAGGAACGACTGTGTGAAGTTACTGTTGGATAATTTATCACTCAGGGACCATGAGGACACAAGGTGTCTCTAACTGTGGGTGAGAAGCCAGCTGAAGTTTCTTCTTCTGGTCTTTTAGATAGAAGGTTAACGAGTCAACTCATCATCGTCACCTGTAACTGTAGACCCCTGAGTGGTTCAACTGTGAACACAGAGAAGCATGACCAACTGTTTCCTCCCTCATCAGCTGTCTGTCTGTTAGTCGTGTTTGAATTGATCCAAATATTAATAGTATTGATAACAAAGCTGGCATCTTATTGATACATGATGGTTTAGTCATATTCATATACAGTAGTCCCTCGTTTATCGTGATAAGTGAAAAACCACAAAGTAGGAAAAGTAATACATCAAGTCAAGTCAACTTTATTTATAAAGCACATTTGAAACAGAAACTGTTACAAGTAGTAAGTAGTAGTTTATTTTAGTATTTATACATGTATATATATATATATATATATATATATATATATAT
>NC_056516.1:16714242-16729029 GCF_014905685.2 Nematolebias whitei | reverse complement strand
TTCCCCCACTCTTGCAATGTTCTAAACAATGTTTCTAAACTCTAAACGCTCTAACAGAGCACAGCATGTCATGATTTCAGCTCTCTGCCTCCGGCTGCACTCAGCCACCTGCAAGCACTGTTGGCCACGCCCACTTCTCCGCTCTGCATGGAACAGCTGATCAGCTGCAGGAGGAAGATTTTACTGCAGTGTGGGCGGCACAAAGATGCAGCAGGTGCTAAATAATTTAACATAATTTAATTTACATAAAAATGACATGCCGATTGTGCGTCTCATCCATCAATCAGCCAGTTGTGTGTCATGTCCAATCTTATTTTGAAAAACCACGATAGAGTGAGGCCGCGATAAATGAACCGCGAAGTAGCGAGGGACTACTGTATTCAGATTTAGCATTTTGATGCTAAAACACCACGCACTGCTCCCCCTACATGAAGCTAGGCTGCACTTTTAACTCACTGTGTAGTTTCTTGGCATCGGATCAATATAAATTTTGGCATTCTCATGCACAACTGTCTGTGTTCTTAAGGCAAACTGGAGGGCCCCCTCCGGCTGGAAGTTTAAAGCAGGGCAATTCAACTAAATTTCTCAAGGGGCCATAGTTACTGAAAGCCATGAGCTCAGGGACCGGACATCCAGCAGTTACTGTCATTAAGTTTGTTTTATGGTTCAGAATCTAGTATTATTTATAAATGAATTCATTGGTGGGCCGAACTGAGTTCATCTGTGGGCCTGATTTGACCCCCAGGCCACCAGTTGAATAGCCCTGGTATAAAAATGTGGAAGACCTTCTTCCACTGGAGTCCAATGTCTCTGTGCTCAAGAGAGGTTTTTCCAAGTTTTACAAAAGTTTAGAGCTGCAGAAGTTTTTTTTCAGCACATTTTACTAAACGTTATGTCCAACAGACTAATATTCCTGAATAAATATCTCAAATATTGTGAGAATGAAAGCCAAGATGCTTGTTAAAAATAAAGGAGGTCCCACCATAACGACATATTTTTCTGCCCTGACGCTCCTCCTGCTCCGTCTGCATCTGAAATAAATGTGTTTGTCCAACGTGTGTTATATCGATAACTATAAGAACATTCATGATCTGTTGGCTGGACAAACCAAACGTAGATATTAATATCCCCCAACTGAAGATAGAAGGGGGATTGTGTGTGTGCATGTTTGTAAGTTATCTCATGAACCACTGGATGGATTTCAATGAAACTCACACCGTAATCACCGAATGTATCGAACATCTAAAACTGTTTCAGTTTTGTAGTCAACTCAGTTCAAAATGGCTGCCACAGCAACAAAGCGACCTTTGTAACCCTGACTTGGTGACTCTTGTTGCAGCTGAGGATCATCACAACACACACGCACAGCTCTACACACCCTATGTTGAAAACACAGAGAACGAACAGCTAAACATTTTGTAGCTCTTTGTTTCACTTTAATAACCATTAATAACCAAGCATTTCAAAACACCATTAAAGTTTAATGGAGACAGGCTGCGTGAGACAGATGTAAACAACAATGTTGTGTTGGTTTCTACAGCACAAAGTGTTTAGAAGCACTAATAACTAGTGTGTTTAAAAACATCTGTTTTCAGTTTGTGTGTGGACAGGAGGTGCAAACGCGACAGAAAATCTCAGTTTTTTACAACATGTGGACTGAGAAACAGAGAAAAGATCATTATTTTATCAGCAGTTTGGGGGAACTTGAGAAGCAAACACTTGAATATTGTTCATAAAGATTTTTTCCATCTCTCCAAAAAGGCCGACAGACATTGTGTATTATTAAAAACAGCTGCATTAAGCTTTGACGTGAAAATAATTAAAGTATGAGAAAAGCTATTTTGTCAAACTGATTTTCTCTGATGTGTTTTAGAAACATCCATTCATTACCCTGATGCATGCTCAATAACCCAGGTAGAAAAATCTAAAAAAGTTAAATCTGGTCCTCTGGACATTCAGAAAAACAAAACAAAGCAAATCAACAAAAAAATGTAGAAACGTTTCATCTCATCTGAGAGACTTCCTCAGTCTGAGGTGCTGTATTCAGCTCAGTCTCTTAAATAGCACCTTCTCAGAGTGGATCAACCAGTTTTGCTGCTGACAATCAAAACCAGCTGATCACATGCTCAAGAAGGACCATCAGCCTAACAATGGATCATTAGCACACTGATGGCTGTTTACTGTTCACAGAGGGCTGAGTGATACTAGCAATCACAGCATTGTAAGAGGGGGACAGCTGAACCCGGAGGCCTCCACCCCTGTTTAATGATGGACGATTTCTTTTCACAAAGATGGCCTCCTTTACTCCTCTCTCAAACCATCGTTCCTCTCTGTCCAGGATGTGTATGGGGTCTCCAGTTTCTCCTATTGTTGCCAACCTGTACATGGAGGAGGTAGAAAAGAGAGCCTTGACGTCCTTTTCAGGGACACCACCAAGCCATTGGTTCAGGTATGTTGACGACACCTGGGTTAAAATTAAATCTCAGGAAGTCCAACATTTTACTGACCACATCAACTCTGTGGATAAATACATCAAGTTCACACGAGAAGATGTAAAAAATGGCAGGTTGGCTTTCTTGGACTGTGAGGTCTCAGTCTCTGATAGAGGACATTTGCAAACTGAGGTGTACCGCAAACCCACCCACACAGACCAGTATTTGCAGTTTGACTCCCATCACCCTTTGGAGCACAAGTTAGGAGTCATCAGGACTCTGTATCACAGAGCAGACAGCATCCCCACTAGCTCAGGAGCCAGGCAGAAGGAGAAATCCCACCCAAAACAGGCTCTAGAGCAATGTGGATATCCTAACTGGGCCTTCCTGAAAGCAGAGAAGAAACCCAAACAGGACTCCAGTCAGCCAACAGGTGAAAAGGAGGAACCCAGACCCAGACCAGTGGTCATTCCATATGTTGAGGGAGTATCAGAGAAACTGAGACGTTTATTTTCTAAACACAACGTCCCAGTGGCTTTTAAACCCCAAAATACATTACGGCAAAGACTGGTTCATCCCAAAGATCCAGTCCCCCGGCACAAACAGAGCAATGTTGTTTATGCTGTTCAGTGTCAGGAGGGCTGTGATCAGTCTTACATCGGGGAAACAAAACAACCACTGGCCAAAAGGATGGCCCAGCACAGAAGATCAACATCATCAGGCCAGGACTCTGCAGTCTACACTCATCTCCAGGCCAGCGGTCACTCTTTCAGGGATGAAGATGTGCACATCCTGGACAGAGAGGAATGATGGTTTGAGAGAGGAGTAAAGGAGGCCATCTTTGTGAAAAGAAATCGTCCATCGTTAAACAGGGGTGGAGGCCTCCGGGTTCAACTGTCCCCCTCTTACAATGCTGTGATTGCTAGTATCACTCAGCCCTCTGTGAATAGTAAACAGCCATCAGTGTGCTAATGATCCATTGTTAGGCTGATGGTCCTTCTTGAGCATGTGATCAGCTGGTTTTGGTTGTCAGCAGCAAACTGGTTGATCCACTCTGAGAAGGTGCTATTTAAGAGACTGAGCTGAAAACAGCACCTCAGACCGAGGAAGTCTCTCGGATGAGAGACGAAACGTTTCTACATTTTTTTGTTGATTTGCTTTGTTATGTTTTTTTGAATGTCCAGAGGACCAGATTTAACTTTTTTAGATTTTTCTACCTGGATTATTGAGCATGCATCAGGATAGAGTGCTTTATGAAGTTCAGTCTATTTCCTTGTATTATTGGACATGCAGTTCTGCCACATTCAATATGGCGGCCGCTCCGACGTACTGCTGCAACGGGTCAGCCCACCCAGTGAGGTGTCTACTAACTGCCTCACCAGTTCTCTGTTGTGAACACCCTGGAGAAAGGTCAGGGGAACTTTGCTAATGGACAAATAATGATGAATGATTGTTTGAAATGTGTTTAATAGGTTAACTCAAAAACCACAGATCTGACTCCAAATCTGCCCAAATGATCCAAACCCGTCCAAAGCAATTGTTCCCCACAAAATCAGAATGAAAACTTCCAAACTGGCAGTAAACTGCCCAATCTGGCAACACTGTTCTGGGTACAACTTCCTGTCAGACAGGAAGTAGCATTAAGCATTGGTTAACCATGATAACGAAGCACAGACCGCAGTTTATTTGAAAGTCGTTTACAGTCAGTTTAGCAGATAAAACTCTGTTTTTGTTTTGTTCACATTTATTTATCAATCATAAAGTTTACTAAAAGAGCCGTACTGAGTTCAGGTACCTGTTGTGTTCACGGCTGCAGAACAACCAGATCAAACTAAATCAGTGGCTACAACAGCAGAGTTTTGAACACGAACCCAAAATAAAAAGAGTTCCTGTGAAAAGCAGTATAGTTTCCATCTCCTACCTACAGATGACGAATTAAGAAGAATGTGGCTGAAACTTATGAACTTGAAGAGACCACCCAAACACTGTATATGAGCTCATTTCATTTTGTTGACAAACGGCCGACGGAGGAAAACCTGCATCCTACTTTGTGTCTGGACTACAATAAACCACCGGAGAAGAGGCGCCGGATCCTCAGAAGGATTGAAAACAGTGACGAGAATATCAGGTATGATTTCAAGTGTATGGAGGACATTTTGTTCATTAACCCAGACTCTGTGATAGAGGACTTAAAGGCTTTGGCTGAGCTCCATTTTTGTTTTAAGGTAAATAAGATTGTGTCCCACCTCTTCTAACAAAACACCACCGACCTTCTTACTGTGTAAAATTTACTAATAGTTTTTCAGGTTGTTCATCGTTTCACCGTCAGAAGAAGTGAGTCAGTGAAGTAGCTAAATATGCTAGCAGATGTAATCTGCAGCACTTCTTCAGCTCGTCCTCAGCAGGCAGTGGTATGATTATACTGTCCTGTTTGAGCTCTGACAGCTGCTGTTCCTACATGTTTAAATTAAATCCACAATGCTCAGAGAAACATTAGTTCGTACTGTTCGCACAGAAACAAACGCCGGTTCAGGTCCGCACCGGAAGTTGCGCCCACAATTCATGCAAGGCACCACGGGGCCTAGGAATAAGGTGGAAAAGTTGTGAAAGAATGCTACAACAGGTAGTATTAAAAAATCTCACATATTGTCTCTTTCTGCTCAGCAGGTTCATTCATGTTGCAACATGGATGTTGTTGAATAAGTTTTGACTCTGGCCTCCTCACTCCGTGCTCTACAGCTCTCATTACACGCACCATTTGCATTTCTATCATCGTTTTGGAACCACTGACGTGTGTTCTTTAGAGTGCAAGATGGGTTTAGATTATTTTAATTTGCCATAAAGGTAGCGTTAACGCTGTTCTCAACTCTGGACTAATCAAGACGTCAACAAAGTACACAGAACATTAAAAACATAAAATACACCGTAAAGGTTTGAATGAAAATACAGTGAAGCGGTGTTTGGTGCAAAATGAAATGATTTGGCTCATTGCATAATAAATTTATATCCCGGGGAAGAAAGTAATATTTTTAAACATATTCATGATTATAATGCGCACTTGTTCAGAGAGCTTTGATTTAACGATGTATTAAACACGAAGACGCTCTCAAGCTGTCGGGAGGTACGAGCTGCGCTGCTCTTAAAGCACCTGAAACTGCCTCTGGCTCATGCATTTTTAAGAACATATTAATATTATACAGTTCTTTTTTCACACAGATGAGCCGTTGTTTTACCACGTTCGTGTCATTTGTTCTGAATTTGCACTGCTTATTACAGTGGCTGTCGGTGGACGAGCTTTAACAAATTATTTTCCGCTGCAATTACCAGAACGCCCTTTAAAGTGTCACCCCTGTCGCGTAGTTTGAAACATAAAGTGGTTGCAAGAAAACTGGATCTTAGTCCAGCACATCTGTAAGAATTTTCTTGGTAATCTGTAGATCGACGCAGTACTGGACCGTGGACTTTTTATATCGTTAATAAACAGTTGAAACAAAACCAGCTTCTCTGTAAAGTCCAGCCTTCTCCACATAAATGAATGAAACACTGCCTTTGGTAAATCATAAAAACAACATATACCCCACCTTAGAAATAAAACATGTAACACTGTGATTGTGTGAGGGAGTAGACAGGACTTGAAGCTCCACATCCCTTGTGCAGACTCTGGTTCCAAAACAAAAACTGGTTCTGCTAGCTTCAGTTTCCAACAGAAGATTTATTTATTTGGTCTATTAATATAAACAGTTAATGTAACGGATGATTCAGAATGGATTCACTTGATTATGAAGCGCAGGATTCACATTCAAAACCATTATAAAAGCATGGTTCTCAAACAGTGCAGTGATGGGATCTGAAGAAAAACCTTTATTATTTACAGCTTCAGTCACAAGCCAGTTGCATACTGTCCAGTGGTGCTTGAAAGTTTGTGAATTTTTTATCGTTTTCTACATTTTGACACAAATTTGACCTAAAACATCATTTTCACACAAGTCCTATAAATAGAGAACCCAGTTAAACTAATGAGACAGAATATTATACTTGGTCATTTATTTATTGAGGAAAATGATCCAATATTACATATTTGTGATGGTAAAAGTATGAACCTTTGCTTTCAGTACCTGGTGTGACCCCCCCGCAGCAAACTGTTGATCAGTCCTGCAGACTGGCTTGGAGGAGTTTTAGCCCATTCCTCTGTACAGAACAGCTTCAACTCTGGACGTTGGTATTTCCTCACATTAACTCATTTCAGGTCCTTCCACAACATCTGGATTGGATTAAGGTCAGGATTTTGACTTGTCCATTCCAAAACATGAACTTTATTCTTCTTGAACATTCTTTGGTAGAACGACTCGTGTGCTGAGGGTCATCGTCTCGCTGCATGACCCACCTTCTCTTGATTCAGTTCATGGACAGATGTTCTGACATTTTCCTTTAGAGTTCTCTGATATAATTCAGAATTCATTGTCCCATCAATGATGGCAATCCATGCTGGCCAGATGCAGCAAAACAGACCCAAATGATGAAACTACCACCACCATGTTTCACAGATAGGATAAGGTTCTTACGCAGGAACGCAGTTTTACTTTCTCCACACATAACACTTTTCATTTAAACCAAATTATTCTATTAAACAAATTAAAATTTAATAGCTTATTAAAATTAAACAAATTAATTTAGTATTCAACACGGTTAGATTTATATTTTGTTTACTTTCCCCACAAAATGTTACTTCAAAATGACCAAACCACTCCATTAAAAGTGCATTGAAACCCATTAAAAAAACCCAGTAAGGACTTGGCTTAGTATTGAGAAAATGTCCCTTTAAATACATTTATCAGTCGTTTGACAAATCTATGGATTGTTTAATGTTTCTGCACCAGTGAAGAGGTTCAGGGGAAGGCCCAACACAAAACACTTTAGGACACTTAAAATAAAACATGGCTCGACTATGATGGAGGAGCTCTCTCTTCTGATGAGAGCATCTTTGGATGTCGGACACAAACATCATACTGAGAGGAAAAACAAAAGTCAAGAGTCCCCAGTGCCATTTTTATTGAGTCATAACGCCACTTCAACAAGCCAAACATCACAGAGTGACAGTTTAATAGAAAAATGAAGCATGATTTAAAAAAGGAGTGCAGTAGAAAAGCTAACAAAAATAACGTACTGGTATTTTTGGTACAATAAAAAAGTTTTTACAAGAAGACAGTGGCATACCATGCAGTAACAAAAACACAGAAATGGTACGATAAAAGGAAGCGATGGAGGTTTATGAAGTGAAATTATTTGATCTGGTCATATATCCACACAAGCCAATCCCACTGGCATTGTCTGGATAACGGGTAGAAATACAGTTCTATACACGAAGACTTTACGAAAACAAAACGCTAAATAAACTGAGCACAGGACGAGCAGGTTAGCCACCACCCTCCATGACTTTATCTCAGATCATTCCGTGTGGAACCAAAGCACAGCTGAGATTTCTCGAGGCTTTGACAAAGATCAGATCTGCTGTGGTCCCTGACAGACTCCGGCTTTTTCACCTCAGGAAAAAAACCAAACAAGAATAAAACTAAACTAAAGTAAACTAAACGGGCTGTAGAGTGTTTTCTAAACAGGAAATGATTTTCTTGTGGCTAAATGATACTAACAGTATGTGGGGTCAGCGATGAGGATATTAAAGAGTTTATCAGGTCTGACACGAACAATAAACTGGTTGCTTTGTGTTATTCACTGGCAAAAGTATTTTATGGTTTCAAACAGACACTACTAAGAGTCAAAGCAACATGAGCAGCTACTTAAGATTCTCGAATTTCTTCATCTCTGCTGTACGAGATGCTGTATTTTCCCGTTTTATTGAGAATGTCGTGGTGGTGAGTGGTTACCATGGCGACACTAACGAGCCACAAACTGAAGTTTTGAACGTTTCTTTTGAACTTTGTTCTGTTTACACATCAAAACATCAACATTTGGTCCCATTTTTGCAAAAGCCCAGAACTGCTTTTTGACTTTAGGAAAGAAATTTGATGTTGAATTTTGGGAAGCACACATTTTGGCGCCCTTCAAAGTGTCTTTAGAAACCGCGGAGTTTGGATTAACATCAACCTCTGGAGTGATGGATTTCATAAAATGAGCACAAATGTTATTTGAATGTATGCTGAGGAATAACACATCTTTGATTTAAACGTCTCAAAGCTTTGCTTTAATTTTATTATCAGTGTGTAAAGGCTGCAGTCAGTGAAGAACTTTTCTAATGCTTTAGTTAAAGTGATTCACTCACGCACTACTTCACTTGTTGCTAGACACAAAACAAATCCAAAAAAGTTAAAAACAAAACAACTGGACTTTATTTGTAACTGAAGACGTTTGGCTTCTCATCTGAGGGGCTTTCTCAATTCAATGAAACGAGGGGTGTGAGATTCAAGTTTCCTCTATTGTGAAGAGTGAGAGGTCAATCTGCATGTGTCAATCTCCATTATGCAAGTTTAAAGAACACCACAGCTTCATTACTTGAATCCCACACTCGTTTCATTGTATTGAGAAAGCTCCTCGGGTGAGAAGCCAAACGTCTTCAGTTACAAATAAAGTCCAGTTGTTTTTGTTTTTAACTCTTTTTGGATTTACCATGTCCTGGACGACTGAGAATCTTCACCAGTGTAAATACAAAACAAAGTTTTGTCTATATGTTGGGTGGACATCAAGCTCATCATAGAATAATATTGTAACAAATCAAGTGTGAACAAACTAACAGATTATTTTACAGAATAGTTTTCATGAGGATGTACTTTGTCCTAAAGATGTGTAGAAATGGACTGAAAATGTTTCTTTCGGACATCAAAGAAATCTTTGTCCCCACACACTTTTCATTTTAAAGTCATTTCCACACAAACATTCACATTTTTGTGTCAATTTTTAACCAGTTTCTATAGTAAAACTTCTATGAACATACAAGTTTTCGTAAAGTGGTGTTTTTAATCCATGTGCCTTGAACATTGTGGAAAAAAAAAAAAAAAACATAAGTTGGACCAAAGGAAATGATAGCTGGAGGGACAAAAACATTATTTACAGGTTTTCTAACTAGTTTATGGTTCTAATAACAGAGGCGAGAGGTGTCCTTTGTTAGAAATGTCTTCATTTGGTAAAATATTGTCCCAAAATGGTAACAGGTGTGTGTGCTGTTGGGTTGGCAGCCATGTTGCTGTATTTGTAACAAACGGGTATGATCTTCCAAACCTGGCCTGTGCCATCTTGCTGTGATTTATATAAGGAGGGTTGAAGTCAGCTCGCCACCTTCATGCCTCTGAGCCATGGGGCGAGGTAGTAGAGTGGTAGCGGCTGACACAGAGAAGGGTGGCATTGTGGCTCGAGGTGTGTTCTAGTGAGACGCACAGATTCACGTGAGCTCATACGGATGGACTGGCAAAGGGCTTCTGTTTGTGATCATACTGGTTTGAGCAACAACTAATGGCTCAAACTTTAAAGTTTTATATGGTAAATGAACTAAATTGGAACACTGAGATGACTTTTAGTCTTTTAGGTGAAAAATACTCTTTGTTCCAGTAATAAAAAGAAAAATAATTATTTCACTTTTTAGAAAATCCAATTGATGTTCTAGAATTTATTTATTTTTCCCCAAGAGCATTTTCTTTTTTTTACTTTTGTTTTTGGGATTGCGTCTGACACGAGCTGTAACTGGAGAGAAACAAGCCGTCCGTCTGTATTGTGCTTCCTAACAGGTCAGCAGGGATCAGCATTGGACACATGAACCCTCAGGAGAAGAAAGGTGTTCCTCAAATCACATCACCTCGACTCTCTACACGTAAAAAAAAAAACTAAACGTGGCCTCAAACGTATGTTTAATAAAAAAAGAAACCTGTCGTGTCTCACAAAGCTTGGTTTACCTCATGAGTCAGAAGGTCTCAAGGCCACTTCAGTTCCTGATTTTTTTAACATCTCCAAGTCTTGACAACGTTTCAGTTCAGTTGGGTTTGATTGCTTTCTGTTTTCTAGTAACTAGTCAACCTCGAGTGTCAGGATGGAATAAACATCTGGCCAAGCAGAGGTTCACCGACCTTCTTAAATATTTAATACATTCAGTAACGTGGATTATTAAGGTTGTTTATGACCAATTCATTTATTATTTATATGGATCGCTGGTCATGCAGCGAGCCATGTTCAAGTGCACGTCTTAAGGCAAAGGTTCCATGCAACAATTGTCAACAAAGGTGGACCAGAACTGGTCCATAAATCCTTGAGCTTGGTGTGTACGGGTCCAGCTGACATATTCTAAATGCTCCTGTCTGTGCAAAACATTTGCCACATGATCAGATGATTTAAGTACTTCATTAAGAATAAGTAAAAATACTGTGTGTAACAGGTGTGCCTTCAGTGTCATCTTCATCACAGTACCATATCACCAGTGCTCAGTAATTCTGAGCCGTAGATTCATCTGGACATGCTTTGGTACTGCAGTTGATCTCAGCACCTCTGAAAGTGCTTCCTGCTGCTCCTGTCATTAACAAGTCTTTATGGATGATCTCAAAGGGCTTTGGCGCTCGTCGTGTGGGAGGTGCTGTGGGACACAGGTTTCTGTGGGTAATGGCTGTAGTAGTAGACCTGGAACAGGATGGCAAAGTCCACAAAGACCTGCAGCAGGCCACACGTCCAGAACTGCACAGGAGCCTGTGTGAGCAGGAAGTAGCCTGTTTTAAAGGTGTCGCCGCTGGTCCACATCAGCACCATCTTGATACTGGAAGGAAAGAAGGAGAGGAAATGCTTCTGTTCAACTGGTCAAACTGATATACAATGGTTTAAAAGAACTTACTGACAGACATCTAACAAGGTTGAGTCAGGTCCTCTGGACAGATTCTTCTTTGTTGAAACTTTCCTCTTTTATCCAAAAGACTTCCTCAGACTGAAGAAGTATTTTGGATAAAAATGTTTCAACCAAGAAGAATCCGTCCAGAGGACCTGACTCAACCTTGTTAGATTTATCTACCTGGATTATTGAGTATGCATCCGGTTATTACCGTATTTTTTGCTGTATAAGTCACAGTTATTTTTTTTGCATAAATTAGCATGCCCTGCGACTTATATAGCAAAGCGACCAATATACATTTTTCCCACATATTTATAACCCAATTTTTGGCTGAGATCTAACGATTTCATTCATTCTGACATGGAAAATATTGAACACCATCATTTTCATCCACTAGAGGGTCCTCGACTAGTATGGCAAGCCAAGTGTCTCATTATTAGGTAAAAGTGGCTATTAATGAGACACTTGGCTTGCCATACAAACCACCTTCGTCTTGCTCCGGAACTCCTGGAGCAAACGTCAAATCAGCTGCAACTGATTTGACCATTAAAGTGCATTTATTAAGGAAAAGTTCAACTGAGACACACCCTTACTATAATGTCGAGCAAACAAATAATTGTTTTTAGGTGGTTATCTTGTTAAATTTCGAAGAAATGCAGTGAGTTGTCCCTTTGCACACTTCTGCAAACCGGCTTTTGAAATGCAGCTGTTTTGACCATTAAAGTACATTTATTAAGGAAAAGTTAGACTGAGATACATCTTTGCTATAATTTTGAGCAAACAATTGTTTTTAAGTGTTAATCTTGTTAAATTCTTGTTAAAGTGCTCCCGTGCACGCTCCCGTGGCCGCCATTTGGCAGCTAATCTGTTTTTGGCACAACACCGGCCCACATTTCAGGGTTGTCAGCGGTGACACAAAATAGATGCGACTTATATGGTGAAGTGACATATTTATGTTTTTTTCACTTTATTAGACATTTTTGGACTGATGCGACTTATATGGCGGTGCGACATGTACGGCGGTAAGTACGGTACTGACAGATACTACTTTTGTAAAGTGATTAAAGTGTAAAGTGCTTTCCAAACTGGAGAACTTTACACCTCACTTTATGGTGGAAACTTAATTTACTTTATTTAGAAAAAAAACACAAAGCAGCCCGTTACACGCCGATGAGAAACCAAAATAGACTGTTTTACCCTTCTTTCTTCTGACTCTTATTTTTATCTTTATACTGTCAAAAAGCTTATTGCTTGCTGAGAAGGTTACTACCTGGAAGGACATTTTAAATGGAGACTGAAAAAAAGAAGCTGGAATTGTTTTGGAAAAATGTTTATCTGAAAAATATCTGTGTAGTCGAGGTCGGAATTATTCCAAAATGAAACGAACGTCCAACTGTGCTACAATTTTCTGACTCTTTCCTTGTTTCCCATCATGCAACACTGTTCCTTAAAAAGTTAAACTGCAAACCACCACAACCACAAAAACATATTAGCACATGGTAATAGTAAAAATTAGACAAATAAATTAGAAGTTTAATTAGTTCTCCATGTGCAGTTAGAGGCTTGTTTTTGGTTTAATGAAACTAGCACACTATCAAGATAATGATACTCATTATTAAAGGTAATAATTACAATATTTAATGCACTTAATCTGTAATATTGGCTTTAAATTGAATGCATAGAATCAATCTTACGATGTGCTCTATGATCAGAAAAGGGAAGTTTGTCAGCTTATGAAAAACTAGCATTTACCTCAGATTTTAAATGGTAACTTAATGATTCCCTCTTTTGGTCAAATGTTGTTAGATGCACAAACTAAAGCATCAAATAAACTCAGGGTGTTATGACAAGAACTGGATTATCCGGTGATGCTGAGCTGAAAGTCAGAGCAAAGACTGAAGTCATCACCTTCTCCATTCAGTGAGTGAGTTCACTTTAAATCGTCTGCAGCATGAAAAAGAAAATGCTTTTAATTATTATGTTTCCTTAAACGCTTCTTTTGCTTGGTGACACTGACACCACTTAATTTTCAGAAAATTCCTGGGTTTAGTTAAAAAAAAAAAAAAAAGAATAAGTAGTTCTGGATATGTTTCTATAAGCTTTTGAGAGAATTTAGCTACATCTTGAAAGTAGTCACAGAGAATAGGTGCTGATCGCAGCAGGAATGTGGGCTGACGTGTTTTATTAGTGCCTGCAGGAAGGAAATGGTAAATCTGACACATCACCAACAGCATGGGAAATTGAAATAATGATTTGAATCAGGGCTCCAGGTAGCTATTGGCTCAATATCCTGCAGCACATGTTTAAAATAACTCACAAGAGAGCACATCGGGTTGTTCATAAAAACATCTTGAAACAAGCTATTGCACAAATTTTAAAGTCAAGTATAACTTTTTTTTAATAAGCAATGGAAGAAAAACATCTGTGTTTTGACAGGTTGGAGTTCATTCAGGAATCCTTTATATCCTTTGACATTTTAAAACAAATAATAAGGCAGAAAAAAGTCTAACTATAAAATCAAACTGAAAGAACCAAAATCACAATGCAACAACAATAACAATAAAATTAATTATGACGTGACAACAATTTTAAGAAGCACAATATATTGAGCAACTAAGACTTAGTCTACCTGAAGTCCCAGTACATCCCTGTGGTCCAGCAGCAGCCTGTGACCGCGAGAACTGTATGGAGGTGGCCACAGGAGGCTATGGAGACCCTGCAGTGCTGCTTTGAGGCAACACACCGGGATGTTTTCTGTGATGCACATGGGCAGGACATCCACACACTCACGGACTGTGTTATGGATTATATTAACTTCTGCATGGATTATACAATCCCCACAAAAACAGTTTGCTGCTCTCCCAACCATAAACCTTGGATCATTCACCAAGGACATCAAGGCAGCTCTGAACAGGAAGAAGGCTGCCTTCAGGAGGGGGGACAGGGAGAAGGTGAGGAGAGCGCAGTCTGAGGTGAGGGGCAAGATCAAGGAGGGTAAGGAGCAGTACAGGAGAAAACTTGAAAACAAACTGGCCCAAAACAACATCCGAGAGGTGTGGAATGGGATGAGAAGCATCACTGGTGACCAGGAAGTAGAATACAGACGTGTGGTGGACAGAACCACCTGCAATTCAATGATGGAAAAACTAAAGAGCTGCAGGTGGACTACAGGAAGAAGATCAGCCCCCCCAATCCTATCAACATCAAGGGTACTAAGGTGGACACTGTGGACTGCTACAAGTACCTGGGATCCACCTAGATAATAAACTGGACTGGACAGCTAACACCAACACCCTCTACAAGAAAGGACAGTCGCCTTTTTCTTCTGAGGAGACTCGGGTCCTTTAACATCTGCAGGACCATGCTACAGATGTTTTACCACAAGGTGGTCTCTGTAGGACCATGCTACAGATGTTTTACCACATGGTGGTCTCTGTAGGACCATGCTACAGAAGTTTTACCACACGGTGGTCTCTGTAGGACCATGCTACATATGTTTTACCACTCGGTGGTCTCTGTAGGACCATGCTGCAGATGTTT
>NC_056516.1:16692187-16713842 GCF_014905685.2 Nematolebias whitei | reverse complement strand
GTGGTCTCTGTAGGACCATGCTACAGATGTTTTACCACTCGGTGGTCGCCAACAGACTCAATAAACTCATCAAGAGAGCTGTCTCAGTTCTGGCAGTGGACCTGCAGTCTGACAGAGGTGTCTGAGCAGATGATGCTGAGGAAACTGCTCCAGATCCTGAACAACACATCACACCCCCTGCATGACACCCTGGACTCTTACAGCACCTTCAGTCATAGACTGAGACCACCGAGGTGCTCCACAGAACAACACAGGAAGTCCTTCCTCCTTGTGACTATCAAACTTTTCAACTCCTCCCCCTTTCTACACATTGGACAATAAAATTAATCCTGCACCAAAATAAACACTTTAATGTTTCTGTCCACACCTGACCTGTTATAGACCTTAATTGTTGGTATTTTTATTCCTCTCTGTTATTTTTATATTTTTTGTTATTTTTAGATCTTGTGTGATTCCTTGTGTATGTTCCTTTGAAGTGAAAGATAGTGGAGGTTAGGGGCCTTGCTGAAGGGCCCAGAGTGGGGCAAATGAGGGTGGAGACAGGTGTGGGTGCTTCACCTTTACCACCCACATTTTGATGTTGGTCTGGGGAGATGAACCAACGTCCTTCGGAATACAGGCCCACCTTCTCTAACCTCTGCACCACGACTATTCATCTTATCTTATATTTAATGTAGTAAATAAACTGCATCACATTTCTAGTCCATCACAGGGACACAAAGACAAATGAAACAAGCAACAGGGACAATTTAGAGTTACCAGTCTAACAAGCATGTTTTTGGTCTGTGGGAGGAAACTGGAGTACCCAGAAAAAACCCACTCAGCACGGAGGGAACATGCAAACTCCACCCAGAAAGATCCCCAGCCGCGGTTTGAACCAGCAACCTTCTCGCTGAGAGGCGGCAGCTCTCCCAACTGCGCCACCCTATTGTGTGCACAATTTTCTTTTAGTATTTTGTAAAGAGTTGATAAATATAGTAAATCAATAAAATTAGGTATCAGCAGCCCCCACACTCAAATGTACAAAATTACCAAAAAACAAAAACGAACAAACAAACAAACAAAAAAAATCACTGCCGCCCCAAATGAAAGAGCAGAACATCTCTGCTAAAGACAGGTTACACCGACAGCCAGGGGTGGAATCATCCTGTTACTGTAGATTCTGACCAAACGGAGTCACAGACATTTTATTTACACCTCTGCTTATCATGTGGACGTTGTCCACTTTACTTACGGCAGCAACAACAAAAACTGGGTTCCATCTGAGTTTATTTCTTGTAGTTCAACAAATTGTTTTTGTTTGAGGAAGAGGTACATTTGTCTGTATGATGACAAAAAAGAAAAATGCATTTTATAAAACAATATAAACTTAATATTTGAAATTATTTCAGTAAAGTGTGTTGATTTGGTTGTTCAGCACGACCTGAATGAGTTTGAACATTTTTCTTTTTAAGCTCTGAGCTCAATATTGCTGTGAAGCTTTGTTTACCTGCCGTGACATGCAGCCACAACAGTTTAGTTTGCTCAGATACAACATGTGGCTCATATTTCTGACTCTCCACAGATCCTGGTTAACAGTAAACAAAGGGGCTGCCCTCTAACTACAAGGTAACTCCAATCTCCAAAATGTTCATAGTAGCTTCTGTAAAACTTATTTTATAGATCGATATAACCGTCCTAACGCACATTTAGAGGTCTTTAAACAACTTCACATCTCAGTTATCGCAGTAGAAATAAATTCTTACTGGATGTGCAGCAGCTTGCTAATACTTCCTGTAAATAACCCTAGAAACACATGTAAGTTCCTGTAATAGTAACATAAAGCTTTACAAAATAAGGTTTGCAAGAACAGTGCTGAAATGTTATTAAGAGCTGAATCTCAGCTGCATTTGGACAAGCTGTTGTTTTATCAGACCTAAAGCTGACTACACAAGTACTTGTCAAAACAACAAACAAATAAAAACTACTTGAAATGATTAAAATGGTTTAAAGCACACTCTCGCCTAAAAACTGTGTAGAGTTCTCAAAACTAACTCCAGCCTGGTACCTGACGCGCCACATCCGATTGTATCTGATTGTGTTGTTTTTCTGATGTTTTGACCAGTTTGCAGCCACTCTGACTTTCCACACATTACAAGTCGCTGATTATTGTGTGGCAAGTGCACAGTCCAATCAGTGTCACCTGCAGAGCCCGGCACGTCCAACCTCATAATCAACACTGAAAGATGGTTTCAACAATTATCTGAGGTTGTGTTGCTTTCAAATCCTTGAAAACGTACAACCCCAATTCTGAAAAAGATGGGGCATTGAGTAAAATGTAAAATAATAATTAAAAATATAAAAATAACCCACAATGATTTGCAAATACAAACCCATGTTTTTTTCCACAAGGGAACATAAAAAAATATATAATGTTTAACTAAGAAATTCAACGTTTTAGAAAAATATTAGGCAACTTTAAATTTGATGGAAGCATCTTAAATTTGGGACTAGCAATAAATGGCTGCAAAAGTAAGTAGTATAAAAAAAATAAACTAGAGGAGAATTTTGCAACTAATTGTGTTAAATGACAATAGGTCATTAAAAGACCTGTGTATCAAAAGAGCATCTTATATGGGATGATTCTGTCAAATATGTAAAGATGGGCAGAGGTTAACCAGTCTGCAAAAAACATTGAAACAATTTCAGAAAAATATTTCTCAACAGGAAAATGGGAAAACCTTGAATATCTTTGATATTCTCCTCAAAATATTTCAAGAATGTGTAGACATCTCTGAGTTAAAAGGTAAAGGCTGAAGGTCAGTTTTGATACTTGTGGTCTTTGGGCTCTCAGAGGGCATTGCATTAAAAACAGGTCCAGAACTCATTTAAAATGGACTGAGGCAAAGTGAAGAGCTACTCTGTGGTCAGAAGAATCGAATTTGAATATTCGTATTGAAAACCAGGAATACTATATCCTCTGTACTGAAGAGGAGAGGGACCACTGGCCTGTTATCAGTTCAGAAACCTCCAGAGGCATCCTCATTAAACGTCTTGTATCAGAGACTTGTTTCCAGGATCTTTAGCTCATGTTCCATACCACATGACCATAGGCGAGGGTTGGAACTACTAAATCAAGAGTTTTGCCTTTCATCTCATCCTATTTTTCACCAAAACAGACTGGATCAATGTCCGCATTAGAGCCCGACCGATATATTGTTAGGGGTTGATATTTTAGGCCGATATAGGCGTTTGGGGACATATCAGTATCAGTAATAATTGTCCCATTATTTGACGATATAAGCACTTCTAATGTTCAGCCCTAAAATGCTGGAACAAGCCATAATTGTACACCATATCCAGCAGAGGACGCATGAAGACTACTTTCAAGTCATGGCCGTTCATTTTAAGTTTCACTTTCAGCACAGCCGAAGCGGCGAGCAATACTGTGTAGCGTATTTTGCTGAACAAAGCATGCCAAGTTTATTTTAACTGATCTGTAAAACAAACCAATAATACATTTTCTTCAATCCTCCAACCTACTTTTCATTAGCTACATGCCAAGTTAGCAAGCTAACATTTAGATAACCTAGCATAGGTTATTGTCTTGTAAAACTTTATCCAGAACAATAAATCTAACGTAGAGGTAAATTATATCAGTGTTAGTAACACTCTCTTTGTTGTCCTCAATGAATGCATTGTTTGTCTGAAAGTTTTACTTCTCTACAAAGAAAAAATTAACTCTGCTGCGGTCATTACTAATTAGACCTTCACCCTACATGACTGACTGTTTAAACAATGAACAGGAAAGGGCGTTTGTTTAATTTATATTTTGTAACAAACTTGATAACTTTATGGTGAATAGTGGAGGACAGAAAATGTGAACACATGTTAGGAAGACTCTTTTTATGACCAGCGCACAATTTGTAAACTTAGTGTGGGACTAATTAAAGCCTGGACCTGATTAGCTTAGCTTCATGGTTGCTAACAGCTGCGCTAAATAAGCAAGCCCCGCTTCACTCGCTGTTTTCTTAGATTCTTGGGGGTGGATAAAGTTCAAACTTTTTCAGTCATATCGGTTATTAGCAGTCGCCGTCCCCTCCCAACATTGGTATCGGCGATAGCCAAAATGTCCTTATCAGTCGGGCTCTAGTCCTCATAATGGAAATTTGTCAATCCATCCATCCATCTTCTGCTCCATCCTACCAACACTTGTGAACAACACCCAGATACAAGAACACCTCCATCTGAACAAAGACTTAGCCCTGACCCAAGTGGAGCATTTCACATTTTCCCCCATTAAGAACCATGGTCTCGGACTTAGAGGAACTTAAAAAAATTGTTATGGTCAGCACTCCTGGTGAAGGCTAAAGTAAGATCATTGTTTAAGTTCAAAGAATGCACTGATAGTCAGATTTTCCAAGACAATTTGGGCAAAATACAAAAGGTCACACTAATTTCTGTTCCTGCGTTGTATGAACCATACCAGAACAAACTAAATGATGCAAGAGTCAGGAAACTTAAATGTGATTAACTGTAATAAATCTCTGTAGGATGTCAGTGTCTCATGGAAAGATCAGATCCAAGCTAACCTCACAAAGTTAATTTGTTTCTTTAATTCAATATGGAATTGAGTAGTTTTGTTTATTCCCAACTAAAATATGGTGGTGTTCCAAGGCAATCTGAAATAATACAGAATAATCTTCGTCCCGAGCAGGAAGTGATATTAAAGAATTTAGAAATCAATGTTGGCATATTCCTTGCATTTCTACTTAACAGATGTCAAAGAGGGATAAGAGGTGATCTACTGTCTCTTCTCTAAGTAAACCTGTCTGTTCAAATCTTGCCATTTCCTTGTGCTACCTTTTGATTTCTTTACCTCCGACTGTCTTTTCACTTTTTTGCACTTTCAACATAAAGCTTACTCTACAGCGTGTCTCCCTTTCCTTCCACCCATTTATTTCTGCTCCATCTCCCTCCACTACCTGTCATCTTTCTATAACTGTTTGCTTTTGCATTCCCTCCATCCTACCTCCTTTACACTAGTCTTTCTCAGTATGCAGCTCGTTAGTTCTGTGGAAAAGAAGCTTCCACTCCCATCCTCCCACCCTCGCTCCTCCACCGTGGCTGTCTGTTTTGATGATGTGTACCTGTAATGATGAGAGGCAGGATTGGTGTTTAATCAATTCCTCTGCCGGTTTTTTAATAAGAGGTAACTCAGAAGAGATGGTGTGAACAGGTCTGGCTACTTGTTTGTCACCTTCTCTGAGACAAGGAAAATATGAGGTATAGCGCAGGCCGAGCTCTCAGTTGAAGTAACAGAGGTTAGGGAGTAAAGCAGTGCAGGCCAGATCTCTCTGAATACATTTATTGAAGCAATCCTAAAACAGAAGTTCAATAAACTGAACCAAAATGCTTCAAGTAAAGCATTTTTTTGAGAGTAATATTAGTAAAGGAGATCAGAAAGTTTGAGATCATCTATTTATGATCAATTGTTAATTCTGGTTGTACAGCTTTCTTTCTTCTTCCTTTCTTCCTCCCTCCACTATCTTTACCTGCTTCTTCCTTTTTTGGGTCATAGGGGGTGGGACTGATGTCCATATCCAGTAGTCACTGTGTGAGAGGCAGGGGAAACCCTGGACAGGTCTCCAGTCCATCACAGGGACACAGAGACAAAAGAGACAAACAACCATTCACTCTCACTCACACCTAGAGACAATTTAGAGTTACCAATAAGTGTAACATGCATGTTTCTGGTCTGTGAGAGGAAACAGGAGTCCTGGAGAAAACCTACGTAGCACAGACAGAACATGCAAACTCCACCCAGAAAGACCCCCTGGCCGAGATTTGATCCAGCGACCTTCTCGCCAAGAGGCGGCAGCTCGAACAACTGAGCCACCGTGACACCCCCACATTATATCAAACAAGGAAAATTCAACTAAATCAAACAATGTTGGCTAGATTCTAATATTTTATTTTAAAGTCTTCTTACTACAAAAATCTGTTTCTATGTTTCTTACAGGTGGCATCTCAGAAAATGTCACTGAAAATGAGCAGAAAATGTTGAGTGAATAGCTGGCGACTCAAAATTGCAAGAAAATGCCATAATTTTCTGCTGTTGCCTTACTGAATTTTTATTTATCATTCTAGTGACCAGCATACATTGTGGCTGTTTTGAGCAGCCAGTTTTTGAAAGTCAGAGCTTATTTTTAGCGTGAACTCCTTTCAAAACTACATTCTTGGCTGTGTACATTGTTTAGTTGTCGACTTTGGCAGTTGCCCCCACATTTATGATTTAATCTGCTGGAATGCACTTTTGAAAGGAAGACAGGTTTTTCATAAATTATTATTCATCCCCAGTGTGACCTGCACATTTGCGATTTGACTAGTCGCAGCCCAGTGACATACTACTGTAGTGGCTGGAGGTCAAATGTATATTTTAGAAATAATACACTTAGTGTCAAAAACAGTTATGCACCCAGACAGTGTGGAAA
The DNA here is from genome assembly GCF_014905685.2 of Nematolebias whitei. Classification (NCBI taxonomy): domain Eukaryota; kingdom Metazoa; phylum Chordata; class Actinopteri; order Cyprinodontiformes; family Rivulidae; genus Nematolebias; species Nematolebias whitei. The sequence goes on along the minus strand of NC_056516.1, from coordinate 16,707,369 downwards.
ATAAAATGAAACTGCATGCATCTGTATTGCAGTGATTACAATACAAGGTCAAATGGGTGGCTCAGTTGGTAGAGCTGTTGCCTCTCAGTGAGAAGGTCGCCAGTTCAAATCCTGGCCCGGGACTTTTCTGGGTGGAGTTTGCATGTTCTCTCCGTGCATGCGTGGGCTTTCTTTGGGTACTCCAGTTTCCTCCCACAGACCAAAAGCATGCATGTTAGGCTGATATTGTCTCTAGGTGTGAGTGAGAGAGTGAATGGTTGTTTGTCTCATTTGTCTTCATGTGTCCCTGTGATGGACTGGAGACCTGTACAGGTGTCCCCTGCCTCTCGCACAGTAATAGCTGGACATGGGCACCAGTGACCCCTGTGACCCAAAAAGGAAGAAGCAGGTAAAAGATAATGGATGGATGGATGGATGGATTAAAAAAATTGTAGTAGAGAGTGCTCACCGTTGGTTCTGTCAGTAGTGTGTGACACTTCTTTAGACCCGTATACGAGCAGTGATTTGGTGCAGAATGGAGTCTAACAGCTGATGTAACTAATCCTTCTGATCTGACAGATCAGTATGGGGTTAGAGTCAACATCTACGATGATCACACACATATTCAACCAGGAAAAGAAGGAGGAAGCTGGCTGGCCACAGAAAGACTTCAACATGACAGTCAATAGACACAAGAGCCACACGAGAGAATGGATTGTTGTCTTGTTGAACAACTGTACCAAGGTCCTTTCTTAGGAGGGATAAGTCAAGCAGATACAAGATGTCTCTGATATAGTTCTGTGTCATCAAGGTACCATCTAAGTACCAACCAACTCAGGGTTAATACCATGGGTGTTCTGCAGTCAGGCCATTTGGCTTCCCATAGTATGATACCAGTGGTAATGCTGGTGTTACTCTCTACAACATATTTAGCATTGGTCCTCTCCCTATGGTGTTGCCATATGTGCACACAACGGTAATCTATGGTAATGAGAACCAAGATGCATCACTGAACATTAATCCATTGGTTCATGCTTCCTGGTTACAGCCCTATTCAAAACACAACCGTCTCTACTCTGCCGTTAATGGTAGCCTATATATGGAATGGTGAACCCAGAGTCTAGCCAATGTGACTTGTGGAAACATGGAGTGAGACGATGAAGGGCATTGTAAAAAGTCCACTACTTGTGGCCGAGTTCATCATAAATCATTTCCCCACATTTTATTGCGATCAATTTGCTTGTATGGTTTAACTTAAAACATTATGCATGTAAACAAATATATATATAAAAAAAATGAATGCAAAAAAATAAGACACGTATGTAATTAAATCAAGAAGTTCTTTAACAAGGAAATTAGTTTTAGGGTATGTACACTTGATATGACACCAACTTTCACTGGCTAAAACATGCATGTTGGATGTGATTTGTAAGAATCGCAGACCATTTGCGGACCCTAGGACTTGCTGGCAGGATGGATCAGATCTCAGGGAATATTCTCAGGCGCCAGCGGTGTGTCCACTTAATTTGGATGTTTCGGAACCTATGTGAGACCAGCAAAGACTCAAGGCAGATATAAATCAGTAAAGTTTTGCATGTCTCCAAAACAAATGTTGTTTATCTGAATTTGGCTCCCTCGGTTGGCCTTGACAGGTTACCTTATTTCAATTCACCTGGAGGCTCTATAAATCTGACGCTCTGACCCCCCTCCCCTCCTACCGAGGAAGTCTTCGGACAAATCAGGGGAAAATCGGCTGAATAAATATTGTGTCATTATTTCAGGGCTCTTGGATTCTCACTGGCGCTGTCCTTGGTCAACCTCGGCACCCCCTGAGAATGTTCATGGATCTCACCAGAGGGAACTGGCTGATTATTCCATTCTTATCAGAACTCCTACAGTGCCTCCGGGAGCATCCTTGGACACGCTCACCGCCCTTCTTGTCTTCCCCTCCCCTGTGGAGTGTCTACATCACCATGTGCTTATGTGTGCAGGGTGGGTTTTTTGTTTTCAATTTCATGCTAGCTCTCATTGGCCATTAAGAGAGAGCCTGTTAGGATGTTTTTGGCCTCAAAATCCTGCATGTTGTTACTTTCACAACTTTTTTGTCTGTCCAAACAGGTCTCACTTGTAAATGAGTTTTCGAGGCTCAATGTAATTTATCTGTATAAAGGTTGAACTGAATTGAAAAAAAAAAAGTTGGGTTCATTGGTAATTCTAAATGTGTGAATAAGAGAGTGAGTGGTTATTTGTCTCATTTGTCTGTGTCCCTGTAAAGGACAAGAGACCTGTCCAGGGTGTCCCCTGCTGACTGCTGGAGATAGGCACCAGCTACGCCCCACCCTCCTTCCCATCCTCTCCCTTCCCCACCTTCAACCCTGAAAAAAAAAAATCAGATAAAATAAATAAATGGATGTCAACACGTTAAAGACATTCCTTCACAAATTGCTTCAACTCTGTCCCTGAACCTGTGCAAGCCTTTTACTCTGAAGAAAACAGAATCAAACTGCACCTTCATCCGTCACAAAAAGATGGCGGTCCCTGAGTGATTTGAGCAGATGGTGAGGCGATAGGTTGGACCAATGATGTGAAGGTTCTCCAGTTAAACCGATACATAGCTGAGTTCTGCTCAGCCTTACAGACCTGCTGTACACAACATCACCACATACTAGGCCACCAGGGTGACTGGCCAGGAGCATCAGTAGTCAGTTTAGATCGACGGTAGCACATGGCTGTGACTGCAGACAGCAGACTGCAGGCTAAATAAGGTGCTGGCACTGTTATCAGGTATACTGGGCTGCAGCTCAAGACCACAGTTCCTAAAAAGCTTTAGCTGGCTGTCTGCATGTCCCATTTCTCTGTTTTGTGTTTGAACGTGTGAGTTGTTGTGCTATATTTATGGCAGGCTGGCCAGTACCAGTATGTACTACTGGCTGTTGAGTCTCTGGACCAACTAATTATAGCAGCAGTCTGAAAACTAACACACAAAAACACCACTTTCTCCCTCACAAACCCAGAAGCAGACCTTCCTGCAGGCCTAATGACCCCCATAAAATCTGTGCCCTCACAAATATTTACTGTAACCCTGGCTGATGTGGCTTCATTTGGTTTTAAATCTACTTTTATCTAATGTAGCTTCAAAGACTAAAGAGAATTTCTAAAAGCTGTTCATCCACTGTGAAATTGGACACTTTTACAAAACTCCATTAAAGAAACTTATTAAAATTTATTGCCAATTATTCTGTTGCTAATTATTGTTACTAATAAACCTTTTCCAAAGCAAATCAGTAGTACAATTAGGCCTCAATATTGTTTTATATCAAAGTATTTTTTATAAAACCTGTAAAAACTGAATGTTATTTTTATTTTTCTTCCCTTTCTTTAGGGATGAATGAGTTCTTAGGAAACATTTTTTGGGGGGGCTAGTTTTAGCTTGTGACAACTTATCTGAAAATTAACAAAAAGTCAAAGATGGGAAAAAAAAGAATCAAAGGTACCCAAATGGAAACAATTACTTATGAAAAGTAAGCCTGAAAACCGTGAACAGAAAAATCTTCAATTTTCAAAAACCAATCAGTAGTTATAAAAACCTGTTCAATAAGATCACTGTGTTCCCTGGGGGGCGGAGGGGGGAATTGGGTGTGAGAGAGAAACTCGTAAAATTATATCTTGCACTTGCTATATAATATTTCTAGTCTAATCCATCCACGTCTGACAGTGTATGGATCGGGCAGCAAGTTTTTAAGAAATCATTAAGTAGTTTGAGCACATGCCGCTCCCTTGCCTCTGGGATAAGCTTCTTAGCATAATTTGATTGATCTAAATTGGCTGATAATTAGTGGATTGAGTCTTGTTCATTGATGGTTGTTTGCTTTCTACCCACCAGCATACTACACGTGTAAAAATAAATGCTTCTGTTAAACTTGACTTTCCCTACCATCCATGCAGCATCCATGCATGCATCCATCCATGCATCCATCCATGCATCATCTTTTGCCCGCTTCTTCCCTTTTGGGTCGCGGAGGACACTGGTGCCTATGTCCAGCTATCACTGTGTGAGAGGTGGGAGACACCCTGGACAGGTCTCCAGTCCATCACAGGGACGTAGAGTCAAACAAGACAAACAACCATTCACTCTCTCACTCACACCTAGAGACAATTTAGAGTTACCAATCAGCCTAACATGCATGTTTTTGGTCTGTGGGAGGAAACCGGACTACACAGAGAAAACCCAAGCATTCACAGAGAGAGTATGCAAACTCCACCCAGAAAGGTCCTGGGTAAGGATTTGAAACACTGACTTTTTCGCTGAGAAGCAACAGCTCTACCAACTGATCCACCACGCTGCCTCCCTATATTCCAGTAAACATAATTTAAAAGAGTACTGTATCTATTTATGTTAGCCACATGAAATAGATGTCTGATATTTACTCAAATGAAAATTAGTAGGGATGCACAATATTAGTCAAGTCAAGTCAGATTTATTTATAGAGCACATTTAAGACAGAAACTGTTACCAAAGTGCTTAACAAAAATATCACAACATCAAATAAAAAGTAGCAAGATATGTTTACAGCACATGGAATAAAAATTTAAAACCAAAAACAATTAGAAACAATGAAATACTAAATCAGATCACGTTGTGTTAAAACTCAAGGAAACAATAACAAAAAGCATAAACCCAGTCAGAAACAATGAAATACTAAATCAGATCTGATGACCTTGTGTTAAATAGGAATAATAACAAAAGCATAAACAGAATCAGCATCAATGAAAAACTAAATCTAAATCCAATCACCCTGTGTTAAATGTCAATGAGTACAGATGTGTTTTGAGGAGAGCTTTAAAAGCAGAGACTGAGGTGGCCTGTCGAATGTTGATGGGCAGATTGTTCCAAAGTTTAGGGCCCACGACTGAAAATGCTCGATCTCCTCTGAGCTTCAGCCTGGTTTTTGGTACGGCCAGAAGCAGCTGGTCTGATGATCTCAAAGCCTGAGAAGGAGTATAAGGATGAAGAAGGTTGGAGAGGTATGATGGTGCAAGGCCGTTAATGTACGTGAATGTCAGCAGGAGAATTTTAAAATTGATTCTGACACGCACAGGAAGCCAGTGAAGGGAGGACAGAACCGGAGTAATGTGCTCAAACCTGCAAGTTCCTGTTAGTAGCCGAGCTGCCGCATTTTGTACGAGCTGGTGACGTGAAAGTGAAGCCTGACTAATCCCAACAAAAAGTGAGTTACAGTAGTCCAGCCGGGTTGTAATAAATGCATGGACTAATTTTTCAAGGTCGGATCTGGACAGAACAGACTTAAGCTTTGCTATCTGCCTTAGCTGAAAGAAGCTTTTTTGTAGAACAGAGCTGATCTGTTAATTAAACTTAAAGTCCGAGTCTAACACTACCCCGAGATTGGTAACCGACTGCTTTAGATGTGGCTGAAGGGAGTGCAGGTTTACAGGATCAGTGACAGTGGTAGAGCTTGGGTTAAACACAATGACCTCAGTCTTCTGATCATTAAAACTCAAGAAGTTCGCAGCCATCCAAGTCTTGATGTCATCAAGACATTTTAGCAAAGGGTGGATGGAGCAGGAACTGTTTAGTTTTAAAGGCAGATAAATCTGAGAATCATTGGCGTAACAATGAAACGAAATACCATGTTTCCTCAGGATTGACCCCAAGGGGAGCAGATACAATGAGAACAGAAGGGGTCCAAGAATGGAGCCTTGTGGGACCCCACAGGAAAGAGGGACAGAAGCAGATAAATGATTGTCAAAGTTAACACAAAAATTCCTGTCACCCAGATACAAACAGAACCATTCTAGCGTCACCCCTGTAATCCCAAACCGGTGTTCTAGCTGTGACGTAAGGATGCTGTGATCAACAGTGTCAAATGCAGCGGTAAGGTCGAGGAGTACCAGGATCACAGACTGACCAGAGTCATTTGCTAGCAGAATGTCATTACAGACCCTTACTAAAGCTGTCTCGGTGCTGTGCAGTTGTTTAAATCCTGACTGAAAAATCTAAAAAATTCCATTTACATTAAAAAACTTGGTTAGTTGACTAAAAACCATTTTCTCCAAGATTTTAGAAAGAAATTGAAGTTTTGAGATTGGGTTGAAGTTTGAACAAGCTGCAGGGTCAAGTCCGGGTTTTTTAATTAATGGAGTTACCACTGCATGTTAAAACATCAGGAGCCACACCTGTAGCCAAACTGCTGTTAGTAATGGCAAGAACAGAGGGTCCAGTTGACGGTAGAACCTGTTTAAAAAATGCAGCAGGAATGGGATCAGCAGGGGAGCCTGAGGGTTTCGTATGCCCAACGTATGACCAGAGTTATGCTCATATTGATCAAAATAAGCGACATTGGTGGCACAAAGTCGAAGATCCAAAAGTTGTTGTCGTTCATACACCAGCAGAGAGTTGATGTCACAGATGAGAAATGAAAAAAACACCAATAATACGAACACCATCAGTAGAGGTGGATTGCAAGCCATGTACACAGGCACCATCGGCATGGTATTATCGGCATGGTATTATCGGCATGGTATCGGTTGATATTAGCGTTAAATTTCAATATCGGACATCGACCATTCCATTAAAATAACTTGCTGATATGAAAGGCACTGTTTTTGCCTGCAGCGGCAGTACAACGTGATGACGATACAGCGGCAGCCCAATGTGATGACGTCACGTGCGCCTACCGATCTCATGGCAAAGAGGAAAATTCAAAATTTTGGCGGTGTGGAAGTTTTATTTTACGTTGGTGAGGATGTCGGATTCTGAAGATTTATGGACTATGCTGAGCCTCGCTACATCGTCCGCAGTCGGAGATATTTTTCCAACGTAACGTTACCCGAGTTACAAGCCGTCATTTCCGACGTCATAACAATAGCCGATAACATGACTTGTTGGATGAGGTTTACCACAGATATTTGGACGTCGTGTTAGCACTGTTAGCATGATTAGTCTTACGGCACAATGGATAGACAAAAACTTTGAACTTAAAAAGGATGTCCTTTATGCACAGGAGTGCAGAGGATCCCACACTGCAGCAGGAACCTGGAACAAGTCTCCACAAGTGAGACAGCATTGCAGGTGACTAATGCTAATAAATAACATTTAACACTTTTCATTTAATACAAGTTAAAGCACTATGCATATCATATGGCTGTTACTGAATATATGTCACCAGCTCTTACAGCTGTTGCAAATTTTTTGTAGTAAATAAGAGGGCTATGTTCTGACAAAGGAACGTATAAAAAAAATTGGTATTGGCATCGGTTATCGGCGGAATGTTTTAACATATCGGCATATCGGCCAAAAATCCAATATCGTGCATCCCTAAAAATTAGAGTCACTAATTTTAGTTACTCTAGTGTCTGACTGCAAGCGCAAATGTTAAGACTTGAAAAATGTTGTTTTACCTTTTACTTTTGTTGGTGTGTACAGTATATTCTGACTAACTGCTCTGTGCGGTGTCTCACTTGGGTTATCATAACTAGATGGATCTTAGTGATAAATCTTATAGCTTCAAAGAATGCAATCATATGGTTTCAATTTGTACAAAAAAACCCTAATTAAAAAAAAATCAAATTATCCATTAAAGATATTACCTTTGTCATCATCTTAACAACTCCTCCCCACCCAGAGAAATTTATTTGTGGTTGCCAGTAGATTCAAATTGATATATGCGAGTGCCAAGGGGGAAACGAGAGCAACCACTCAATTTGACAACATCTTACATTTCATAGCTTTTCTCCCTTTCCTCCTCCTCGGGACATTTTTTCTAGTGAGGTCAGAGTAATATATTTTTGTAATGCATTCTCATTCCTAACTTGACGCACAATGTTGCATAATTCTCAAGCCCTTTACATAACTTTTCGATGCTAAGGTAACAACTCTACCTGACTGATAGACAGAAAGTATCTTCCCAAGTGTTCTGAAAGTGATTTCCACAGATGAGGGGCAACAAAAGAAAATGGCTCTACTCTACATAATAGTGAGCTTAGTTCTAGGAATTTGAATATGCATCAGATCGGAGAGAACAGATTTTGTTGTGTGGGAAGAGCTTCATTTAACATTAGTGATAAACATCCATAACCTTTACCCAAATTCCCTTGACACAGCTCCTTAAAGTAGAGGGGGGGTCATTGCCATGTATGTGTGTCAAAAAACAAATCCGTTACTGGATTCTGGCAGTAACAGAATGCCAATGAAGAGAACACAGGTCTGGTGTGATGCATTCATGAATGTGTTATTTGAGATGCCAAAAAGGATTGAGTTGCATTAGTCCAGACTTAAAGAAACAACAGCGTGGACATGTTTTTCAGCATCAAGTTGATATAGTACTGCACTTAAGACTTGCAGCGTTAATGGGAATCAAAGAAAAAATGAGGACACCAAGGCTGATGACAACAGAGGAGACTGTAATGTGTTGACCAGAAACGACTATAGCTGTTTTGGAAGAAGACGAGCTGATGTGAAGTGCCAATCACATAGCCACAGTTTTGGAGTTACAGTATTCAGCTTGAGAAAGTTTTGGTTCATTCATGCCTTATCTTCTCCACACAAAAAGTGACGATGAAGGGTATAGCAAGGGGAATGAAGCATTTGGGTGAGAGTTTTTATGTGAAGTTGAGTGTCATCTGCATAACAATAAATGGATATTTCATGGCAGCTGATGACATGGCCAAGAGGAAACTTGTATGAAGAAAGAGGGGCCAAAGACTGACCCTTGAGGAACTAGTGGGAGCTTTTAGGTTCAATCACAAGACACCACAGTCCAGGACTGAGATGCCTTCTGACCATCTCGGTGTGAATTCTGAATAGACTGAGGTGGTCAAAACAAGCACACCTCTGGTGCACCTCTTTGCCACTGACCGAGGTAACCACAGAGGCAGAAATGGCCAACATGTGAAAAAGTAAGCCACTGTACATTGATCGGTTCAATAATGCGATAAAGTAATGACAGTAGTGCACGATTACCCGTTTGTGTTATGAACAAAGACCGATTCCTGAGAAAATATTGATGATGATGCACAGCAACTTTGCGGTTATGGAAGTTCTAAAAAACATTAGTTAACTACAAAAAGGATCACTAAAGTAAGTAATTCATTGTGCTTTGTAAATGACACAAGGGAAATATCCGACACACATTAATGCATCAGGCTCCACAACCTTGCAGCAGAGTTCTGCGCCATGCCTTTTTTGGTTTTGCACTGTCCGCTTAATTTCTGAAACCTCACTTCTGTGCAGGAAGTGACCGGCTCCATTTGTGATGTATGAATGACCAGAGGGAGCTTAAAGACTGACTGATCTCTGCAGCTAATTTGCAGAACTGTTACATGAAATAACTTAGTTTTGGCTCTTCCATTGGCAACATATTCAATATTATTTGAAAGATGGTATGGTATAAAGTTTATTCATTTTAAAAAAGTACAAAACAATTCCATAACAATACAAAAAAAAGATACAAGAGATTTAAAATGAAAGGCAGCAGAAAGAAGAAAAAATCTTATTATATCTGCCCCTTTTTGCAAACAATTATTTCAATCATAATAATCATCAAGTAACAGAACAAAATGAATAACTCTTTCTAATTTTTCTAATTCTAAAACAAAAAACACACTAAGCTACTTCATATATATTTTTTAACAATCCAGTTTTGATCTTTTTCTTAAATGTACACATTGACTTGGCATTTTTAACATCACTCTCTAGACCATTCCACAATCCAATTCCTTGGATTGAGGTAGACCTTCCCTTCAGACTAGTTCTAAATTTTGGTTTGACAAATATCTCTATCCCCTTAAGATTATAACAACTTTGCCTTTTAACAAAATTTATTTGGATATTTAATGGCAATGTGTTAAGATGGGACTGGAACCAGTCAAGAGCAGTACCACAAAGCCCAATAGAATAACAAAGGCGGCTTAGAGGGATGGTATGATCAGCTGTGTTAAATGACGAAGCTAGAACAAGGAGGATAAGGGGAGAGGGTGAGCTGGCATCTGCTGCCATCAACAAGTCAGTGGTGACTCAATGGGTGGCTGTGGCTGAGTGGTTAGAGGAGTCGTCCTCCAGTGCAAGAGTTGGGGGTTCGAATTCACCAGCAGTCACATGCCCAAGTGTCCCTGGGCAAGACACTGAACCCCTCATCGCATGTGTGTTCCATCGGTGTATGAAAGTGATAAAGCACTGATTAGTCTCTTTAGAATGATTTGTTCAATTAGCTTTATATAGCTCTAGTAGAGTGCTGTATGAATGAGTAAATGAAGATACAGATTGTAGTGTAAAGTGCTTTGAGTGTCTTGATAAGATAGAAAGGCATTATATAAGTACAGTCCATTTACCATTTACCCTAATCAAAGCCGTTTCAGTGGAGTGTGCAGAGCGTAACATGGACTGAAACTTTTCAGACAAATTATTTTATTTGAGGTGATTAATTGTGCAGCAACATAATTTATTCATTTCAGTTGGCTGAAATGAATAAATTGTGTTGTTGGAGCTGCATGCTTTATTTAACTAATGACAAATCATCACCTGGCCTATTGCTGGATTTATTACTCTAATGAAGTCAGCTCAGAGGCATATCTCTGCGAGCTATGGTGAAATTAAAAAGTTTTGGGGCATCGGAGTGGAACATTAGCTAGATCAGCAGTGCTACATTCAGATTCTGGTAAGGTCAGGAGAACAGACAAGGAACATCTTGTTAGAGCTGTTGCATTTTTCAAAAGACAGCACGACATGAAAAGTGAATAGAATGCCGGGAGGACTCCTGAGAGCAGCCTCGGCATGGTGGGACAATTTATCCTGCTTGGTTTGCTCTGTGTTTGAGTGGAAACAAGACCTCCTGGAGTTCTGAGGCCTCGTCCAAATGGTGCGCATGCACGTAAACGTGGAGTACACCCCTTTTCACACAAAACTTCAGATGTATCAAGAATGAAATGACCATGGAAATGTACGCAGCCCCACACCAACTTCATGGCTGGTGTACGCACGTTTCTATGGTTATTGGTCCATTGGCCACACTCAGAGGTAATAATGGTAAACTATTAATGATGTGAAAACTATTATTGTACACACCAAACACACAAGGAACAATCCACATGTACGCAATTAGACAAGGGGATATAAAAGCATGTGCAAAGGGGTGCAGAAAATATCTTTTACATCAATGGATTTAGACTTGGAGGCTATAACAAAAGGTACGCAAAGAGCGTGTATTTAGAGAGAGAGGATTTTCTGGCCCATGATATCGACTGGCTCATCAGTTGTTTCAGGCTTCCAAGGACAATCCTTCAAGAACTGTGCTTGGAGCTGTGGCTGGTCTTGGAGCGCGATACAGCAAGGAGCCGTGTGTTGCCTGTACACATACAGCTGCTGACCACACTTGGGTTCCTATAGCAACAGTTATTCCAGAGGGACCGGGCAGAACGATCAGGACTGAGCCAGTCCACCCTGAGCCGAGCTATGCCAGCTGTGTGGGATGGAATGATCCGAATGACAACCAGGAATATCAAATTCCCTACAAAGCAGTTGAACAGGCCAACATTAAAGCACAATTTGCAGGATTTGTTCATTCATTCAACCTTTATTTATACATTTTAGTCTCACTGAGCCTTGAGGACTCATTTACAAGAGACCTGTACAACAGCCGGTCTTTCTAAAGTAATCAGAGCTATCAACTGCCCGCACATTACTTTAAAAGCACCATCAAAGGATGAAGATGTTTATATTAGCAGGAAGCATTTTCATTCAATCAATGAGGAAATTTTATGTGATGGACAAAAGCAACTACCGGTAACCAACATTGTGTCGAGGTGGCCTGGATCAACACACGATTCATTCATTCTAATGAAGAGCATGGTTGGGACCAGATTACAAGTTGGATCGGTGTAGGGTGAGTGGCTTCCTGGTGAGTAGATTAATTTAATCGTCCTAATATGTCTGAACATTTGTTCTTAATTTCTGCAGATGTATGTTGCTCTGACCCCACAGCATTTACACACATTGCCCCTCACTCCTGTTGAACTTGACTCTCATGCCAGAGGACAACGAGACAAACAGAATGTTCTGACGAGCCTCTGTCTTGTTTATAAGAGTCTCCAACTCACATTCTGTGAAGTTCATCTTTTCTTGTGTGTAGATATGATTTCCAATAGTGCAAAAAGGAGATTCCTCAGGTGCAGGGGAGATTTAAATCTATTTGAATATTCAAATTGCGGTGTGTTGAGGGAGGAGTTGGATATTGCCTCATGTGAGCTTAATTCCACGTTGACTGGGATGAACAAAGGAAGTGTGTTGGATTCATGCGTACTCGTGGTTTCATACATCTAGATTTATTTGTTCATATATTTTTTCAATTTAAGTGTACGCCATGTTTCAGTAGGAAATGCATACTTTGTCCTCTTGGGGAAATTAAGGAGCCCCCTCCCCCTAAACTTCATTCATATTTCATTTTTAAAAACATATATGCTCCTGGTGTCTGACAGAGCATTATGGTGGAGAATATACGTAATGAGAACACCCAGTATAATTCTCTTTAGCCCCTCACAAGGTTACGGCTAAAGACACGTGCACTGAAAGTTATCATTTTGAATGTTTCGCAGGCAGTAGTGGAGTGGGTGGAGGGTAGCTGGTCCATTAATCAAAAGAAAGTCAGCATGACATTTTTTAATAGTGCTGGATTACTTTTAATTTACTTCCTAAAAAATTAGTAAATTCCAGAAACTTACAGAAAACACCCCTTGGCTTCCGGAACTTGTTTCTTTTGTCTCTGCAAAATGTTTCTACACTTCTACTTATTAAAATACTTACTTAGCTTCTACTAGCTTAATATTTTTCTAACACTCACCTTTCACTTCAAAACAAATTGAGGTAAGTAAAAACACATACATTAATCTGTATCTCTAAACTTAAGTTCTAATCTTTTTAAAACTAGACTTGAAAGTGCAACAGTGTCACGTTGTACATGTTAGCTTCATATTCTTACACACACACAGACTTTTTGAATGAAGTGCTAAGGTACAGTAACGCAGCAACAGCCTGTCAGACTCAACAGGGGAGAAGGACATGAACAAACAGAACTGGATGTGACAACTTCCTAGAGAACGACGTCTGGATCTGCAGCAGGAAGAAAACAACACAAAACACCCTGCACTGAACTGCATATTTCAAACTGAGTGGGTTAGCAACATTTAAAATTAATTTTGACATAGACAATTAAAATAAACCTTAAATTATATTTTGATGTGTAATCAAGGCAAATAATTATATTTAATTCAAGCAGAAGTACTTGCCAAAATTTTAGAGAACAAGACAAAATTTTGCTAATTAAAGAATTAATTTAACTTTTGAGGAAAAACCACGACTGACTGCCGAGTATAAGATTTTTATTGAAGTGTTTAATTTGTTAATGGAAAAAGGAAAAAGAAAATTTTAACTCCATCAATTTTTTTTATTCCAGCTTCAGTACACAATTAATCATCTTATCGTGTCACACCAGAAAGACAGCCATGTCTTTGCTCTGTCATTGAACTGCCAGAGGTCTGCAGATGTTTTACTGTATGTACTGGACTTAAGGTGAAAAAGTTAAAATATGGTCCATGTTCTGGATTGGTGACCAGTTTGGTGATCACAGGCTGCATTTCTGACAAGCCCTCATTTGACCAAGTTGTTTTTGATTATTCTAACATTGTTTTTTGCCCAATTCAGGGCACACCATTAGTTTCTCTGTAGTCGACATCCTTTAACCAATATTTCTTGGGGTTTCGGAATGGTTGGGCGCCCTATGGTTGTTTGTTCCAAACTATACTGCCTAGCCCAAAACAAAGTTGTCACCAAAAAAAAAAGGTCGCACATTAATAATTCATTGGGCCGCTTTTAGTTTTGATTACATCATGCATTCGCTGTGGCATTGTTTCGATAAACTTCTGTAATGTCACAAGATTTATTTCCATCCAGTGTTGCATTAATTTTTCACCAAGATCTTGCATTGATGACTAGGCGCTAGGCATGATGGGTGCATCACTTCACCTGCCTCTCTTCTTACCCTGATGCACCCATCACTCTGGAACAGGGTAAATCTGGACTCATCAGACCACATGACTTCCTTCCATTGCTCCAGAGTCCAATCTTTATGCTTCCTAGCAAATTGAATCCTTATTTTCTGATTAGCCTCACTGATTAGTGGTTTACTTAAGGCTACACAGCAGTTCGGTCCCAGTCCCTTGAGTTCCCTTCACATTGTGTGTGTGGAAATGTTCTTACTTTCACTATTAAACATAGCCCTGAGAGCTACTGTTGTTTTTCTTCGATTTGATTTCACCAAACGTTTAAGTGATCGCCGATCACGATCGTTCAGGCTTTTTTTCCGGCCACATTTCTTCCTTGAAGTTGATGGGTACCCACTATCTGTCCCGTTTTTACTAATGAGTTGGACAGTTCTTAACCCAATTTTAATAGTTTCTGCAATCTCCTTAGATGTTTTCTCTGCTTGATGCCAATGATTTGACCCTTCTCAAACAGACTGACATCTTTTCCACGACCACGTGATGTGTCTTTCAACATGGTTGTTTAAGAAATGAGAAGCAACTCATTGCACTAGTTGGGGTTAAATAACTTGTTGCCAGTTGAAAAATAATCGCCCATGCAGCAATTATCCAATAGGAGGCTCGTACCTATTTGCTTAGTGAAATCCAGGTAGCAACTTTATTTTTTTGGCCAGGCAGTGTATTATCTTTATTGGTAGACTTGTGGATGCTAAAAAATTTTTTCCTGGACTTTAAACAAACTGAGGCTGGTGTATGGACATATAGTGGGTGCCGAGGATCCTTTTCCCAAACTTTTCTCCATCCTGCCTGACTCTCTTTTTCACCTCTTTCCACACTCCCCATTTTCCTGGACAGTGGACCCCAAGTACTTGAAGTCCTGCACCTTCGTGACCTCTGCTCCTTGTAGCCTCACTGTTCCACCGACCTCCAACTCTTTCACACAAATGTACTCTGTCTTACTATGTATTATGAAATTCTTTATCAAAAGGGCTCGTGAACGGTCGGCACAGATAATCAGACAAGAAGGAAAAATAAAAGACAGAGGCTGTTACTGCTAGGAGTAATAAGTGTCCTTTATTAACCTGCCACAGAAAACAACCAAGCAAAAAAAAACATGTACACTCGTACACTCTTAACACACAAATTGATATGAA
>NC_056516.1:16634666-16692177 GCF_014905685.2 Nematolebias whitei | reverse complement strand
CGGCCAGTGTCACGGTGAGAAGTTATTTCATATCAATTTGTGTGTTAAGAGTGTACGAGTGTACATGTTTTTTGCTTGGCTGTTTTCTGTGGCAGGTTAATAAAGGACACTTATTATTCCTAGCAGTGACAGCCTCCTCTGTGTTTTATTTTTCCTTCTTGTCTGAATATCTGTGCCGACCGTTCACGAGCCCTTTTGATAAAGAATTTCATAATACATACTATGATGGACTTTCATTCCTCTTCTTTCAAGTGCATACCTCCACCTCTCAAAGTTCTTTTCCACCTGTTCCCTGTTCTGACTACAGATCACAATGTCATCTGCAAACATCATAGTCCATGGGGATTCCTGCCTGACCTCATCTGTTAGTCGGTAGAACATAGAACATTTGAATATCAGTATTTTTTTCACACAAGTCTCAGTATTTTCAGACTACTCCCTTTTCCAAAATTATTTGGATCATATACGTGATGTCTATTGTAGTTTTCTTTTTTGTGTGTGAGTGATTTTTGCTTAATTATTGTTGCCAACGAATATTCAGAATATTCAATAAAGTGAATATATCCTTATGGTTTAAGATTATTTTCTGTGTAATATGATTTTTTTTGTGCTGCTCTATTTAAGGCAATGTTGTTGTTCATCAACCTTGTGTGGTTATTGAAGTAATATAGTAAATTTGATGTAGTTGAGCAAATGGTGTTAGCAACACATTTCCAAGCATGTAATATGCCAATATTGTTCTATTGTTGAGGCGAGACTATGGCGTCATCTTTTTCAAAAAGTAGCATTTTGGCCATATACAGGAGAATACAAGATTTGTGTGTCAAGATGTTTTCACTCTGAAATTGTTTTTTTAATAAAACAAATTTTGCAACCTCTAAAAAGCAGTTTTATTTGTGAAAGCGAGGCTGAAAATATAAAGTTTGGGGTAATAATCAGGCTCAGCTTTTGGCTAATTTGTTGCATTATATGACAATCATTGGGAATGCTCTGAAGATACTTTTATTTCAAGATAAAAGTTTTAACAAAGTTTATGTCAGACTCTGTGAAAAGGTCCATTCAGTCAGAGATTTATCAGTCCGTTGATTACTAGGACACTGGTGAATTTCTCTGTAGTTTAAAGTGTGTTCTGATTATTGGACCCGCTGTGGTCACTTTCTAGTTGAATGTCCCAATCAATCAATCACAGAGCAATCTGAGCTGTGTTATGTCACAAATGTTCACCTATGTGAACACAGAGCTTCTGTTCACAGGGAAGCTGTTGATGGATGCAGCACTCTGCGGTGGAGTTTTAACAGTTATCTTCAGTCTTTTTACTCTGAACTCGCAAATCATTTTACGCTCCCTTACTTCTTTTAAATGTCTGTTGGGTAACTAAGGTTACCAACTGTTGTGCAAATAATTGCACAAAATTGCAACTTAAGAAACTCTAAACTTAATACAACATTTTTCAGTCAGGTCATCTGGACAGTTTCTTTTTTTGTGCTGAAACATTTCGCTTTTGATCCGGAAGGCTTCACCAGTCAAGGAACACAACAAAACTGATTCTTCCCCCAACAGCTTACTCCAAAGTGGAACAAACCAGTTCTGCTTGTGATAAGATGGTCTCTGGACCTGACTGAAAAATGTTGGATTGTATACCTGGATTACTGAGCATGGACTTTGTTCTAAACTTAATAATATTGCTAAAATTAGAAACATCTAAAAATGATGCAGAAAAACTGGTGCATGCATTTGTCATGTCTAGACTGGACTATTTCTATGGTTTGTTATCTGGGTGTCCAAAAACGTCTTTAAAAAGTCTTTAGTTGTTCCAAAATGCTGCTGCCAGAGTCTTAACTGGAGTTAGTAAGAGAGATCATATCTCTCCAGTTTTAGCTTCTCTCCATTTTCTCCCTGACAAATCCAGAATTGAATTCAAAATCTTACTTCTAACCTACAAAGCTCTCAACAACCTAGCTCCATCTTATATTCAAGATCTTATTGTTCCATATTTTCCTAACAGAGCACTTCACTCTCAGACTGCAGGCTTACTCGTGGTCCCTAGAGTTTCCAAAAGCAGAATGGGAGGAAGATCTTTCAGTTATCAGGCTCCTCTCTTGTGGAAACATCTTCCAGTTTCGGTCCATGAGGCTGACACATTGTCTTAAGACTTTCCTTTTTGATAAATTCTATAATTAGGGTTGGCTTGTGCATAGACTACTGGAGGACAAATTGACCTCATTTCCTTAAATGATTTGATAAAATTGAACAGTTTTCATTTGATATTATTTCTATATTAACATGTGATTCTCCACCTGCCATTGTGTATCTGTTCCTCCTTCCTGTTCCTCTCAAACCCAGCCAGTCGAAGCCGATGGCTGCTTGTCCTGAGCCTGGTTCTGCTAAAGGTTTCTTTCTCATGAGGGAGATTCTCCTTTCCACCGTTGCCTTCATGCTTGCTCAAGATGAGAATTCTGTAATGGAGTTAAATTCAAGTCTGCTCCTCAGATAAATAGTGTGAAATTATAATTATATATATGAATGTTTCTGTTAACTTATTTTTATATATAAATGCTTTTGTCCAGTGCCCTGAGATGACTTCTGTTGCGACTTGGCGCTATATAAATAAACTGAATTAAACTGTATTTCTGTCACAATAATGAAACTGTTCAGGTGACTGAAGATATTTGTGATTTTCCAGAAGCATCAGCAGATCTGCTGATGTCCTGTTTGTTACTCACCAGCAGCCCGCTGTGTTTAGTGGCTGTAAACTGATAACTGATCACCTCAGCTGGATTTTAATGTCAGGTGTGAACACTCATATTTAAAGCTGTCCACTCGTGACTGGACTAGCCAGGACAAATGTCAGGACTGAACCAGTAGATGTCCTCCGAACAAAAAGCAGATAGTTAAAACAGCATAGATCTGAAAGTCTTTAAAAATTTGACAGGAAAATGCTGGATGTTCCAGGTAAGCTCCCTTATAAATTTGGAGGATGCTAAATCAGCAGTCTGAATAGGACAAGCAGATGATGCTCAAACATTTGTTCAGTTCAGCTTCGATATAAACGAGTAAAGCCAAAGTGTCAGTCTTACATACTGTAGGTGCCCTCGATACTTCAGGCTCTTTTAGTGTCGAACATGGTTTGTTTAAAGTAAAAAACAAACAAACATGTAATTTCAAATAAATAGATAAAAAAGGCAAAAATGAGTGAAAACAATATAGTCTTACATTGTTAGTGAGTTCCTCACAAGTTGCGCAAGTAGACATTAATTTCCTGTTTCTCACCATGAGCTAGGCTTCATAATGAATTTAATTTTCAGGAATACAGAGACAATACAAACATTAACTTAATTACATGACTACCGAACAGGCTGAGTATAACTCTGAATGAAAAATAAGGCTGTGACGAGGCTCCATCCTCCTAAGCTAATGTGAGAAGTGTAATAGCAAAAAGTTGAATAGATTGAGAAATATCGGTTCCACACAGTGATAATATGATTGGCTTCTTTCGTCATTTTGCCAGAGTAATCATGTTTTCTTTAAGGGTTTTAGTGAAGTGATTGAAAATCATAACACACTGTGGAGTTTTATAGCCTAGACATCTTTTAAGTTATTATTAAATAGCCTTTTCTATTCAATGAGCAAGCTCTGGAAGCTTTTCTCTCATTTTCCCTGCTCAAGCACTCGGAATAATCAACACAAGCAGAAATGTGGCATATCTGAGAGGCAGGGATTCTTCAAATTTTCACAATTAGGTCACCGTTATCAGTTTCCAATAGTGTGTTGAAAGCCAGGAGTCTACCAAAGACAGACAGAAAAATGTCCTACAGCTTCAACATGTTTGTGAAATGTTCAGTAGGTTGTTCTGATGCTTGAGCAGCTTTAAGATGCTCAGCAGGAGAGAAAATGTCTAATCTTATGACCCTTTCAATCAAAGCAAAGGTAAAGGAATACAAAGTCCTTCACTTACCTTATAAAAACACGAAGACCAGATTAGTTTGGGGAAAAAAAAAAATAATGAAATTTCAAATGAATATGAATATAGTTAAAAATTCATGGCTACAGCTTACTTTGCTTCCAAAGAGCTACTGTCTAAAATGAAAAATACTCCGAGCTCCTCTTGTTCATGAGCAGTCCTGTCGAGCTTTATTCCAAGACATTTGTTGCCAAGCTGCTGAACCTAAAGAGAGTCAGTACTATGAGAGCTTCTACAGGCGCTTCTTCCTGTTTAAAGGGAGCTTTTCCTTTCCACCGTCTCCTTTGTGCTTGCTCAGGATGGGAGACTGTGACAAAGTGAAGTTGGAGCTGTAGAAATAAACTGAACTGAATCAGTGAAAGCGTGTCTAATAATGCAATAGTTATTGTTCGTCTTTTGTCGTTCTTTCTTCTCACTCTCCCTGGCCTCTTATCTTGAACTTCGGTCTTCAATGGCTGGTCCTGCTGCGAGCTGGCGATTTACTTCTCCCACGCATTCTGTCCGAAGACCTCCATCTGTCCCAAAGTCTGCAGGGTTGTGTGTCAGCAGACAAATACTTTGCTCAAAAATCCTTAAAGATCCTTATTTCTGCTATTATTTTCAAATGAGATCTTATATGCAGCTCGAGTCCAGCTACATTACAAGGAGAATTTTCTCCTGCCCATTTTACCATATCAGTTCATTAAAGGTTTTCTCCATTTCAGAATTTCCAGCAGATACGCTGGATTTTTGTTTTGTAAGATTTGTATTACTAGACCTGTCCTTGCTTTAACGTAAATACATAATTTCAAGTTGACATTGCTTGACTAAAATGCAAGTTGCTGAACTTGCATTTTACATCAGTGATAATTGTTCCATTATTCGCCAATATAAGCACTTCTAATGTTCAGCCCTAAAATGCTGGTAACTGTACAATGTATCCAGCAGAGGGCGCATGAAGACTACTTTTAAATTGTGGTCGTTCATTTTAAGTTTCACTTTCAGCACAGACAAAGCAGCGAGCAATACCGTGTAGCGTATTTTGCTTAACAGAGCATTAGAAGTTTATTTTAACTGATTTGTAAAACAAATCGACAATAATAAATTCTCTTCAATCCTCCAACCCGCTTGCCATTAGCTAGTGCCTCTCAAGTTAGCAAGCTAATGTTTAAATAACCTAGCAAAGGCTATTACCTTGTAAAACTTTATCCAGAACAATAAATCTAACAGAGGTAAATATGAATATTAGTGTTAGTAAAGTTATCTTTGTCGTCCTTAGTGAATGCACGGGCTGAAATCTTTACTTCTTTGCAAAGAAAAATAAATGTTGCTGCAATCAATACTAATTAGACCTTCACCATGCGTGAGTGACTGTTTAAACAATGAACAGGAAGGGCGTTTCTTTGTTTAATTTATATTTTTGTAACACACTTGATATCTTTATGGTGAACAGTGGAGGATAGAAAATGTGAACGCACGTTAGGAAGACTGGTTCAAGACTTTACAGGTTTTAAAGTAGCTGTTTACTGAGATTCTTGGGGGTGGACCAAGATCAAACATTTTCAGCCATTATACAAGTATTTGTGATAGCCAAAATTTCCATCCTGATCAGGCTCTAAAAAAGGACTATAAAAAACACGTTTTACCCCCCTTTTATTTGTAAAGATGACAGAAATCTGTTGCAGGAACTGAGAACTTTAATCCATATCTATTTCACTTTGTTGTCCACTGGACAACCTCGAGACGAGTTTTGGTTTGTCGAGATGAAAATAGGTCGTCTCAGACAACCGGAAACCTCATGTCGACCTCCGATCTGCCACTGGCTAACAGAATGTCTGCAATGCTGTCTGAAGGTTTGTTTTTCCTCTACCATACTTTATGTAACTTCTGAATGTAAACATGAAAACGGTACATTGATGCGAGACAAATCATGGATGACCTCCTCCATCCATACTTTAGACAGCGTTGGTGGACATTGTAGATACAGCATAAATCAGGCGTGGTACAGAGAGGGTGTGGAAAGGCCCAGTGTGGGAGCAGCCATTGCCCATTAAGCGGTCAGGCAGCCCTGTTGGAGCGCTGCTATCTGACGGCTGCAGAACGGCAGAGAAGAGGGGGAGGGAGGGTTTGGGCTAATGCTCTGAGGCAGGGCACACACTGAGAGAAAGCTTTTCATCAGGCCTTCATAGCTGTGGGCAGCCCCAGACGTTATCACTTTGATGCTACAATTTCTTTTTAACAACTTCACCATTTTTGTTATATCTGTTGTAATAATACGGCTACAATCAAAGTTCTTTAAAGTGTTTTGCAATAAGAGTTGTGTGTCCCTCCAGGAGCTATGAATTAATTTTGATAAGCGCATGGTCTTACACAATAATGCTAAGAAATAAATGTAAAATCAAAGCAGCTGATTACAGCTTTAAACTTGCATTAATGAACCCAAATGATATATTAGTAACAGA
This sequence comes from Nematolebias whitei, assembly GCF_014905685.2. Lineage (NCBI taxonomy): Eukaryota > Metazoa > Chordata > Actinopteri > Cyprinodontiformes > Rivulidae > Nematolebias > Nematolebias whitei. The sequence goes on along the minus strand of NC_056516.1, from coordinate 16,685,775 downwards.
TGGAGCCACACAGAATACCTCAATAACATAATGACCGTTAAGGTGCAACTTTGAAGAGCAAATTGTCATGTCAGTTAAATATATAGTTGTCAGGGGCCGGTATTTTAAACCCAGCTCAACATGTACCATAAAAGCTTGAATGCTTGTCAGAGACAAAATAATCATAACTACAGCATTGGTCTGAGTGAGACAGTCCAAACCCCCTCACAGCTGCCAACAGCTGGAAGTTGCCTGCATAAATAAAACATAACTCATCAAGAAAAAGAGTTCATTAATCAAGAAGATAATCAGTTCAGTATAAATTTCCATGAGACTGACTTTTAGGTCTGAATAGATAAGAAATAAAAATAGAATTGTCAAGGTAATGAGCATTATGTGCACTAACCATGCTCCATAATTTTCACTGCTCTGTTCTGTGATTGTGCATGATGATGTTAAAATGTTCCATGTAATTATCAGTCTTGGCGTGACCAGTCAGTAAAGGACAGCAAGAGATCATTTTTATTATCCTCAAGGTCTGATTGATAAGATTATAGTGACGTAACTTCAAAGAGTCCTTGAGAGCTGCTGGTTCCCAGATTTCTCCCTGCTTCTGACTGCAGCTGGGTTCCGATAACAACTGGACAGACCTCACCACCATAAGAGGAGTTTCTCAGCGTGTCCTCAATCGAAGTGAGGAGTACTTTCAAGAGGATTAACCCTCACAAGGCAACCGGCCCAGACAACATTCTGGGGAAGGTGCTGAAAGACTGTGCCGATTAGCTCTGCGAGGTGCTGGCCGACATTCTTTTAACTTCTCAATCACCTTGGCAACAGTTCCCACCTGCCTGAAGACCGGCACCATCATCCCAGTCCCAAAAAGCTCTACAGTGACTGGTTTGAATGATTATTGGCCAGTGGCCCTCACACCGATAGTCGCCAAATGCTTCAAAAGACTGGTCATGACCCACATCAAAACAACCATCAACATCAGCGAAGACCCTCATCAGTATGCATGCCATGAGAATTGATCAAAAGAAGACACCATCTCCTCTGTGGTCCACACTGCTCTCACCCATCTGGAGAAGGACTCCTACTTCTGTATGCTCTTTGTAAACTTCACATCTGCCTTCAACACCATGATCCCCCAAACCCTGATGGACAAATTACTCACACTAGGACTAAGCCCCTCCATTTGGAACTGGGTCCTAGACTTCTTAAACAAACTGCAGTCTGTGAGGATCCACAACTTCTCATCATCCACCATAATCCTCAGCACTGGTTCCCCTCAGGGCTGTGTGCTGAGCCCTCTAATGTTCACTCTGCTCATGTCTGACTGCACACCTACCCATCCAGGCTGTAGTATTGTAAAATTTGCAGATGATACAGTGGTGGTGGGATGCATCTCAAACAACAAGTCCAGCTACAGGCAGGAGGTGGAACACCTGGAGAGCTGGTGCAGGAAGAACAACCTTCACATCAATGTGAAGAAGACAAAGGAGATGGTCATGGACTTCAGACGGAACAAACACACCCACACCCCCGAACATAGGAGGATCTGTGGTGGAAGTGGTCTCCAGCTGCAAGTACTTGGGTGTGCACCTGAATGACAACGTCAGCTGGGGCAACAACATTACCAGTCTGATCAAGAAAGCTCGTCAGATACTCTACTTCCTCAGGCGGCTGGGAAGCTCAGTTCTCACCTCCTTCTACAGGTGTGCAGTGGAGAGCATCCTGTGCTCCAGCACCGTGTGGCATGGAGGCTGCACAGCTGCAGAAAGAAAAGCTCTGCAGAGAGTGGTGAAGGCTGCACAGAAGACTGTTGGAGTCAGTCTCCCCACCATCGCAGACATTTACACCTGTAGATGCAGGAAAAATGGCCGCCTGCATCATGAAGGACCCCACTCACCCAGCACACACACTTTTTGCCCCGCTCTCCTCAGACAGGAGGTTGAGAAGCATTAAGTGTAAAACCACTAGACTGAGGAACAGCTTCTACGCTGAAGCTGTTAGACTCATGAATCCCTAATCAGGAAAATCATTGTAATGCCACTTGATTGTTGATATGTGCTGCTGATTATCCATGCTGCTGACCTCACGCTGCTGATTTATTTCATGCTGCTGTGTTCATTCGTACTCATTTGCTTACTTACTCATATTCGTGCTGCTGTTATTCGGCATATTGTTTCTGTACTACTAGTGCTTAGCGTTTTTAGTTTAGCATATTTCTTAGTTCATATCTTAGATCTTATTACTATTTTTCTTTACAATTTATACTTTGTTGGATGCAAGTGGGACCCTGTGTACACAATTTTGTTCCACCACATGTACAACATGTGGTGTGAATAACAAATAAAGAAACTTTGACTTTGACAGGGCGGGGAGGGGCTTGGAGGCTGGAAGTTCTACAAAATTGATTTGTTTCTGTTCAGGAAGTCAGAACAGGTCAGAACCTCAGACAGGTGAAAGCATTGATATTCTTTGACTGCTGGCTGTTCTCCAAAGCTTTGTAATAAATCTAATGAAGCCTACACATGGTTGTTTTGGGAATCTTTTTCCATGACAACTATCTTTTGAGGTCTGTCAAAAGAAGAGCAATCATGTAAATTGTAAATCGGTTTGTATCTGTTCTGGATTAGTCAACGTGTTGCTGCCCTGATGGGTCACTGTTAAACAGCCTTACATTTTTTTTACATAGCATTCTTAACTGATGAACATTCACCTTATCAACTGTGTTGATTTTTAAACTCCGTTCACACACAAACTGAGCTTGGAATAAACTTCCATTGTCCTTCATTTTTCACTTTCTCTTCTGTTATCACAGTCATCCAAAACAGTTGCTAGCATCAAGGCTAGTGAGTCTGTTGGATACCATTATTACCATGCAGTGCATTAAGGCATGGTACTTGAAATATAATGATGCATGCTTTACTGCACTCCACGCAGTCCTTTGCAATATTTATGTTGTCCTCAGTGATATTGTGAGGACAAGAAATGTTCCATACTATGCAGGACTGGTAGTAGTAGTATTTGTAGGAGTTATAAATCAAAAATGGTGACAAAAACTGAAGAATATCAGCCGCGTAACAAGTGCATTTTCAACGCGCACACCCCAACATTCACAAAGTCTGCAACTGTTTTTGTATAACACCTGCCTTCTTTTAGCAGCTTTTACAGACAAGTTTAGGATTTGATCTAATTGAAAAATAAAAACCTGTTATTGCATTTGCAGATAGGAAAAGATAATATATACAGTACCAACAATAATACCATAATTTAAACCCCAAAAAGCTTTTTAAGCCAAGCAGAAACTGTGAAAATCTACCTCACGGTCAGAGTTTCACAATGCTAGTCTTAAATATTGTAAATAAACAAACAAAAGGGGGAAGAGGGGAGGAACACAAAATTATTCAGAATAAATTGAATTCCCCACAACCTCCCATTTTCCATTTTCATGACAATTAATACAGAACATGTGTTATGGCTTCCTTCTTTTTTTAAATAAAGAGCAGTGCAGGTACACGATGCAATCTATATTCATATATTCAATCGTACACACTATGTTTATGCTACTCTACAAGGTTTACAACAGAATTACTGCAAGTGCACATTTCTGCAAATCATCTAAAATTCAACAGACAGCATTGCATCACCACGCTATATAACACACTGTATATTTACCAAGCACAATATTTCCATACTTCCTTTAAGATCAATAAAAAAACTGAATGTATAGAGATAAAGACAATTAAAATAAGAGCACCAACATACAAAATCTGTTCCTGAGGCTGCAAAGATGGAAAAACTGCAAAAGGCAATTTGTACAAACCAAGGGCGTCAGAAGTATCTGTAATGTGTGTGGGGGGTGGGAGTGGGGGTGTACACTGATGTGTGTGTGCACGCGCACCAGTGTGCAAAAAAAGAAAAGTGTACACTAGTGTATAAAAAGCAACATTTCACCTAAATTTCCTTTAATTCCACACATTTAAAGTATGTTTCTCACCAAGTTTGTGTAAATTCAGCTGTGGGTTTTAAAGACATTTGAACTTTAATGCACCTGAACACACAGCGTCTCTTACACCTGCAGCGTCTGACAGTGTCACAGTTACTGCTAGCTAAGATGCTACAGACGTAGCGCTCCTCTTCTCTCAAGCATCCTAACATGTATAAATGTTTATGTTCCTAACCCTCCCGGTCAATAACTGCCCACACTAAGCAGAGCTAAAAGCTAGCGAGCGAGCAACACAGAGGTGTCTCCGCATCTTTCACCTGTGTGCGTTCAGCCGAGGCAGGAGACACAGAGAAGAAAACACTGCTGCTGCTGCAGAGATGGAGGTAACCAGGAAAACCTGGGAGTGGATTTTTAGTGGTTTGAGTATTATCCTATTAATCAAGTGGAATGGATTTGTTCACGAAGGAAACAGTGCCGACTGAACTAATGGTAAAAGTGTGTGTGTGTGTTCCAAATAAACGCTTTTTGAATGCAGGGGCACACGTCCCCATCACCTATAATGGTTGTGACTCCTATGGTACAAACACAGCTATGGCAAATTATTGATTTTAAACTCTCAACAACCTAGCTCCATCTTATATTATAGATCTTATTGTTCCATATTTTCCCAACAGAGGACTCTCAGACTGCAGGATTACTTGTGGTTCCTAGAGTTTCCAAAAGCAGAATGGGAGGCAGAGCTTTCAGTTATCAGACTCCTCTCTTGTGGAACCAACTTCCAGTTTCTGTCCATGAGGCTGACACCTTGTCTACTTTTAAGATTAGGCTTAAGACTTTCCTTTTTGATAAAACCTATAGTTCGGTCAGCTTGGGTTTCCTGAGCTATCCCTTAGTTATGCTGCTATAGGCTTAGACCGCTGGAGGACAAATTCACATTTCCTCACACTGCTGCCATCTTAACTTGCTCTACTTGTTTGTTTTCCTTTGTACAACACTTTGGTTGGCCTTGTTGCTGTTTTAAGTGCTCTATAAATAAATTGGTATGGTACTCTACCCGTTTGTAATTATTTTTATTCTTAATGGGGGTTTTTTTTCTCTCCTATACAAAGTCCATCTGGACCTGCCATTCTGTGTTTGTTTCTCCTTCCTGTCCTCTCAAACCCAGCCAGATGAATCTGCTCGTCCTGAGCCTGGTTCTGCTGGAGGTTTCTTCCTGTTAAAAGGGAGATTTTCCTTTCCACTGTCTCCTTTGTGCTTGCTCAGGATGGGAGACTGAGATGAAGTGAAGATTCAAAACAATCTGCTGCTCCTTTAGACAGACAACTTTTATTAACTGGCTTTTATAATGTGAATGTTTCTGTTCAGTGCCCTGAGATGACATCTGTTGGGACTTGGTGCTATAGAAATGAACTGAATTGAATTAATTTCTGCAACTGCTCAAAGTGTGCAAGGCAATGTAGAAAGTTCAAATAGTGAATGCAATGCTATAAATTGTTGTTAATGTTGTTATTTTGGTTGCTCTCTTCGTAACTGCAGTAAATCTTTCAAACAAGAACAAAAAAGCAGAACAATTTGACATACCCCAATTGAATTAATTGTTTAAGATTTGCTTTAAGTCTATGTGAAAAAAGGCACAGTGACAAACAAACCCTTGTGATAAAAGTTAACTTTAACAGTTTTTAAATAAAACAATTTTATGAGTTTTTGTTGTTTGTTCCTCATTGGACCAACATGTGTGTTTCCAGTCAATAAACTCTGATCAAGTGTTTGTCAAAAATTAAACATCTCAACAACCAGCACAGCTAACCAAAAGGTTAGCTTCATTAGCCGCTAATTTGCTAACTTAAAAAAAAAAAAAGCTTTGCTAACGCTAAACTGTTAAACAGATAAAAAAATTATATATACATATCAGAAGCTAACACTAAAGTGCTAACTTTTATCATCTGCTGTCTCTGACACTGTAAGACTGTCTGTAATGTGACAAGGTTGTAAGTGAACACAACTCAAAATGGTTCATAAATCACAGGTAAAGTGTCTGTGTCCTGTTCAGAGGTGAACTTTCAGAAATTAATCCGGTCCATCAGAACCACAGAGAGAGCAGAACTCTGCTGTCCTGAAGCAGAGTGATGCATTCAATGTGTGGCGAACGTCTCCCTCGTGTCATTCATGTTAATGAATTAACTCACTCAAACGATCCTCGTTGTGGTTTTATAAACTAACTACAAAGTTGCTGTGTGTCATCATCAATATTCTCTCTGTAATAAATCTGTTTATATAGCTGTGGGAAATGTGTGAGCGTCACATCCCAGAGAGAGTAAGCATTGCAAAGCATGCTAGGTAGGAATTATGTGTGCAATGATTCCGACTGTTTGCAATGATTCCGACTGTTTGCAATGATTCCGACTGTTTGCAATGATTCCGACTGTTTGCAATGATTCCGACTGTTCACAATGATTCAGACTGTTTACAATGATTCAGACTGTTCACAATGATTCAGACTGTTTACAATGATTCAGACTGTTTACAATGATTCAGACTGTTTACAATGATTCAGACTGTTTACAATGATTCAGACTGTTCACAATGATTCAGACTGTTCACAATGATTCAGACTGTTTACAATGATTCAGACTGTTTACAATGATTCCGATTGTTTACGTTTCTGACTGTTTACAGTGTTTCTGACTGTTTACGATGTTTATGAGTGTGAAAATGAGGTTTTCATATTATTTTCTTGTTCTGGTTTAGTTTCATTTAAAGTCTGTTATTGGTTGTAAACTGACACCATGAGTCAGAGACAGTTTACTGTAGATATGAGGGGGAAAGCACTGTAAGGGTGATGAAGTGATTAACTCCATATAGCGTTTAAAAAAACAGAGGAAGCTCCGCATAGCATCGATCTGTCACATCGCTATCTCATGTACACTTTTAGCATGAAGAAGTGTCTTAAAAAAAATTGGCAGACTTGAATTTATGAGATTTAAATTTATCTGAAGTTATTTCCACTAGGGCATTAACAGAGTACTCGAGTAATCTACACATCGATTGCTAGGACATCTATCGAGATTAAAAATGTTACGTTGAGTATCCGTAGTGACGTCATATTATGTGACCACCGTATGACCGTAGGGGGCGGTGTTGCACTGTTGCAGGTCACAGAGTATGGTGTAACACCGGGTCCAATCCACCGAACCAGAACCAGCTTCGGTTTAAGTTTAGTTTTTGACGTGCTGCACGTTTCTTCACGTTAGCAGTTTAATAATAATAACTAATAGTTTAGTTTTGCCTGTGACTTATTTGCAGTATGATAAATGGTAGGAGCATAATATATGCTCCCAATGTTTTGTTGGTCTTTTTTTTTTTGTTGTTTGTAAATAATTACCTTTTTTTGCGGTTTTATTTATTTATTTATTTTTGTATCTTGAGATCTATGACGTCATCAAATACTCGAGTTCTTCTCGGGTTTTATTATGTTAATGTCGAGTTTAAAAATTATATACTCGTTCAACCCCTAATTTCCACTGAAGATAATCAAAGTTAGTGAAAATGCTAATCATCTAAATGCAAAGTAAGTTCCGCAATTTGCAGATTAGTAGAACTGTGCCCACCACTGTCAACACTAATCACTATTCGTAACAAACAACAACAGAATATCGTTATTGATAAACAGTTTGTGATATTGTTTGTGTAATGATTTTTTACATTAATATTAAAGGAATATTCAAGCCATTCTTCGTGCGACCTAGTTCGCTGTGGGGACCCCTAAAAAAGGGAGCAGCCGAAAGAAGAAGAAATAAGAAGATTCAAGTCATTTTGAAGTAAAGTTTTGTGAAAAAGTAAATCTTTTCAGATGTAGAGAGCTTCTGGTTGAGAAACCAGAATCAACAAAACAGCTTGGGAGCAGCTAAAAAATGTATAAATGAGCTTGTTGCAGATCCATCATGTTTTTCTTTGTGTTTCTCCCCACAGAAAAAACACCAGAAAACAAATACCAGACATTTTTAATGAATGTGAACGTTTTCTTGACAGTGCCTCGAGACAACAACTGTGACTTGATGCTATGTAAATAAACTAAACGGCTCTACCAAGGTTAATTCAATTCCCCGTCTGGCTCTTTCTGCAGCCATTTAATGTGGGTAAAACTACAGAAGATGAAAGTTTCATCCACCTTTGCTGTTACTGATTTTAAAAAGTGTTGAATTCCTCTGGTCAGAGGCCAAATGAAGCCACATCTGCTTGGCTCTGTGTGTGTGACTGGAACAGTTCAGAGTTGTAGGTACTAATAAATGCTGATTTTAAGGTCCAGCCTATGAGCGAGTAAAGGGCAACTGCAGCACACGGACTATAAAACACAACAAAAAAGCTTTAAACATACCATAATACAAAAACAAGTTATACTCTACCCTGTACTAAACTGCTGTTTCTTATGCTATGTCTGTTTTTACTACAGACAGGGTTTAAACTACTTTACGTTGTGCTTTAATTAGTTTGATGCTAATAGAATTTGCACATGGCTGAATGGAGCTGCAGACAATTAGCCGTCCTTGATGGTAATTTTTTGGATCACAGAGAAAAGTCTGGATTTGACGCGAGTGACAATCAAGAAGCAAACACTGCTGATAAACAACAAAGTCCATGCTCAATAATCCAGGTATACAATCCAACATTTTTCAGTCAGGTCATCTGGACAGTTTCTTTTTTTGTGCTAAAATGTTTCGCCTTCAATCCAGAAGGCTTCTTCAGTCAAGGAAACACACAACAAAACTGATTCTTCCCCCAACAGCTTACTCCAAAGTGGAACAAACCAGTTTTGTTGGTGCTAAGATGGTCTCTTTGTCACGCCCCCTCCTCCATTGCCGGCCCTCTTCCTTGTTGACAGTCTTGGTTGTTTTCAACCAGTTTGACACGACTGTCAACAAGGAAGAGGGCCGGCAATGGAGGAGGGGGCGTAACAAAGAGACCATCTTATCACAAGCAAAACTGGTTTGTTCCACTTTGGAGTAAGCTGTTGGAGGAAGAATCAGTTTTGTTGTGTGTTTCCTTGACTGATGAAGCCTTCTGGATCGAAGGCGAAACATTTCAGTACAAAAAAAAGAAACTGTCCAGATGACCTGACTGAAAAATGTTGGACTGCTGATAAACATATATAATTATTGGTGTTTAGTAATAATTTTCATTAACTAAGACTAAAGTGTAAAAGTCCTTGACATTTTGTGTCCCCATGTTTTTACTTTAGTCTCTGAATGACAAACCAACCGTTTGCATTTTAACATTAAACCCACGGTGAATCCACACATTGACCCACAAGTGTCTTCATTCACACTGATGTTGAAAATTATAGAAAGAATCAGAAACATTTAATAATGAGATTATAGGTTGATTAAGGGGGAGCGGAGGAGCAGAGGTTAGCGGTGGGCCTGATCGGAAGGTTGCCAGTTCAACTCCCCGGGCTGATAACATCCAAATGTGGGTGGGAAAGGTGAAGCACTCACACCTGCCTCCACCCTCACCTGACCCACATTGAGCAAGGCCTTTAACCCTAATCATCTGCTCCCCCGGGCACCCTATGGCAGCTCTCTGCTCCACACAGAGGGCTGTGGTAGCTCAGTGGTCTGTGGTTGTGTTACGAAGGACATCTGGAGTAAAAACAATCGCCAGGTCTTCGTGCGAGTTATTTCACTGTGACGACCCCTGAAGAAGAGAGCAGCCAAAAGAAGAAGAAGAAAAAAAAGGGTCCACGGTTGGAATCCCCAAAGAAGATCCAAATGAAGTCTCATCCAGACCAGATTGGTTGATAAACTTCAGTGAAATATTTGCTGAACTTCACATATTTTATTGTATTTAAGAAAAGTCTTTCAAAGTGAGACAGCTTTGTAGCCGTTAGTTATTTTCACATGTCGGCTTCTCATGGCAGAGAGAATTTGCAGAGACGGTACAAGTCTGAAAAAAAAGTGATGCGGTGAGTGAGAAAAATATGAATGTCACCAGAAAAAAAAAACATCTGGGAGAGGAAAGAATCATTTTTTATCCAGAGTTGAAAATCTGTTTGTCCCTTACATTCAGAAAATGACATTTATACAAATCCTGCAATGAAAAATTTACTATAAACTTCAACACAAATCATAACTAATAAAATCTGAACCATTCACAGAAAATAAAGGTTGTGAAAACATTGTTAATGCAATGGTGCAATGCCCAAACTCCACCACCGCCCACTGTGTCCCCTCGAGTCTGAAAACTAAAAAAGGTGAAATCTCTACAGGTTGTTCTAGGACTAAATCTGTACCTCATTCCCTCCGTGGACTTGTTCTGATAGTTGCGGTACATCTGTGGCGTGCCCAGCATTGCTTCTGTGAACACAGCGAGGAAGCCCAGGGTCTCCACAAACAGCGCCGAGTCCAGCAGGAGGTAGGTGATGTAGGCCGCCACCAGGGTGAAGGCCAGCACGCACTGCACGTAGTCCACGAAGCAACTCCACGACCAGAAGTAGTTCCAGTCAAAGTCTAGAGCAGCACAACATAAGAAAACTGCAGATGTGACAAGAGAAAATCATTTTTAAATACAGACAAAATGGATACAGATGGCAAAGCAACAGGAATGATACGTAAATTACAGGGTGCAACAATGGTCAAGATTTATATTAAATAAATAGGTGCATGCTGGATGAACACTTGAAATAAAATAAACCCTGGCAGGAATCAACGTAGTTAAAAGGTCCAATGTAAAAGTTATGTGAGGACAGAAGACGGGGATAATCACCAATGTCACTTTTACGAGACAAAAGAAGGACAAATGTTTTGGAAATGACCCAAAAGTTGATTCTATTAACTTTGGCTAATAATTTAACGTTTAAATCTAAATTAAACTTGTTGTTTGACGGTTGACAAATGGCAACAGAAAGTGATTTGTTCTTCACGGTGACTGTACATACAGCATCAGTAATTGTTGTTCACTAATCCTTCAATTAAAAAAAAACTAAAAGTGTTTAGTACGTGCCTACTTTAACACCACATTCATTACAGTTTGAAAACCAGACTGTAATGACGTGAAAAAATAAAATACTAGGGGTGCATCAATTGCAGTTTTCTGGTCGATCACTGATTTCTACAAAATCTGACCTGACGATTCCGATTTTGGCCGATACTGATTTTATTTTATTAGCGACACTGTTAGCTGTTATAAGGTCACAATGCACCTTCAATTTTCCAATACTATTTTATTGAAAACATACCCTTGAACAATATCCTAGAAACAATACAAACTTGTTTTAACTGGCCAATGAAGTTTAGACAATTGTTAAAACTACAAAAAAATCTGTAAAATCGGTTTCTTATGCAAGTATCGGCCGATCTCCCAAAATTAAGGAAACCGGGGCCGATTTATTGGTGCACCCCTAAAAAAAACAAAAACAAATGGAAACGTTATAGCTTTTACTGGAATTTTATTTTTACATTAATGAAATAAAATTGAACTGAGATGTTGAAATCTGTTGGTATTTAACACAAACAGAAGCAAAGTGATATTACCATTATTATCAAGGCCCTGTCACACTATAACATTATATGAGTGACATTTCAAGGTTTGTCATAACTGCAAAGGTATATCTACTGTAATACTATAAGCCAAGCTGGTAGGAATATATATTTACCATCAAAGCCTCTTTGACAAAATATTCAATAAATACAACAGTGGTATTTGGATAAAGCTCTCCACTAAATGGAAAATAATACACCAAACAAACCTAATATTGCAGACTTGACAAAATCAGTTATGAAAGACCACAGATGTTTATGCCATTTGAAGGCATGATTGAATGACTTTTGTTCCTTAAAGAATTACTGGTGAGTGATTCTGACATTTAGATGGCATTTCTAAATGAATACGAATGGCAGCCATGCATGTGTGGAAGCTAACGTGGCTTTCCAATACTGAGCTAATTCAATTGTTCTCTTGTGCAGGACGGGTGAAATAAATCCCATAAACGTAACCAAATAAATCTTAAAGAGCCATCCAGACCAGGTCGCAGCCTTCTGTCAACCTGCCATATCCTATTCACAATGTAAAATATTCTACGTAAAATGGCAACACAATTCAAAACCAATGAAAGAAAGAGAAGTCCTTGTAAAGGTAAAATGAGGCATGCATAGCTGTACTGAACACTAAGCACGTAAAAAAAAAAAAAAAAGAGTTGTAATATGTATTGTAAATTTCTGTTTATCCTGTAGGTGCAGATACATGGCTCGGCTGTGGAGCTCTGCTTGCAGCAGAGCCAAAGACTGAGTGTGGGCCAGCTTTGTGCTGTGCTGGCACTGCTTGATAACAGTTAAACACAGTGGGATGCCATCAAGAGCAGCATTTAACGCCAACCTTGCTGCTAAAGGCACGCTCGAGAGCCCACCGAAAGCAGAACATATGATAAACAACAAGTAAGAAGCAATACCACACTAGTCATTCCAACAATTTTCAGTCAGATCATCTGGACAGTTTCTTTTTTTGTTGAAACGTTTCACCTTCCATCCAGAAGGCTTCATCAATCAAGGAAACACGCAACTCAAAACTGATTCTTCCCCCAACAGCTTACTCCAAAGTGGAACAAACCAGTTATGTTGGTGCTAAGATGGTGTCTTTGGCACGCCCCCTCCTCTGACAAGTAAATCCCATTGAGCCTTGAGGACTCATTTACAAGAGAGACCTGATCTCAACAAAGAATGATGACAACAATGGACAACAGCGACAACAATAGACAGCCACAAAAAGGCATACAGATTTTTTTTTACAAATAAAGTGGCAAAAAAGTAACAAAACAGCTAGATTCTCAGGCGAATGTAGAAAACTAAAAACAGGAACATGTCTGCATTGGACCCTGCCAGGAGTCCAACAGATTCTTAAAGCCACTTAGAGAGGTCAAGGTCGAGAGCTTCAAATGTTTTTGTAAGGTATTCCAGGAAACAGGAGTGGAGTAGGAGAAGGTCCTCTTGCCTAGTTCAGTCCTCACTGAGGGAACACTGCAGGTAATAATGTCCTGAGAGCGCACGCTGTAGCTGCACTCACGCAGAGACATGTAGGAGGAGATGTATGAAGGCAGCAGACCAAGAAGTGATTTAAAGATGAAAATGTACCAGTGAGAGAGTCTGCGTGAAGTTAATGATGTCCAGTTAACCAGTGAACACAGGGTGCAGTGGTGGGTGCGATAATCACAGCCAGTTATGAATCTTAGTGCACCATGATAGACAGCATCCAACATCTGCAGGGTTCTTGGAGGAGCGTTCTCATGAGCTAGCCAACATCACTATAACTAATACAATAGGAATACAGACCAAATCTAAACTCGACGCACCAAATTAACTTGAGGACATTAAAGCTGATCGTGGAAACAATACCAAAAGTCAAAAAGAACAAGAACTCTAAGCAAAGCCAACAACAAAACAGTATTTATAGGATGAAAAGCAACAATTTTGAACCTACTATTAAATATAAAAAGTTCATATTTATAGCTACCAAAGTAGCTTAAACACTGGCAAGAAGACCCCAACATGAGCTAATATTGGCAATATTGCTAAATGTCAAGAAGAATTGTACTATTCAAATACCTGTGGACAACCAATTAGACTTTAGCTTGTTTCAACAAACGTTTGCCATAGTTTTGTGAACAGAACTTAAGGTACATTTATTTATTACTGCTTGGTTTACCAACGTAGGCAGCACGGTGGCACAACTGGTAGAGCTGCTGCCTCTCAGCGAGCAGGTCCCTGGTTCAAACCCCGGTCCAGGGGCCTTTCTGGGTGGAGTTTGCATGTTCTCTCCGTGCATGCGTGGGTTTTCTCCGGGTACTCCGGTTTCCTCCCACAGTCCAAAAACATGCATGTTAGGCTGATTGGTAACTCTAAATTGTCCCTAGGTGTGAGTGAGAGAGTGAATGGTTGTTAGTCTCGTTTGTCTCTATGTGGCCCTGTGATGGACTTGCGACCCGTCCAGGGTGTACCCCGCCCCTCGCACAGTGATTGCTGGACATGGGCACCAGTGACCCCCGTGACCCAAAATGGAATAAACGGGTAAAGATAATGGATGGATGGATGGATGGTTTACCAACGTCACCCGAAACTTTAGAAAATGATAGTGTGTTGTACTTTTGAATTAGGCTTGCTAATGCTTTAACATTGTACTGTACAACTTTGAACTTTTAATATTACATCTTTTCTGGTGTTATGATTTGTTGAGTGGAACCGTGGCTCAGTTGGGAGAGCCGTTGCCTCTCAGTGAGAAAATGGCTGGATCAATTCTGGGTGGAGTTTGCATGTTTTCTCTGTGCCATGTGGGTTTTCTCTGGGAACTCTGGTTTCCTCCCACAGACCAAAAACATGCATGTTAGGCTGATTGGTAACTCTAAATTGTCCCTAGGTGTGAGACAGAGAGTGAATGGTTGTTTGTCTCATTTGTCTCCATGTGTCCCTGTGATGGACTGGAAGTCTGTCCAGGGTGTCCCCCACTTCTCACACAGTGACTGCTGGATAAGGACACCAGTGACCCCCCATGACCCAAAAAGGAAGAAGCGGGTAAAGATAATGGATGGATAGATCATTTGTAGAGATTTTACCACAGAATGTTTCTTAAGAGTATGATGTTATCACACATTTGAGCATTCTAATTTTCTAAAAGTAAATAAAAAAAGGTTTTAACTCGGTTCCTTTTGCACTTTTGATACATCAAAACAATTATTTCAAAAATAAGTCTAAAAATACCTTTAGAGAAAAACGTGTAACATTTGGATTTTCTCCAGGCTTTGTACACAACAGTTGGATGTTGCAATTTCAGACAGTAGCTTCAATGATATCCTTCAAAATGTCTTTATAGATGTTACAGTTTTGTGATTCATTTTATCTTTCTAAAGTCTCTCCTCAATTTGAGAAATAATTGTAGAAAACATGCATGAGTGCAGCATTATCTACAGGGTTGCGTTTTGATAACGCCCCCCGCATTTTAATGGAAGCAAGTTGGGAGTAAGGTACGAGATTATAAGTGCTTTTTTGTTTTTACATTACTGTAACTTTATGTACTAATAGCCAGAGACCCTGTAACAACTTTCAGTTGAACACAACTGCCTATCACCAAGAAAAAAAAGATGTTACAAACAATTATAGATTCTTGTTCCTGTCACTGCGGTTTGTTTCAGTTCAGTTCAGAAATAACCTTTTACCAGTGTGCTGTATGGATAAGAGATCAGCTCATACTGTAAAGTTGTCAAGACATATCTGCCTTGACCACTACACAAATTAAAGTAAAAACTATGGTATGAACAGCACAGTTTGTTACAGTCTCACACTGAAAACTAAGTGAGGCTTATCACAGTAGTGCACCTCCACCACTACTACCTCTCCCTGCCTTGCTGTGTATTAAAGATTATAAAAAAAATCATCTTCCTTCTCTTTAATCCCATTGAGCGTGGCAGCTATGGTGGCAGTGTGTGGGAACAGACTCAAACTGCACAGTAGACCCCCTGTGGCTGGCCAGCAGTTGTGGTACATATGTAGGAAGAAATAAATTGAAGTTGAAGGTTTAAGATACAGTTATTAAACCACTCTTTCATAGACTCAGTTTGGCAATGGGCAAGTGTAAGAAGTAGGTGTGGGGGTTACAATCTATTTTGGATGCAACTTGTTGCCAACATGGACAGTTCTGAATTTATTTAAAAATGTAAAAAAAAAAAAAAAGGAGTCTAACTTCATATGAATAAAATCACGTTAAGGAATGCAAAAATTCAAACTCTGAAGTAGAAAAGTGCCCAAATGGCTGACCAAGGCATACAAGCAGCACCTTCTGCACTGAAAGGCAGCATTTTGAAAGACTTTGGCTTCTATGGAGTTAAAGAGAAAAACGAAGCTGATAAAGAGTCACACCATATGCAAGTTGTGTAGAGGTTTCCACTGGGAGGAGGAAGACCACAAACGGCTCGTGCAGGTCCATATGAGAACTGAATGAGTAACAGGTCACAGCCGGACAACAGAAAAGTATGGAAATCCCTTCTTGTCTTGTTTTTCCCAAAACAACATTAGGTTAGCATCTATTTGATCAACTAAATTATTGACATATAATCCAAGTTCAAGTCAAGTTTATTGTCATTCGCATCACATGTGGTACATGAGGTGGAATGAAATTATGTACTCAGGGTCCCAGTTACACAAAAAATAGAAAAATATAAAGAATAAAAAGAAACAGTATAAGGATCTAAGATATTCACCAAGATATGTGCTAAGCAAACACCAAACAGTACACTAAAGAGCTAAGATATATGCTAAACACTAAAAATGGAAAACAATACGGCGTATCAACAGCAGCAAGAACAAAGTCGAGATAACTAAAGCTTGTTGCGTGCGTCAATAGAATAAATTATGATTCAGTGAGATTCCTTACAGGTTTATCCCAATGTGACTGAGAACAAATGGAATAAAAAGTTTCAATAGCATAAAAAAGTAGTATACACCATAATCCATCCATCCATCCATCCATACATAATCGTCCGCGTGTTCTGAAGTTGGGTCGCGGGAGCAGCAGCTTGAGCAGGGAGGTCCAGAGATCTCTTTCCACAGCCACCTCTTCCAGCTCTTCTGGGAGTACTCTAAGGTGTTCCCAGGCCAACTGAGAGACATGGTCTCTCTAGCGTGTCCTGGGTCTTCTCCGGGGTCTCCTCCCAGTTGGACATGCCCAAACCACCTCCCTAGGGAGGAGCCCAGAAAGCATCCTTACCAGATGCCCAAACCACCTCAACTGGCTGGTCTCGATGTGGAGGAGCAGCGGTTCTACTCCAAGTAACTCCCAGATGATTGACCTTCTCACCCTGTCTTTAAGAGAGAGTCCAGCTACCCTGTGGCGGAAACTTATTTCAACTACCTGTATCCACAATCTCATTCTTTTGGTACACAGAGTTCATGGCCATAGGTGAGGGTAGGAACATAAACTGACCAGTAAACAGAGATCTTGCCTTACAGCTCAACTCCCTCTTCACCACAATGGATCGGCACAGAGCTTTCAATACTCCAGACGCTGCACCAGTCCGTCTGTAAATATCAGGCTCCATTCTTCCTTCACTTGTGAACAAAACCGAGAGATACTTGAACTCCTCCACTTGAGGCAGAACCTCACCCTCGACCCCAAGAGAGAAATCCATCCTTTTCCGACTGAGGACCATGGCCTCAAATTTGGAGGTGCTGATTCTCATCTCAGCCACTTCACACTCGGCTGAGAACTGCTCCAGTGAGAGCTGGAGATCATGGCACGATGCCAACAGGACCACATCATCCACAAACAACAGAGGAATCCTAAGGCCACCAAACTGGACTCCTTCTGTTCCCTGGCTGCACTGAGAAATTCTGTCCATAAAAGCTATGAACAGAATCGATGACAACGGGCAGCCCTGGTGAAGTCCAATACCCACCCTGAAGGGCTCCGACTTCCTGCCGGCAATGTAAACCAAATTCTCGTACAGCTTGTATATGGACCGAACAGCCCGTAACAACAGGCCCCCAATCTCATACTTTCCGAGCACCCCCTACAGCGTACCTCGAGGAACACAATCGAACGCCTTCTCCAAGTATACAAAACACATACAGACTGGATGGGCAAACTCTCATAACCTATCGAGGACACTAGTGAGGGTAAAGAGCTGATCCAGTGTTCCATGGCCAGGATGGAACCCGTATTGTTCCTCCTGGATCCAAGGTTCGACCAACGATCGGACTCAGTTCTCCAGTGCCCCTGAATAGACCTTACCAGGGAGGCTAAGCAGAGTAATGCCCCTATAATTAAAGCACCCCTCCCCCCCCTTCTTTGAAGAGGGGAACCACCACTGCCAATCCAGTGGTGCTGCCCCCGATGTCCATGCGATGTTGCAAAGCCATGTCAACCAAGAGTTATGGAAATCAGGGCAAATCTCATCCACCCCCAGAGCCTTTCTGTTGCGGAGCTTTTAACTACCTCGGTGACCTCAGCCATGGTTAGAGACTCTTGGTCGGCTCCGAGGATATTCTGGCAAAGGTGGCTGAGGAGGGGAAGCAGCTCTTTACTAACATTGTGTTCAGTGAAGGTTGGGTGCAGTTAACCTCAACCAGTGATGTTGTCGGGAGGTAGAAGGAATACTTGTCAGACCCTCTCAATCCCACCGGCAAATCTTTCATGGAGGAAGCTGAGTCAGTGGACTTCAGTGTTGGTCTGTCCATAACCACTGCTAGAAGCACCGACAACCTTGTGCCACAGCTCAAGATGGCCACCTCAACAATTGAACAAATATGTTTTGTGTTTTTCTAAATGTAAGTCAAAGTATTTTGGCATTTTGCAACAAGTCTTTCAATCACGTTTTGTCAGGTAAAAATCAGGTAAAGACAGCACATGAAAGGGTTAAAAGTAATGTGCAGCTACGAGTTAATCAAAAACGTCTGATTAAAAAAGATATGCTGTGGAAAATGTCAAAAATTAATTTACAGTGATATGTTAAATATAAAAAATACCCTAAATTAAAAACTGCACAAAGACAAATAATGAAATGTTGATTTTAAATTAGTAATTAAAATGGGCTTGAATTTGATGACAGCAAAACTAAAGCTCATCAAGAAACATGTCTCTCTACTTTTTCTTCGCTAAGCTCAGTTTAGGTGGCAAGCGTGTTTGCAGCTCAAGCATGGTGGAGAAACAATGATGATTTGTGCTTGTTTTGCAGCTGCAAAACCTGGACACCCCATTATCTGGAACTCTTATAATCAAAAACAATTTGCCATTTCATTTTGACAAAAGCTCTGTGAAAATTCTGACTGCAGCAAGAGCAAAAGTTTCAAAACTGACTTTTACAGATGATTTACATCTACAGCACCTATAATAGGAATTCTGAACCTATTATTGTTCCAATGCTAAAAACCCAGACTGCTCAGTCACTGAACGATTTCAGGCCTGTTGCCCTGACTTGATTAGTAATGAAGTCATTCGAAAACTGGTCCGGGAGATCCTCTTGTCAAAAGTTGAAGATCATTTGAAGCCACCTAAATTTGTTTTATCATTCACGTAGAGGAGTGGAGGACGCAACAGGAACTCTTCAATATGATTTTAGAACATCTTGAAGGTACAAAAACATTTGTAAGACTGCTTTTTATTGACTTTTCATCTGCTTTTAATTGTATTCAGCCCCACAATTTAGCTGATAAATTACAATGCTTTTATGGTCTCGAATCTGGCCTCATGTTGGCTTGTGGACTTTTTAACTGTTCGGGCTCAGTGGGTAAGGGTCAACGGGGTTCTCTCTGATGTCTTTCTGTCCTCTACCGGTTCCCCTCAGGACTGCGTTCTTTTGCCCCTTTATTTATTTTATACACAAACAATTGTTGCAGCCAGTATAATCCACAGGGTCGCATCTCAAAGTTTGCTGATGACCGTCAACCTGTCCCTTCTCAGCAGTGATGATCCAGACCCCAGGCCTGTGGTCGGGGACTTCAATGAATGGTGTGAGTCTTCCTTTTAAATGTTTCTAAGACAAAGGAGATGGTCATTGATTTTAGAAAAGACTCTTCAGTTGCAGCTCTTGTGGTCATTAACAGTGAAGCTGATGAGGTGGTGCATCAGTAGAAATATCTGAGAACTGTTCCTGATGACAAACTGACCTTTAATGCACATGTGAACTCACTTTGTAAGAAGGACCACCAGAGAATGTATTTTAATCTTAAGCTCTGTGGGTTTAATGTTGATTCAACTTTTATGAGAATAATTTATTCATATTTTATTGAGTCTCTTAACTTTCACCTTCATCTGTTGGCTTGGGTTTTTGACATGCATAAACAGGAACAAACTTTTGGGGATTGTCAGGAGGTGCAGTAAAACTGCTAGTTTAGCCCTACAGAACTTCACTGACCTACACAAGGTGAGGTCAGTGAACAAGGCCAGGATGATTCTGGCAGATCCTGATCACCCACTCCATGGTGAGTTCAGGTTGCTTTCATCTGGACGCAGGTATCTGCTGCCCAGATGTAGGACGAACAGACTGAAACACTCATTCATCCCTGTAGCGATCAGGCTTCTCAACGGACAGTGAAGATTTCTGTATTTTAATGTCTCGATGTCTTGTCTGGTCTGGATGTTTTATGTGCCCACTGACTGTGAAACAAATTGCCCCTTGGGGATAATAAAGATTCTTGATACTTGAAAGAAAGTGAAAACAAAAAGAATTTGGTTAAAAAGAAAGAAGCTGATATTCTGTGAGGACAAACAAGCAAACACAGTCTGAAGACATAAAGGCACGATGTTCCCACATCGGATCCTGGATTTACGGTTTACTTGCCGACACTAATTCGTTTTATATCCCAGTGGAAAATTACAAAAAATAAACAAATAAATCCAATCAGTTTGTGGCCCAAGGCCTTAATTTTTTTCCTCTTTCTGTCTTCATTTATACACAAACCAGTATAAAAGAAAGAAAAACTCCCACCACAGTTATTTTTAAAACTTTTTCTACAGATATTTAATCCATTTTTTTAAACCAAATCCTTTTACCTACACTTGATTGATCACCAGTGATGCTGATTTTGGCACAGTTGGATGATCAGAACTTTTAATGTCCTTACAGGAATGCAGCAGACTGTCTTCTATAGAAATCATCCCATGTTGCTGGTACAACATCCATCCTGAGTAGGAAACTGCGATCCAAGATATACAATATAGCACACATGGTTGTTTGACTAGGACTCACGCACTGCAGGCATTCTTCAAACTCCACACTTACAGGTTTGACAGCCACTGATTAAACAATATTAGATAAAGCATCCCAACACAAAATGTTCACTGGTGATGTGATGAACTTGCAACCTGTCCAGGGCGTTCCCCGCCTCTCACCCCGTGATTACTGGAGGTAGGCACCAGTTTTTGGAAAGGAAAAGCAGATAAAGAAGATGGATGGACGTAAAATGTTCACTGTTAGTCACATCTATAATACAGCCTTACTTGTCCATCTGAGGAAATTCTATTAAAATTCAGCTGAAGCGTGTTTTTCTCTACACACGTTCAGCTGTTAGATGGAGCTGCCTGGCGTGACAGTGCACTGCTTTTATGAGAACAATAAGTGCTTCGATTAAGGCTCGGAGAACAAACCACGGAACATGGTGGTTAATCACAGAACGTCTTTCTGCTGACTGAACAGTGTTCACCACAGGTACATGAATCTCATCTAACAGATGAATGAATACAGATTTCTGTTTTGTAGCTTATGTCAAAGTCAGAGCCTCCAATTGCTCCAAGTTGCTTTTTCTGAGTGATGTTACAGCTATTCATCAACGACAGCGGATCACCAAGCAGGCACAAAGAACACGGCTTCCTGCGGCTCTTATGATGCTTGGCAGAGCTGGGTGATCGATGACCCTTCAGAGGCTCAAGCCACTTGTCAGACACCGGCACCTTTCATAGTAGACATGTCTGAAGGTGTGAAGACATGCTTATGCCAAAGAGTCTAAGTGACCTGAGGCAAAAATAATGAAGGTCTATTATTTCTGACATCAAAGTACACAACCCACCTTGTGATGTTTCGATCATATTAGGACACAGTCTTTTATACTTGGTTGCTTCATTCTTACATTGTATCTTACTGCCACCTAGTGTTCTTTGTTCCAGTGTACAACTTGGCAGCTAGTTTTTTTGAAGTCTATACTACAGTTCTTATTTGCACTTGCAAACAGTCACCCGACAACAACCTTTTAGGACTGTTCTGTATAATGAAGTACACATGTCCATTGGATTCCTCCACTGTGGTGCAGGAACACACCGCTGAAGAGAATCGGTGGGATTCGGCGTTTGTCCAGCTAACAAGCAGTCTTGCTTTGTAAAATCAGGAGTCCCAAGACTAAGGTCTTCGATTTTCTCCATTTGAACATCATCTGTCTAAAAGTCGTCTTTGTTCACCATGACAGATGTCAAAAGCCAAATTCTCATTTTGTTACATAAATCTGTTTTTCCTCAATCACAAATAACTTAAAATTAACACTTTCAATTTTACTTTTGCTTCTCAAATAGTATACAAAGGATTCTTAAAAAAAAAAAAAAAAAAAAAAAAGATTTACACAGCAAAACAAGCAGTGAAAGAAACTCAAGAATGTCTAATGGAGAATCTCCAAACTAAGAAATGGGCGAATATGTTGACCATCGTCGACTGGTTAAGTCCATCAAATGCTTGTTTTAAGGAGAGTTGTTTTTCCCACTTGTAGTTTAGCTAGGTTAATATTCCAATACTGAATTCCATTCAAGAATTTTAACCTGTACATAAATATTCAAATCAAATTAAAACCACTGTAGATAAACTCAACCTGATCAGTTTCCAGAAAATTGACTTAAGGTGTCCACAACAGGTCTGGCCTAAACTACATTTTATTACTTCACAAGGATCTGTGTGATGTGTACATGTACAGTGCCTTTCCATCTGATCAAGATACTCAAAGCTCTTTACAAATGATGTCCTCATTTTCCAATTCATACAGCACTCTACTATATCTCTACAAAGAATAATCAGTGCTTTATCACATTCATACACCGATGGGACACACAGAGGAAATATATAAATATATATATATATATATATAATTTTTGTTCTAATAAAGATCATGAAGCACAAAGCCCATATTACATAGTAAGAACTAATAATTAGTTAATAAACTAATTACATTAGTAATTTAATGCACATGTGAACTCACTTTGTAAGAAGTACAAATACTAACAGTACTTAGAACAAATACTAATACAGTCTTAGAATTACAGACTACTCAGTAATGCTAAGTAAGATAAGTTAGAGATATGAGAAGATAAAAATCGTCATGTTGCTTACAACTACTTTTTTTCTTTCTAGGCCCTAAAGTGTAAATATGAACTCTGATATGACTTTAACTTCCATCAATCAGCCCCTCCATCTTTTCTGTGCAGGGTGTCCAGCAGTCACTGGGCCCATGGCAAGGTACACACTAGACAGGTCGTTATTTGATCATAAATTTAAATTTTAAGTGGAACTAAGATATAAGAATGTGCCAATAAAATCCACTTAAAAACACATCTATACAAATGCACTTCATCGCCAACTGTTGGTTGATATGAAAGACAGTTGACAATGTTTTTGTTTTTCATATCACCCAATACTACAGGCAAATTCAAATATATGGAAGTTGAACAAAGCCATAAAGGGAGAAAGATCAACATTTGGTAGAAAAAAAACATCTTACACCTGCAGCATCACCCATCTCTTTAGACAAAACTGGTTGAAAATAGACTCACTGGTTTCAGCCCCTCACAGAGACTTTTCTACATCCCCCATACTGCTCAACATATTGTCATTTCTTGAAACTGTGTAGTTCAAACACATTATTAAAAAGGTGCATTGGACATAAACCAGCCATTAGAAAAGATGCTTCATATTTACTCATACAAGGACAAAAAGAGTAATGCAGCAGTCAAAAGTAATTACACACAAACAGCTGATTATAGTTCAGATCAAAACACAAGCATGAAGTTAGAACATGTGCTACAGATCAGGTCAAACCACTGCAAACATGGGGTTCTTCGTCAACTCAGAGCGCATGAAGGATTGCATTGTTTCCAGATTTAGTTTCAAACAAACATGCAAAAAACACAAAAGTTGTTCAGGTAACACAGATTCGCTAATTGTATTCGTTACTTGTATTAAGCATAAAGTCACATGCAAGAATGCAGCACAGCAGTGGCATTTACAGATGTTCACAGATGTAACATGGGGGAAATGTGAGCGAGTGAAAGAGGCTCATGCTTCATTTACATGTGTTGGAAGTGGTGTTAGTCGTGAGCAGGTAGCATTAGCTGCATCATCATGCTTGGGATGGACAGGGACAGGTAGATGAACTACAACTGATGTTCCAAGGTAGGCAGTAGGATCTGTACGTACCCAGAAAGAGCCTCTTAGGGATTCGGATCTCCTCGTCCTTACTGTCTGTGGCTACAAATAAAATAAAAAATAAAGAGAGACACAACAGCTTGGTTTTCTTCTTTGGTTTGAACAAAACTTAAACATGTCCGCTCTCTTAATTTTACATTTTACACTTGAGGTGTTGAAACTGACCACTTGTGTACTTTTTGGCTGTATGTGTGTCACACAGAACATCTTGTGTAAATGTTCAGTGCCTTGCGAAAGTATTCGGCCCCCTTGAACTTTTCAACCTTTTGCCACATTTCAGGCTTCAAATATAAAGATATTAAATTTTAATTTTTTGTGACGAATCAACAAGTGGGACACAATCGTGAAGTGGAATTAAAATTATTGGATGTGTCAAACTTTGTTAACAAATAAAAAACTGAAAAGTGGGGCGTGCAATATTATAAATAGAATCCACCTGTGTGTAATCAAGTCTCCATATAAATGCACCTGCTCTGTGATAGTCTCAGGGTTCCGTTCAAAGCGCAGAGAGCATCATGAAGACCAAGGAACACACCAGGAAGGTCCGAGATACTGTTGTGGAGAAGTTTAAAGCTGGATTTAGATACAAAAAGATTTCCCGAGCTTTAAACATCCCAAGAAGCACTGTGCAAGCAATCATATTGAAATGGAAGGAGTATCAGACCACTGCAAATCTACCAAGACCCGGCCGTCCCTCTAAACTTTCATCTCGAACAAGGAGAAGACTGATCAGAGATGCAGCCAAGAGGCCCATGATCACTCTGGATGAACTGCAGAGATCTACAGCTGAGGTGGGAGAGTCTGTCCATAGGACAACAATCAGTCGTACACTGCACAAATCTGGCCTTTATGGAAGAGTGGCAAGAAGAAAGCCATTTCTCAAAGATATCCATAAAAAGTGTTGTTTAAAGTTTGTCACAAGCACCTGGGAGACACCAAACATGTGGAAGAAGGTGCTCTGGTCACATGAAACCAAAATCCAACTGTTTGGCCACAATGCAAAACGATATGTTTGGCGTAAAAGCAACACAGCTCATCACCCTGAACACACCATCCCCACTGTCAAACATGGTGGTGGCAGCATCATGGTTTGGGCCTGCTTTTCGTCAGCAGGGACAGGGAAGATGGTCAGAATTGATGGGAAGATGGATGGGGCCAAATACAGGACCATTCTGGAAGAAAACCTGTTTGAGTCTTCAAGAGACCTGAGACTGGGACGGAGATTTATCTTCCAACAAAATGATCCAAAACATAAAACCAAATCTACAATGGAATGGTTCACAAATGACCGTATCCAGGTGTTGGAATGGCCAAGTCAAAGTCCAGACCTGAATCCAACTGAGAATCTGTAGAAAGAGCTGAAGACTGCTGTTCACAAACGCTCTCCATCCAACCTCACTGAGCTCGAGCTGTTTTACAGAAAGAATGGGCAAGAATTTCAGTGTCTCCATGTTCAAAACTGATAGAGACAAACCCCAAGAGACTTGCAGCTGGAACTGCAGCAAAAGGCGGCGCTACAAAGTATTAACGCAAGGGGGCCGAATAATATTGCACGCCCCACTTTTCAGTTTTTTATTTGTTAAAAAAGTTTGACATCCAATAAATTTCATTCCACTTCACGATTGTGTCCCACTTGTTGTTGATTCTTCACAAAAAATTAAAATTTTATAGCTTTATGTTTGAAGCCTGAAATGTGGCAAAAGGTTGAAAAATTCAAGGGGGCCGAATACTTTCGCAAGGAACTGTATGTAAAACTACAGTGCTTTCTCATGAGTGTTGCCATGAACATGTTAAGTACTGTATTTTCCGCAGTAAACGTTGCTCCGCCCTATGTCGCATCAATCCATATTTGTCTAAAAAAGTGGAAAAAAATCCAAAAATATGTTGCTTCGCCGTACACATTGCATCTATTATGTGTCACCACTGGCGCGTTTGTTTCGAGTCACCACTGACAACCTGGAAATGTGGTCCAGTGCAGTGCCAAAAATCAATTTTGGCAGCCGCGGGTGTGTACACGGGAGGACTTTAACAAGATTAACACTTAAAATCAATTATTTGTTTGCTCAAAATTATAGCAAATGTGTGTCTCATTCTAACGTTTGCTTAATAAATGCACTTTAATGGTCAAATTAGCTGCATTTCCCAGTTGGTCCAAGCAACGAGCAGAACGAAGGTGGAGGTTTTATGGCAAGCCGATTGTGTCATTAATAGCTAGTGAAGATTCTCAGTCATTCAGGACATGGTAACTTCAAAAAAGTTCAAGAAAAAAGTATTAATTAAAGTATAATAAATAAAATCCAGTTGTTTTTGTCTTGAACTTTTTTGAATTTGTCATTATAGCCACATTTACCTATTACATGATACAACAGCATTCCACAATGCTACTACTACTCTGCTGCTATCAAGTAGCTGAAAGTGGTACTGCTTAAAAAAAATTCAGTCAGAATGAATGAAAACAGTCATATCTCAGCCAAAAATTGATTTACAAATATGGGAAAAAAAAAAATCCATAAATATGTCGCTTCGGCCTATAAGTCGCAGGGCAAGTAAATTATGCAAAAAACTGCAACTTGTAAGGCAGAAAATATGGTATTGTTCTGTAGTATGGTTCTGAATCCAAATTTCATTACAGAGCTATATATATAAAAAAAAACTCACTCAAAAGTATGAAATAAATGAACATATTTAACTTATTTTATCAAGTCAGTGTCAACCTGCAGGCATGCAAACTATTGTATCTACTTACAATTTTTTTTACATTATTTCATTGTTTATTTTGTCTAGCTGACTCTTGTAAAAGTCGGCAGAACTGAAACACCACAAAGTAGAATAATAATCAGGGTTTTATAAAATATAACCAGTTTCCTAGAGAGATGAGGGTACTTCCTGATAAAATTAAATACACTAAAGTGAATATAAGCTAACTAGAAAGCAATAAGGTCAAGGTCAGTGTGTCCAAAGCTGATAAATGTCTGCTAATATAAAGGAAGTATGTTGATCTGTGAAGGCCGTTTCTATCTGTGTGTATGTAACTATGTAGTGATAACTACGTTGGATTGCTGTTAAAGACATAAGAGGAAGACAAAAGTATCTTTGGATTCTTGTTGGAATTTATTAGAAAAACCAGACATCAACATTTTGCAGTTAATTGTCTAAATAATTCTACTAATTTCCAAAAATATTCTGGTTGCTGTTAGTCGTTGAAGCCTTTATTTAGTCATCCAGTAAAATTTCTACCTTCACCCTCATATGACCTTTTATGACTTAAACTGAATGTAGCAATGTGTTGAACCAACTGAGATCAATTCCCATTAGTCAGAACAGCGTGCATTCCTTTTCAGTCAACTTACCCAACACATGATGTCTGAGATAGCAAACCATCATGTGACCTGACTGAAGACACCTTACATGCACATGCAAGTGGCCATCACAGCCATTCTTTGGTTCTTATACTCTTCACCTCACTAAATACATGTCTCTACATTCAGGCTAACTGGCTACTGCTAGATAGCCTTGTTTTCTTGCATGGGTTGGTGTTTGTCTCTGTTGCCTGCTCATAGAGCAATAGTTTTAGGTGTTCTGTTGTTTGGACTTCTGTTCCAGGATGAGCACCAAGCTGAAGCAAGCAAAGTAGAAATCCCCTATTCACCTCCGTCTACAAAGATGTAACATCTTTCTTCATTAAAAAAAAAAGCAGCATGAAGCATGGGGTGTTTTTCTGGGTTTGTCTATGCCATGAAAATGTTGGTGGAACATGAAGGATGTCGTTTCTGCCACCAGCGTTGATACTTGACCCTAGGAAAGTGGGGTTTTCTCAAGGAGCGCTAGGAGAAAGTGCTGTCAGGGAAAATCCCCTGCACTCCATGGTAAGGGACCCTGCTTGTTGTCGATGACTGTTTTTCAGTTTCACCAGCTGTGCTCACAATATGGAGTGCATTGATGAAACAAAACAGGAGCATTATTTGGACACCATTAGGTCAATTTCAGATGGACTCTTCTCATAAGGACACTGATGTGCTGGACTCCATCCATGACATTAATGGTTTGTCAGAATACTAAAATGACAACAAAACCCTTTCATTCAAACAATGCAGTTTTCCCGTCACTCATGTGGAACAAAATCTATTGGGCTTAAGTGGCCATGACTCATGCTCTGAGCTTCGCCGCTAAGCTTTAGAGATATACAAGGCCAGGTGACTGGCGGAGCTTGTTGGAGCCCAGATGTTTTTAAAGTATCTTCTCTCCTGAACAAGGTTAGAATCGCATTATCGCAGCAGATTGTGTCTCCCTGGGCAGTGCTCTCCTTTGTCAGGGGAATGACATTGACATCGGTGGGGCAGAGATAACTGTAGCTTACACATCCTGGTTTGAGACAAGGCTGTCTGACTGAACCGGTGTCAACTGAAGAGCTGTTCAGGCAATAACTGGATACCAACAGGTCAAGACTGAGCTCAGGAAAAAAGCAACACCATAGTGTTGTGCAGAACCGTCCGCGGACAAGACGTAAGACCCAAAACCCAACATGAGTGCTCACAAACCAACAATCAACCACCTACCCCAAAGATAACAGCATTGCCTGCAAATTTGATAAAGAGTCCGACATACTCCATCCAAAGTGCCAAAATCGTCTCTCGTTGTCGTAGTTGCATGATGAAAATTACGTCATTTTGTTTGCAGATCAACTTTGGCTGCCCCTTCTCAACACAAGGAACTTTTAGTCACAAGCGCCAAGTATTGTGTGACTGGCTAGAAATTTGTGGGCATGTTCGTCAAATGTAAAAATGTGGTCGGACATTCAGCTGTACGACTAAACACAGTAAATTGGTTAAATGGCCAAAAACTCCTGAAAGGAACTTGTGCAGATGTCGTGTATGGAGGAATCTGTGCTGAAAAATGTGGTGCTCTCTTCATGATAGATGTGTGGCCAAATGGCGGCTGCAGGGACAGAGTGGAGACTCTGGCAAGAAGAAACCCAGGAGCTCTGAATCTGTGTCTTGTGGACTATAAAAGATGTGTATGAAAACTAATGACTTGTAACCACATGGCCACACGTCGACTGTTCGGCTTCAGATGAAGTATACTGGGCCCGTTAAGCTCCCAGCCAGCACAGCTGCAAAATCACGACCAATCTCACCCTGCTTGACCTGGAGCAAAGACCCTTACTGTTTCCAGATTCACAGTTTATGAAGAGAAAAGCCTTACTCATTAAATAAGAGTATTGTTAGTATAGTCTGGACTGGTTCATGGAACAGTTTCCCATGAATTCAACGTTTCTTTGAAAACAGACGAGACCTCTCCCTGGACATCCAGGCTGTGCGAGTTAACACTCATCATTCAGTTTCATTCATCTTCTTTCAGGGTGTCACATACATGAAGAAATATAAAGCAACACTTCACACAATACAAGGTACGTGCATGAAATGCAGGACTTTTAAATGTTTGAGGGTTTCTTTTTGCATCCATTGTTACAAGATGTAGGTTACCGAGAAATCTTTTAAAAATGAAAAAAAAAACATTTTTCTAATATTCCCATGGATAAAGACAGAATAAATGTGGGTATTCAAGTACTTAATTCATTGTTGCTTATAAAAGGTACACAACATGTAAGGTTAGATCTTCTGTTATCATTTGTTAGTTTCAACCGAAATTTTACAAAATCTTCTAAAACTAAATCCAGACTTGCCTATAAAATATACAAAATCTAGCATTAAACTGGTTTTAATAATCAATCAATATATTACACATTTATCAATGTTTTAGACAAGTACTAGCCAGAAATAAAAAATGAGTAGACTGAATACTGTCTGTTATTTTATAGAATATATTAAAGATCTTTAGATAACAGCAATATAGTCAGAGCAAAGAATCTCTTTGATATGATGAACCATAACATTATTTTTACATAAATCTAAATAGTTCAAAATTCCAAAAAGCTATTAAAAACAACAAAGTGTGTTAGTTAGGTGAATGAAATCAACCTTTCAAAGTTGCAAAATGTGCGTTCCACAAGGCTTTATTTTAGGACCATTGCTTTTCTGCTTGGATAATAATGATTTACAGTTTGAATTTTGAAAAGGATATTCAACAAAACTGCCTCTCTGCTATTTTTATAGAAAATATTAAAAGATCTTTAGATGACAGCAATATAGTCAGAGCAATATTCTTAAAATAATCTCTTTGATATGATGAACCGTAAGATTATTTTTACATAAATCTATTAGTTCCAAGTTCCAAAAAGCTATTAAAAACAACAAAGTGTGTTAGAGTTAGGTGAATGAAATCAACCTTTCAAAGTTACAAAATGTGCGTTCCACAAGGCTTTATTTTAGGACCATTGCTTTTCTGCTTGGAAAATAATGATTTACCTGAAAGCTGTAAACATGTCCAAACGTATACCCATGATACTGCCTCATACGTAAGTGCAAAGACTCCACAAAAAGCTGTAGATACAACTCAAATGAAGCACTGTGTTTCTTTCTTTTATAAAAATGATAAATTAATTTTAAAACCCAACAGTACAGGAGCTCTAACAAAAAGGAGCAGTTAACTATAAACCAGTGAGGTACGCATCATCACACAACATTTCTTTTGTTTAGAGATTTGGAATAATTTGGCCACAACAATAAAGCCGTAACTTAATTTTATAGTTTTTAACTAGCAGATGTGTTTGAAAGGTGTAACACCAAATAAGAAAGTTTTTTTTGCAGAAAAAACATGCAGGACCTTTGGTTTAACTCTGCATCAATATGAACAAATAAACACCACTATATTTCATGCTTATGCATTTAACAAAGTATAGAGAACCCTTTATAATCCTGCTCACCAGGCCATAAACAACTAATATTGGCCTCTCACACACTCACTCACTCACTCACTCAGCTCTGGCACAGTATTCAAGTGTTTCTAGCACTCCTAGGATGACCTGTTCAACATTTCTGACCTAGGAAGGAGCGTCTCTTGGTGTTGAGTTCAGCGGCCATGCGGACGTTGGTGCACAGGTTCAGCATGACGAGCATTGTGCCGATCATGATGATGCTCTGCCACAGCAGCAGCGTCTCAAAGTAGTGACCAAATCTGAGAATAAAGAAAGAAACGAGTGAAATCAGAAGAACCAAAAACGAAGGTGCATGCAAAAAAAGAAGTCCAACGTCTTTCAGTTCTAGCTTTGTACTTATCAAGACTTTAAAATGATGAAGTTCAGGATAATCTAAATGCTGCTGATCAAATGTATTGATCAACTGATCATCATCAGTGTGATCACCTCTATAAAACAAGTTTGGTCAGTTTTCTGCTCTGGAGCAGAGAGGTGTGTGAAACACAGCGCCAAGACCAAAAGACAGCATTAATATTAGAGAAGCAACTGGTGTTCATCAATCAGGGAAGGGTCAAAGGTCATTTCAATTTAGAAACAATTACTGGACATAAAGATTTTTTTTCCCCACATGTGGAAAGCTTTTAAAATAGTTGCCAATGTCCGTAGGAGTAGACGTCCCAGGAACTTAATCCAGAGTTCAGACCATACAATGATCAGAGAAACTGCAAAACCCAAGCTCATAATTTTAGAAGTTAAAGGTTTCAGTTAGTTATTTACAGGACAATTGGAAAAATACAAAACAATTAGAGGTTTGCAAAGTTACATTCAAATAAACCACAAGAAGTCTGGAACACCTTTGGACAGATGAAACCAAAGCAGAGATTTTTTTATCCAGATTAAATTCAAGTTCAGGTTTCATTGTCATTCGCATCATATGTCGTGCAAAATTATGTATTCAAGGTCCCAGTTACACCCAAAAATTGCAAAATATAAAGTACCAAAAGAAACCGTATATAAGGATCTGAGATATATACTAAGATATACGTTAAACGAATGCTAAACGATTAGGCCTGTCATGATAACAAATTTTGCTGGGCGATTAAGTGTCTCAGAAATTATTGCGATAAACGATAATATTGTTTGAAATTTGACAATAATTAGTAACTTCTGTCAAATTTAAGAAGAAATGTTGGTTAATTTGTGTTGAGTGTAGTACCTTTTTTGACCACTGTATGGCAGTATAAGACTGTTTGAACCAAAAGATTGATCAAGGGATCGAGCAGCTCCTCTCTAAGAAAAATGGGAGGGAGGCCCCTTGACATGAAATGGGCTGTCTCTCGTTCCTTTTTTTTTGGTTCTTAAAATGGCGGACGCTCAGTGTGGTTTGAACTCTTTAGCATAGTATTTTTCACACAAAGCTTTTAATAACAAAGAAATCAGTAAACAAGTTCTCAGCTTCTTTTTGCAGGAAAAAAAATCAACGTTTTACATGAAGGCACGGGTTTCAATCGTGAATTTTGGAGCTTCGACAAGACGAAGTTCTTTTTTTTTTTTTTCAAGGTTGACCTGTTAGCTTAACTCGTAGCTTAGCTTCTCAGCTTAGCTGCTTTTAACGATCCAAAAACGTGATTTTTGGATCGTTAAAACAGATTTTAAAAGAGAAAAGGAGGAGTCAGTGAAGAGCACCGGAGTTGAGTTTGTCATACAGTGTCCAGTAGAAAAAGAGACACACGAAGAAACGATAAAGCCGATAAATGGTCGATAATTTTCATTTATCATGCAATGAATTGATTTATTGTTTATCGCGACAGGCCTATAAACAATACGCTAAAAGATCTACGCTATATATATTAACCATGTTCGATCTCAAACACGTCATACCAGCCGTCAGCACGGTGGTGGAGGGATGATGGTTTGGGCTCCTTGCAGTCATTGAGCCTATGAACTCTACAGACCAAATGGTTCTAGCAGCTGAAGCTTGGACCAAACTGGGTCATGATGATGCAGTAGAACAATGATCCTGAACACAGCGGCTAAACTACAACAGAACGGCTCCAAAAGAGCAGAATCAAGGTCCAGAACCTCCACCTGAGTGACCTGCTGTGCTGGACCTTCAGAGAGCTGAACGTCTGCAAACCTCAATGAGCTGAAGCTACGCTGGAAAGAAGAGTGGGACAAAGATCCTCCACAGCCATGTGAGACTACAGGAAACCACCTATGATCATGACCTGACATGTCAAACACCAGCATGAAGAAGGATAAAGAATAAAATAAATTGAGCGTTAAAGTTGACCCAACATCCCTTTAGTGTCAAACTTTAGTTACATCTCTCGTGGTGGGCTGATGACGTCAGACTCACCTGAAGAGGATCCTCAGGATGTTGGCCAGCAGCAGGACCAGACACACGTAGGTGGAGAAGCCCTCTGCGTCCTGGGTCCGCCGGATGTCCCGATACTGGGGGATGTAGGGCACCACCCCCCCGAACACCATGGCCCCAGCAGCCACCCACGACACCAGCGTGCCGAACACGGACACCACCTGCTCAAACACCTCTCCTTCCATGTCCGGGTGCTGCTGTGAGGCTGTCCCGGCCGGCTGTCTGTGGACCCCGGGACGTTGTTCGAAGATGTCTGCCCTCCTCTGGTTCCTGGTGATGCCTTTGTGGAGCGTCAGGGAAGTGGAGCAACATCCGTATCTCTGTCTGCTCACACAGACAGCACAAAGAAGCTGCTAGTGGACAGTAGCCTCACACATCGAGCCAAAATAAACACGATAAGTAAAGTAAAATAATAATAATATAATACCGTTGGTGTTAACTTTAAAGTAGATGGTGTGCGCTCATTGGTGTTGAGCTATTCTTGTTAGAGCCGAGGCTCAGTCGTCACAACAAATCCACGATATTCTCAAACATGTACCAGGAAGTCTTTCAACTTGCCACGAAGCTTAAAATAAAGGCGCACTTTTTAAAAAGAAGTTTGTACCGAGATTAGGAGCGTTTTGTCGCAGAGCAATCCAATCGCTCACTTAGCTTGTGAATTTTTTTCACACTTCCTTAAACGTCACAAACTCAAACAAAGATGTTAAATTCATTGTGAGATGGTACACGCGCGAACTAATGCGAAATAACACCCGCAAAACACATTATTTTACACCAGAACCGTGAAATAAGGATAAATAAATGCATAGGCCGTCTAGAAACATGAGTGAAGATTTTTTTTTGACAATTGACTGAGTTAATTAGAAAACTAATCAATTGTAAAAAAAAAAAAAGTGTTTTGCGGGTGTTATTTAGGATTAGTTCGCGCGTGTATTATCATGGCATGAATTTAACATCTTTGTTGAAGTTTGTGAGGTTTAAGGAAGTGTGGGAAGAAAATCACAAACTAAGAAGTGAGCGTCCCATTGATTTATGCCAAGAAGAAATGTTACAGTGAGATGACTGAAGAGAGGAGACAGGAATATAAGGAGATGCAATGTAGAGCATGGAGGGAGATGGCAAATGCAAAACAGAAGGCATACGATGAGTTGTATGGGAGGCTGGACACTAAAGAAGGCAATAAAGACTTGTATGGACTGGCAAGACAGAAGGATCAGGCTGGAAAGGATGTGCAGCAGGTTAAGCTTGTTAAAGATGGGAATGATAATTTTCTAACACGTAAGGAGAGTGTGACGGGAAGATGGAAGCAGTACTTTGAAGAGCTAATGAATGAAAAGAATGAAAGAGAAAGAAGGGTAATGGTAATACAAACTATGGCCCAGGAAATGCAAAAGATTAATGAGGGAGAAGTTAGGAAAGCACTGAGAGGAATGAAGAAGAGGAAGAGTCAGTCAGAGTCAGAGTTTCTTTGTTGTCATTCGCACCTCATGTGGTACATGTGGTGGAGCGAAATTATGTACACGGGGTCCCAGTTACATCCGACAATAAAATGTATAAGAAAAACAGTAATAACATCTAAGATATGAACTAAGAAAAACATCAACTAAATATACACTAAGCACTCATAACATAAAACATTGAACATCAGCACAAACATGAACATGAGTCTGTGAGCAGATGTGCACGCATGAACACATCAACATTGAAACAGATCAGCAGCAACATGAAACAGATCAGCAGCAACATGAAACAGATAGGACCTGATGACATACCAGTGGATAGAGCTGTCATTTCTAACCCGAGCCCTAAGCCTGGCCCCACCTGACCCGAATTTGGGGCGGGCCGGGCCATTATAATGTGCTGGATGGACGAACCGGGTCGTCGTCGGGCTTTTAATTGGGTCAGGAGGATCAGCCGCTATCCAATTATATGACAACATGGCCTGCCATACTTTCACCAGCCGCACTCTGCCATTTCACTGCGAGCTGACCGGCCTTGAAAGAGGTAAAAAGTTCAGTTAAGCTTCAGATGGGACTGTACTGCCACGACATGATCCATCGCCCAAATGGACATTCATTCAGCCGCTGCACTCAGTGGATGCGTGCAGCTGATGACCCAAACAGGTGAGATCACAAAGCAGACGTGTGTCAGAGAGCTAGGTGAAGCTGACACCCCACCCACGTCAAAAATTCCAGCCAGAGCTGCCCACGTGTCTGAGTAAGCCAGGAGAATGCAGGCAGAAACAGGGTTTAAATGCTCTTTTACGGCCATGAAAGGACAAACACCTCTCAGCTCTGATCTTCTGCCCCTTAATTTAGCTGCGCATCCCCGAGCATTAATAACTAATGAAAAATGTTGGGGGGGGTCCGGGTTCGGACCTGTAATTACTGTTAATTCATCGGGTTGGGTGGGGTTCAGAAATGATGACTGCAGGTTGGGGTCGGGTCGGATGGATTTTTTGGGCCGAATGCAACTCTACCAGTGGAGGTTTGGAAATGTCTTGGAGAGATGGCAGTGAGGTTTTTGACTCAAATATTCAATGTCATATTTGAGGGTGAGAAAATGCCTGAGGAATGGAAAATAAGTGTGCTGGTGGCCATTTTTAAGAACAAGGGTGATGTACAAGTTGTAGGAACTACAGGGGTATTAAGTTGAGCCACACGATGAAGATCTGAGAGAGAGTTGTGGAAGCTAGACTTAGATGAGAGGTGACTATTAAAAGGTAAATGGTAAATGGACTGTACTTATATAGCGCCTATCTTGTCAAGATACTCAAAGCGCTTTACAACACAATCTGTGCCTCATTTACCCATTCATACAGCACTCTACTAGATCTATACAAAGCTAATAGAACAAATCATTCTAAAGAGACTAATCAGAGCTTTATCACATTCATACACTGATGGGACACACATCAGAGGCAATGAGGGGTTCCGTGTCTTGCCCAGGGGCACTTCAACATGTGACTGCTGGTGGAATAAAACCCCCAACTCTTGCATTGGAGAATGACTACTCTAACCACTCAGCCACAGCCGCCCCTATTGAAAAGCCCATATTTGTGAGCAGCAGTATGGTTTCATGCTGAGAAAGAGCATCACAGAGGCCATCTTTGCTTTAAGGATGCTGATGGAGAAGTACAGAGATGGTCAGAAAGAACTCCATTGTGTCTTTATGGATTCAGAAAAAAGCATAGAGATGGAGGAGGATGACTCGCTGTGGAGACACCTAAAGAGGGAATAGCCAGAAGAAGAAGAAGAAGATTAGAACTTTAAAAAGCCATTGGTGGTTTTTAGCAGCTGCTCTGAATTCAAGTCATTGAAACTTTCCTTCATGTCTTGATCTGAATGGATCTGTCCAGACTCTGAATCCCACACAAACCTTTTCACAGTTCTTTGATCTTTGTTCATTTTTCTCAACTATTCAATGTTTTTATACATTCAACACTTGCTCTTCTCAAGGGCAGACGTCTCCTCCTCTCCCTCTCTGCTTTGCTTTTGCTCTGTCCTGTCTGTGAAATTGCTTTAGAACCTCTCTTCTACAAATCTTTCGAATCATAATTACGGACTTGGATTTGGTCAGTTGGTCCCTCAACACAATTGATAACATTTCTTTGAAGAGAAGACAGGCTTTAGGCGCATCCACTTTAAAGACTTGATGGCGTGTCTATCTCTGCGTTCATCTGTGGATTTTAAGGATGCATTTATAATTGGATTTATGATAACTGGTTCCTGCTTTTTGGATTCGGCTGGTTCCTGGTCTATCAACAAATAAGGAAGTCGTCGGCAGCAAATCTGGACCTGGTCAGGCTGCCTGCCTTATATGATGGCTTGGTTCGTGCCTCGAGCACCCAGACTTTTTGGCAGAATGGATCAGATCTCGGGGATTATTCTCAAGCATTTTCCATTGGCATGGTCATTTAATTTGGACGTTTTGAATCCGAGTGGACCGACACAGACTCAAGGTAGATGTCATTAAAGTTCTGCCTGTCCCCAAAACAATCGTGTTTATCTGAATTTGGCTCCCTGACTGGCCTTGACAGGCCATCTTATCTCAACCTGCCTGGAAGTTTTGTAAACCTGATGCTCTAACCCCTCCCACCCTCCTACTGAGGAATTTTCCATGAACTTTTCAGAGGAGCCCAGCTGAATAAACATTCTGTCATCATTTCAGGACTCTGGATTCGTCTCTGGTCGTCCTCGACACCCCCCGAGTGTGCACGGATCTCTCCAGAAGGAACTATTTGAACTGAGTGATTTTATCTGAACTCTGCAGTGCCTCTGTGTGTTGTCTCTGGCTGCTCACTGCCCTTGCGTCCCCCCCTCCTGCATAATGTTGATGTCATTATGTGCCAGTGTGTGAGATTTTGTTTCATTATCACATTTTTGACCTTCAAACAGAGGTCAAAAGCGTGTTAGGAATTTTTTTTTTGTCTCCAAACCCCATGTATCATTTTTCACAACGTTTTATTGTCTGTCCAAGCAGGTCTCACTTGTAAATGAGTCTTTGAGGCTCAATGTGACTGTTTAAATAAAGGTTGAATGAATATACCATTTGTAAGACATTGCACTGTTTCATGCTTTCCGTCCATAGAAATATCTTTCTTTGTCCATTCTTCTGTGGATCTGTGACATTGCTGATAATCTGGACCATCTTTGGAAAAAAATAAAAAAACAGCTAAACCTGATGTTAGTGAACTAAACAGGACAGACAGTATAACTGAAAGCCAAAACTAAAAATGACATTCTCCTTTCACTGAAACTATTTGCACAGTTCATTTAACCTTTATTTCTACAGGTTAATCCCATTGAGCCTCTGGGACTCATTTACAAGAGAGACATGATTTTAACAAAGAGTGATGACAACAGAGGACAACCAAGACTACAATAAACAATAAACAAGGGAAGCATACAAATTGATAAGAACACGTGAAAGAAAATGGTTTTAAAAACAAAACAAAAACAGCTAGGTTGTAAAGCGATGTAGGATATTAAAAACAGGAACATGTCTGCATTGGTTTTTGCCAGGAACTTTGCAGCTGTTTGAAGCCACTTAGAGAGGTCAAGATCGAGAGCTTCAGATCTTTTTGTAGGATATTCCAGGAAACAGGAGCAGAGTAGAAGAAGGCCCTTTTGCCAAGTTCAGTCCTCACTGAGGGAACACTGCAGGTAATAATGTCCTGAGAGCACATGCTGTAGCTGCACTCACGCAGACATGTAGATGTATGAAGGCAGCAGACCGAGAAGTGATTTAAAGATGAAAATGTACCAGTGAGAGAGTCTGCGTGAGGTTAATGATGACCAGTTAACCAGTGAATACAGGGTGCAGTGGTGGGTACGATAGTTACAGCCAGTTATGAATCTTAGTGCACCGTGATAGACAGCATCCAACATCTGCAGGGTTCTTGTAGGAGCGTTCATGTAAATAATGTCACTGTTGTCAATGGAGGGAAGGAAAGTCGCAGTTACAAGGTGTTTCCTAGCATTCAGAGTTAGACGGATCTAATTCTGAAAAAGAAACCCAGTTCAACTTTCAGTTTTCTTACTAGGTTTTCCACGTGGAGCTTAAAGGAGAGATGCGAGTCGACCAAGATACCCAAATATTTATAGGAACCGTCAAACTCGATAGGGACACCATTTGAAAGCAGAGGAAGAACTGCTGGGACCGACTTCCTGTTTGGAACCATTTGGAAAGCGGTATATTGGTATGTTTACATTCTAAAACTGAAAAATATTTGAAGCAAATAAGAAACTGAACAAAAATCAAAAAGCTGTTGTTACTTTTCAGAGGCTTGAACAAACTGAAACTGTTTCCAGTGAAGAGTCGTAGATGAACGCTCACTGGAGCAGCCTCAGTCCTGATGAGCTCATGGCTTGTCTGAACGCAGACGCACAGGACGGGATTTCTTTGTTTTTGTTGGTGTTTGTTGTTTGTGCATTTTCATTGTCAATTGACATTACCAGTTCCTAAAGAAATTGGACCATTGGATTAAGTGTAAATTAAAAAAAAAAAAAACAGAATGCAATGGTTTAAAATCTCATGAATCCACATTTAGTCACATCTGCTGTGCTATTTAAAATGAGGGCTAGAATAAAGTGTTCAGGTTGTTTTTCTGCTTTATTACAGAAGAAACAGGATGTCAGCTGATCCTAAACAGAATGTCGAGCCGATGTCAGATGGACTCTTTTACTTTTTGTTTCGTGGCAGACAGACTTCTTTAACTTCCACACTCGATCAGATGGGTCCTCGCATCACGAACCTGGACAGGAAAGCAGCTGAGCTCACACACAAGCTGGTGCGGAGGAGCAGCCCAGTTCCAAAGAACTGAGGGAAAACCCATTAATTTACTTTTTTCTTGGTACTTTGGCTTCTGTGACGGTAAAAGAGAAACATTAGATTGATTAAAGCCTCACTATGAAAGTTGTGTACATGTTTTCACACAGCGGAGGAAGATGGTAACCAGCCGATGCTAACCAGAGGATCATAGAGCAAATGGCGTCAATCAGATCTAAGGGTACCAACCAATAAAACTGATCCATCTGTCTTTATTTTTTTTAAGACTTAGCACTTAGTGCATAAAATAAGACAAAGAGTGAAGACTTGTGTGAGAACACAGAGAACCTGATGAGAAAATAAGATTACAATCTGTGGTTTTAGGATTTTTCAAGCTGAAAAACGGTCTGAAAATATTGAATGTGTTCAGACTCTCAGCCCTGGTGTCTTTCATTTAATTCATTCTTTAATTATCTTTAACTTTCTACGATAAGACAGATTTAAATGTAACACTTCTAGAAGAGTCAAATGTTTCAATCTATAATGCAGGTAATTTCAGGGTTAAAATACATCACATCTTACTGATTTATATCAGTATTCTGTTCATTTTTTCCAAAATAATTACCCAAATAATAAATCGATTTTTTTATGCGTTTTAAACTTCCACAGCTGACAGAGTAAAACTGACATTAACTTTTTATCACTATTTCATTTTAATCACAGATTGCAGTTATTAAGTAACCAATTAGGTCTGTTTTATAAAGGAATTTTTTTTATTACATCTTTCCACATGTTTCAAGGCAAATGTACCTGAGATTATTTTTAAGTTGTTTTTACAGCTGATTTGAAAAAAGGTTTGAGATTCATCATCATGTTCGTAGAACTGACTCATTGTTGATAATTTAATTATCCTATTATCAACACATGAATCAAATAAGACACACAAGAAGGATACAGGAAGATTTTTCAACCCAAATTTACAACTTGCGAGGGCTGCAGCATTGAAAACAGGCATACAAGATGGTACATTCCATTCCAAGGTCTGTCCTCGGAGAAAGAGCTAGCAAAAGCTTAAATACCCATTATCGGACAGAGACGAGGTCAAGACATGACCTCTACGTCACAGCTCACAGTTGTTGAAGGTGTCAGAAGTTATCAGACTCCTTTCTGAGTAGACAGAAAGACTCTCTTGACTTCACTATATTAATTTAACATTAGTAAGTGAAAACATCCATGAGCTTTACATAGCCTTCCCATCACAGAGCTAAGCCTTTTCTTTTTGTAACCTCACAGATGTTTACTGGACCAATTCAACCGACACTAAAACTGGACCAGTTCTTCCATGCCTGTAGCTTCAGCAGAGGTGAGTCAGCTTGAAGGGTCAGGAGAAGAGCTCTTCTAAAATGGAACAATACTCCCCTCTAGTGGTCATGTGCTCTCCCTGCAGCTTGATCTCTGTCCATGGTGCTGAAATCTGCTCTGTAGTGTTGGACACATAAAGTACACACATATGAGTAAATGTACACGTGTGCTTGGATGTGTAGTCCCACTGTGGTGCTCACCAAAGAGTATGAGCATTTCTGAGTGTGTTGCTATAGCAACCAGCACTGGAACACAAGTGTTTGTGCACTTCCCTGTGTCTGCGTGTGCAGCCATGGCAGAGTGTGGTGGGTGTGCAGCTGATGGACTCCACTCTTTTCTCAGTGTGAGCAGAGCAGGCACTCTCAGCTGTGCATGATGCTATTGTAGCAGTTGGTCCGGTAAACGGAGCTCTTCGTCACCAGTGGAGTGACGAGTGGGCGTTGTGAGAGGCTCGGCCCCGGAGCCCGTGCTGGCAGGAGAGGCTGCGGACTCTTTAATGGAGGTCTGAATGGTTGGACCTCTGCACAGGATGCAGGGACAGACTGTGGTGTGTGTGTGTGTGTGTGTGTGTGTGTGTGTGTGTGTGTGTGTGTGTTACAAGGTAAAACAAAATGTCAAACATCTGAAGTGGCTTCTTCTGTTCCCCCAAACAAACCAAACCATCTGTAATATTTATTTTAATAAATTATTAAATTAATTATTATTACATTTACAGACAGTTTTACTTCCTTGGTGTTGAAAATATATTTCCTACGAGGTCATGCTTTTGAAAATTTACTTAAAATGTCACCTTGAGTTGGATGTTTCTGCCCACCCAATAAATAAACAAATAAAATAAATATATAAATCACTAAATTGTTGTAATTTGTTTTAAATGAATAAGTTATCATCGCCTGCCACTAATAATATTTTTGTCCATGCTTGTGCATGTGCATAGGTGCTTCTGCGCATGTGTCTGTTTGCAAAATATCTCCTGAACCACTGGATGGATTGGAATAAAACCACCAGGATGCATCTGGATGCACATCTCCATCTGAGTGACTTCAGGATGAGCTAATCCACATTAGCCACAACAGAACCAGCTTTAACTCAGTCTGTAACTACAGATGCTGAGCTCAGACGCACATCTGCCTGAAACAAGCTGCACCTGCGCAGAAAACCACCCGAACAGGTTCTGTAATATAATCCATTTCCACCCAGATGGATGAGGATTTAGATCAACCATATGTTGTCTGATTTTTTTAATGATAGAGAAATTTGATTATTATATATTTATTATCACCAAAAGATGAAAACAGATTATCATGTTTTTGCATGTCTGTCAAAATACTGCATAAAGCACTGTGGGGATTTTAATGAAAGTATCACGTAGTGGATGTGCTTCTGCAGCTGATCACTTATTGGAGCCGATCCATTCAAGATGGCCGCCACAGCCAACTCACTCAAACAGCTGTGATTCAGACAGTTGGACAGACATTTAGCCAAAATTTGATATGAGCGTAGCTGAGAGTCACTCCCAACACATACTCTGATCTTTGCTTAAAACTTTATCAGTTATTTTTGGAGTCAGTCCTGTTGATCTTTTAGCCAAATATCTCATGAACCACTGGATGCACTTTAACGAAACTTGATGAATAACTCACTAAGTTTCAGGGATCTTGAGATAAAGTTTGACATGGTAGTAACTGAGAGTCACTCCCAACAATTCAGTTCAATTCAGTTTATTTATATAGCAGCAAGTCACAACAGAAATCACCTCAGGGCACTGAACAGAAACAAACATATACATTTAAAGTCAGTTAATAACATTAATTATCTGAGGAACAGACTGCTTTGAATTGAACTCCATCACAGACTCATCCTGAGCAAGCATGAAGGCGACAGTGGAAAAGAAAAACTGCCTCATGAGGAAGAAACCTTTAGCAGAACCAGGCTCAGGACAAGCAGCCATCTGCGTCGACCGGATGGGTTTGAGAGGAACAGATACACAATGGCAGGTTGAGAATCACATGCTAAGATATAAATAGTTTGAAATGAAAACTATTCAATTAGGAAATTAGGTCAATTTGTCCTCTAGTAGTCTAAGCCTGTAGTAGCATAACAAGCCAACCCTAACTATAGGATTCATCAAAATGGAACGTCTTAATCCCAGTCTTAAAACTGGACAATGTGTCAGCCTCATGGACAGAAACTGGAAGTTGGTTACACAAGAGAGGAGCCTGAGAACTGAAAGATCTTCCTCCCATTCTGCTTTTGGAAACTCTAGGAACCGCGAGTAAGCCTGCAGTCTGAGAGTGAAGTGCTCTGTTAGGACAATATGGAACAAGAAGATCTTGAATATGAGATGGAGCTAGGTTGTTGAGAGCTTTGTAGGTTAGAAATAAGATTTTGAATCAAATTTTGGATTTGACAGGGAGCCAATGGAGAGAAGCTAAAACTGGAGAGATATGATCTCTCCCACTAACTCCAGTTAAGACTCTGGCAGCAGCATTTTGGATCAACTGAAGATGTTTTAAAGACATATTTGGACACCCAGATAATAAACCATTGCAATAGTTCAGACTAGATGTGTCAAATACATGAACCAGTTTTTCTGCATCATTTTTAGATAAGATGTTTCTAATTATAGTGATATTACGCAGATGGAAGAAGGCAGCTTTGGTAACATTTTTTAATGTGGGGGATAAAAGACATGTCCTGATCAAAAATAACACCAAGATGTTTAACATTAGAGCTGGAGGACAGATTAATGCCATCTAGTGTTGATGAAAGACTGCAAAATTTATTCCTAAAATGCTCAGGCCCTAAAACCAAACCCTCAGTCTTGTTCGAGTTGTCCCAACACAATCTGAGTGACACCTTGCAATACTGAATGACCTTGGATAATCTTATTTAATCTATTTAATAAAGCAGCTATGACTCCATATTTTCTAAGACCACGGCAGTGAAAGGAGGAATTCTGGGTGTCATCATCTCTGATGTTTTCTTGCTTTGAAATAAGAAACTTGTACGGAATATGTTAAAAACTACAACATATTCTTTCATCAATCACATTGTCTGTTTTCAGAAGTGACCGGTTTTAGCCTACTAGTTGCTTGTTGATGATCAGATCTAATATAAAAGTGTATTTAGAGTCATTTGTTGTCTTAGAGATGTTGAAGGCATTATGTTGACTTCATGAGTGTATCCATGCTGCTCTGTATTCACAGAGAGCGGTGCAAACATCTCCTTCCTCCATGCTCAAACTGCTTTCATGTACTGCACAGATGAGTTGAAGAGAGCAGAAACCAAGTGACATGCGTGAGAGATGGAAGGTAGAAACAGAATTAAGCCTCCTCGTCTACAACTCAACAACAAAAGCACAAGAGCCCTGGCAGACACACGAACACAGCCTCAAGCTGCTCTTTGATTCCTGCTGGGCTTTAATCTGTGCCGTGCCGTTGGCCACCTTTGAAGTGAAAACCTCTGACACCACGGCCTCTCCATTTCACCTCTTCACCCTCACAACAAAACAGATGGGATCGCCTGCTGAGTCTGTGCTCCGACATGTAGACGTCTATGCTCTGACATGCAGACGTCTGCGTTTCGACAAGAAGATGTCTGCGCTCCAACATGCCGACGGCTGCGCTCCAACATGCAGACGTCTGTGCTTCGACAAGAAGATGTATGCATTCCAACATGCAAACGGCTGCGCTCCAACATGCCGACGGCTGCGCTCCAACATGCAGACGTCTGCGCTTCGACAAGAAGATGTATGCATTCCAACATGCAGACATCTGCGTTCTGACATGCAGGAGTCTGCGCTCCAACATGCAGACGGCTGTGCTCCAACACGCAGACGTCTGCGCTCCGACATGCAGACCTCTGTGTTTCAACAAGAATATGTATGCATTACAACATGCAGACGTCTGCGTTCTGACATGCAGACGGCTGTGCTCCAACATGCAGACGACTGTGCTCCAACACGCAGACGTCTGC
Source organism: Nematolebias whitei (assembly GCF_014905685.2). Lineage (NCBI taxonomy): Eukaryota > Metazoa > Chordata > Actinopteri > Cyprinodontiformes > Rivulidae > Nematolebias > Nematolebias whitei. The sequence continues at coordinate 16,641,113 of NC_056516.1, read as the reverse complement.
GCTCCGACATGCAGATGTCTGTGTTTCAACAAGAAGATGTATGCATTACAACATGCAGATGTCTGCGTTCTGACATGCAGGAGGCTGCGCTCCAACATGCAGACGGCTGTGCTCCAACACGTAGACGTCTGCGCTCTGACATGCATATGGCTGTGCTCCAACACGCAGACGTCTGTGATCCGACATGCAGACGTCTGTGTTTCAACAAGAAGATGTATGCTTTCCAACATGCAGACGTCTGCGTTCTGACATGCAGGAGGCTGCGCTCCAACATGCAGGAGGCTGCGCTCCAACATGCAGACGGCTGTGCTCCAACACGCAGACGTCTGCGCTCCGACATGCAGACGTCTGCGCTTCAACAAGAAGATGTATGCATTACAACATGCAGACGGCTGCGTTCTGACATGCAGACGGCTGTGCTCCAACATGCAGACGACTGTGCTCCAACACGCAGACGTCTGCGCTCCGACATACAGACATCTGCGCTTCAACAAGAAGATGTTTGCGTTCCAACATGCAGATGGCTGCGTTCCAACATGCAGATGGCTGCGTTCCAACATGCAGACGGCTGTGCTCCAACACGTAGACGTCTGCGCTCTGACATACAGACGTCTGCGCTTCAACAAGAAGATGTTTTCGTTCCAACATGCAGATGGCTGCGTTCCAACATGCAGACGGCTGCGTTCCAAAATGCAGACATCTGCGTTCTGACATGCAGATGGCTGCGCTCCAACACGTAGACGTCTGCGCTCTGACATGCATATGGCTGTGCTCCAACACGCAGACGTCTGTGATCCGACATGCAGACGTCTGCGCTTCAACAAGAAGATGTCTGCGCTCCAACACGCAGACGGCTGCGTTCCAACATGCAGACATCTGCATTCTGACATGCAGATGGCTGCGCTCCAACACGCAGACAGCTGCGCTCCTGCATGCAGACGGCTGCACTTCTACTATCATGATCTGCTTTAAGCGTGTTGAACCCACGTGCAGGAAGGCAATGGGAGACTCTAGGTAAAACAAATAATTAGAGTTTATTTTAAATAAACAAAACAAAATGCTGGCATGGCAGCTAACTAAGGAGAACACGGAGGGAGACAGATCACAACAGCCATTGGCAGGACAATCCAGAGACAAATGACAAGACAAAAGGAACTTGAATAAATAGAGACACAGTAGAATGACAAACATCTGTGGTGGTTTAGATTAGTCACAGGTGAGACAGGGGCCGAACACTAGGAGGAAGAACTTTGAGGGGTGAATAAAACAGAAGGAAACCGAAAAACCAGGACAAAATCCCAGAAACCCCACAATACCTCCCACTCAAGGGAGGGTCCCTAACATCCCAAGGAGGGAGCTACATCCAACTTGGGTCAAAAGAGGGAAAAACAGGATGGAGGGCAAACAGAGGAACACAAGGACCAAGAAACGAAAAAATGGCAGGTAGGAACTTGGGTAACATCAATACAAACGGGAACACAAAACCCCAACCCCCAGAGTCAAGTTGGACGACCAGAAGACTGACCAGAGTGGGACAGATGCCCAAATGGGTGGCCCAGTGACCATCCCGACTGAGGCAAGAGATCTGGCAAGCAACAAGGAGACCGTCCATCTTTGGACAAGAGATACAGAAGGCGGCAAGAAGACCATCCATTCTTGTGCAAGAGTGACTTCCACCTGGATCATCTTTGACTCAAGCAGAAGAGTGATGAGGAGGCCACTAGGAAGGCTTCAACGACAGGCGGAAAAGCCACTGGTGAGAATGAGGCTGCAGACAAAGAGACCATTGGCGAGGCTGCGGCTACAGGTGAAGAGAACATTGGAGAGGGTGTAGCTGCAGGTGAACCAGCGATGAGAGCCACAGGCGATGGTGAGTTCATCAAGGGAACTGTGGCTGGAGATGAGACCAGAAAATCTGCAACTGGAGATGGGACCAGGGAGGCTGCAGCTGGCACAGAGACTGGTGAATTTATAGTAGGCAATGAAACCAGCAAGTCCACAACAGGTGGTGCAGAGTAGAGGTCATTGTCTCTGACACCCACGGAGAGGCGTGGAGGAAGTAGGTTGTCATCCCAGATGCCCACACGAGTGTGGATCATCTTCACGACACCCACTGAGACACACGAGTAGGGGTCGTCTTCACCAATGCCCACGGAGACACAGGAGTGTGGGCCATCCTCCCCGACACCTATGGAAACACAGGAAGGTGGGTTTGGCTACTCAGAACTCAGCTGCTTCGTCAGCAGGGCTGGGCTTGGTTGCTTCCCCAGCCAGCGAGGGCATGACTGCTTCGTTGGCTGATCTCCCGGCAGGTGGTCCTGCTTCCCGGAGGAACCGAGAGGCCAGTCTAGCCTGGGTGGATGGAATGGACGGCATCTGCGGCCAGTTTCTTCGGATCTGCTGTGGGACGGACCTTTACAAGAGATCCTTCCTGCCTACAGCCATCAGTATCTATAACATCTCTTAATGAAATGAGGATAACAGCTACAACAACATTTTATTTAATTTTTTTTTCATTTAACCTTTATTTATACAGGTAGTGTCATTGAAACAAGAGAACTCATTTTCAAGAGACACCTGTTTAATTTCCCTTTGGGAGTCATAAAGTATTTTTGAATTGAATTGAGTTGAATTATCTTTTACCCACTTCTTCCTTTTCGGGTCACAGGGGTCACTGGTGCCCATGTACAGCCATCACTGTGCGAGAGGAGGAGTACACCCTGGGCAGGTCGTAAGTCAATCACAGGGGTAATTAGAGTTTATTTTAAATGAACAAAACAACGTGAAGGTGGGACAGCTAACTTACTTCAAGGAGAACATGGAGGGAGACAGATCACAACAGCCAGGACAATCCAGAGACAAATGACAAGACAAAAGGAAGTTGAATAAATAGAGACACTGGTGAGCCTGTGGTGACTGGGATTAGACACAGGAGATACAGGGGCTGAACACTAGGAGGAGGAACACTGAGGGGTGAATGAAACAGGAGGAAACAAACAAAAAAAAAACCCTCACACCTACATGCAGACGGCTCGTTCCAGAGCCGAACTCTCGCTCATATACTCAATCTTTTTTCACTGTGCCAGCGGCAAGCTGAGCCTAAATTTATCCCAGCCAGTAAATTGGGGCTTTTGTAACATTTATCACCTTCTGTCGGCTCTGAAACATTTATATCTTACAGGAATAGAAGCAGGCATCAGACTTAGTTTGGCCATGAAGGCAGTTCTAAGTCTGGAGGAAAGAAAAGTTGAAAAGTGGGACAAAGAACGATCAGAACACATCTCGGTTACTGTCACACTGGACTGTCATGTTCTGTTGTTTCTGTGTTTTAGAAGTGAGAGGACGTGTGTTTTGTTTCTGTTTTTCTTGTGCAAGATTCCTTGTACCCTCAATAAACCTCCACAGTATTTTTCCATTCAGCCTGCCACCCTCACCTGTCCCCAATCAGTGTTCAGCCCAGGCGTTTCCACTTTCACTCTCACCCAGCTCGTTATTTAAACCATCCCTTGTCACCACCTCACCGTCAGCTCATTGTTCTGAAGAGCCTTCAGACGTCCTGCTCCTCCCTGTGTTCCCCTCCGTCTGCCATGTTCCTGATCACTCCATGTTTCGTGTAAGTTTTGCTGCCGTGTAGGGGTTGAATAGACTGATCAACTGATCGACGAGTGGATTCTGGGACATCTCGCAAGTTTTTATATTTCACATTGATTAGTCGCACACATCGCCACCCTCCGCTGTTCCCAACCCTATTCCACTCAATCCACGTGGTGGATTAAATAAAATAAAACTAAAAACAACGGGGCAGTAGAGCTGTCATTTCTAACATGGCCCAGCCTGAGCCAAAATAATGTGCTAATGGGGGATAGAACAGAACTAAAAGTCCAGATGGATGCCAGCGACACAGCTACATGAACCTTTCCAGCCGCTGCGGACGCGCGCGGCCGAAGACCGTTGATAACTAAAATAACTATAATATTATAATAAGGTGCTCCACCACCGCCTGCCCCGCTGCCCTCAGTTCCATTCCACCAAATCCACGGTGGTGGATTAAATAAAATAAGACTAAGAAGAGCGGGGCGGGCGGTGATGGAGTCCACCAGCTCCGCTGTTCTTAGCCTTATCTTTAACGTGCCGTACATTTCTTTTGCTTTTCCTGTGACGTATTTTCAGTATGATAAATGGTCGGAGCATAAATATACGCCCGATGTTTTTGTTGTTCTTTTAGTTTGTAAATAATAAATGACATATTTTTGCTAATATTTTGTTTTTGCAAATATGATATAGCGTCTTGAGTTCCTATGACGTCATCGACTAGTCGACGTCGACTCGACTTTTATCATGTTAAAGTTGACTTTAAAAAATATGTAGTCGTTTAACCCCTACTGCCATGTCAACCTTTTGTTTAGTAATAAATTCATCTTTACTTTACGTCCTGCCCCTATGTCTGCCTGTACCTGGGTTCAACCGAACCGGACCGTGACAAGAAGGGGACGGCTAGAAGGACACTCGGAGAACTCATGGTTTAGCAAAAAAATCAATAAATCTAAAAATCTAAAAAAAAAAAAACTCATTCATTAAGAAGCCGGTAAAAATAATGGATGGATGGATATTTTGATGCAGAAAGTTAGCAAGGTAACAGAATAATATTTTTATAAATACAAAAGAGAAGAGGACAAACCTCATGCTGTACTGGGCATTTTGTAGCTTTAAGGAGCCACCTCCCTGCGTGACCTTTGACCTACATCCACCTGTCCAACTGCTTATGTAAAAGTTCATTTCTGTTACAACAGTTTATGTTATTACCATGGATAATGCTTATACTCCAAGGCTCCCTTTAGACCTTTCTGTGTAATGTAGTAAAACGCTTTTCATCAGTTTTTTTAAAACTCCTATACGTTTTATAAGATCTGGTATATTTTGAGTTATCTGCTTCTCCAAGAAAAACACAAGTAAAACATGATTTAAAGGTTATCAGCATCCTTCAAGCTGCCTGTGAGGTAGACATTTAAAGGGTTCAGTAGAGACACATCCCATCAGTGATGAGGTGAAGATATGTCCTTAGCGTTCAGCGATCAGCTGGAGGAAATGTTCCTCCCTGTGAGAACTGAAACAGCCAAGAGATGAATCACTGTCTCTGGGCCCTGGGGCAGACAGAACCAGCACCGGTTCATTTAATATGTAAGACCACCAGGACATCAGGGAAATTATCTGATGAAGGTCACTTCATGTCTGGATGGATGAGAGAAAAGACTTGTTTCTTACTAAAACTTCATCCTCAGAACTGCATTTAAAGATACAAAGTAAAACTCATATTTTACATAGATTCATTACACACAGAGTGAAATATTTCAAATCTTTAATTCTTGTCATTTTGATGGTTACAGATGATGAAAACCAAAAACTCAGTGTGTTAGAAAATTACAATATTGTGATAATGTTCCATATTGGAAACTCAAGCACTGCATGCACTGTAGACGGGTCCTGGACACGAGCTACAAACGTCTCATTCCTCAAGTCGAGCCGCTCCTGAACCAGGGAAGACGTCAGAAGAGTCCCTGAGTTTTTGTTTTGTCATCATCTGAAAGCCATCCATCCATTATCTTTTACCTGCTTCTTCCATTTTGGGTCACGGGGGTCGCCGGTGCCCATGTCCAGCAATCACTGTCGGAGGGGCGGGGTACACACTGGACAGGTCTCCAGTCCATCACAGCATCTGTAAGCCATCAAATCAAACAAAATAAAGTCAGATCCTCTGAACGGATTCTTCTTGTTGAAACGTTTCGTCTTTAATCCGAAATACTTCCTCAGTCTGAGGTGCTGTATTCAGCTCAGTCTCTTAAATAGCACCTTCTCAGAGTGGATCAACCAGTTTTGCTGCTGACAACCCAAACCAGCGGATCACATGCTCAAGAAGGACCATCAGCCTAACAATGGATCATTAGCACACTGATGGCTGTTTACTGTTCACAGAGGGCTGAGTGATACTAGCAATCACAGCATTGTAAGAGGGGGACAGTTGAACCCGGAGGCCTCCACCCCTGTTTAATGATGGACGATTTCTCTTCACAAAGATGGCCTCCTTTACTCCTCTCTCAAACCATCGTTCCTCTCTGTCCAGGATGTGAACATCTTCATCCTTGAAAGAGTGACCGCTGGCCTGGAGATGAGTGTAGACCGCAGAGTCCTGGCCTGATGATGTTGATCTTCTGTGCTGGGCCATCCTTTTGGCCAGAGGCTGTTTAGTTTCCCCGATGTAAGACTGATCACAGCCCTCCTGACACTGAACAGCATACACAACATTACTCTGTTTGTGCCGGGGGACTGGATCTTTGGGATGAACCAGTCTTTGCCGTAATGTATTTTGGGGTTTAAAAGCCACTGGGACGTTATGTTTAGAAAATAAACATCTCAGTTTCTCTGATACTCCCTCAACATACGGAATGACCA
>NC_056516.1:16614343-16629666 GCF_014905685.2 Nematolebias whitei | reverse complement strand
CCGCCCCCCCCCCACACACACACAAATTAAAAATCCATGAATTAGCCACAGCATTGTATAAGCTGTGGGGTTCAAAGCATGTGAAAAAAGTAGCAGCTTATAGACTGGCAATTATGGTATTTGTATGATAATTGAATGTAGCTTTTTTTTTTTATAATGGAGCTGTTTTATTTCATTTTTTAATTATAATTTATTCTATTTACTTTTCATTTCATCTGCTTTTATGATGGTCTAGTTATCTGTATCTCATCTTCGTTCTTTGTTTAAACCCCCCCCCATCTGCTGGGGGGAGTGGTGGTGCAGAGGCTAGAGGAGGTGGGCCTGTGATCGGAAGATCGATGGTTCACATCCCCGGTACAGACAACATCAAAAATGTGGGTGGGGTAGGTGAAGTACCAACACTTGCCCCCACCCTCATCCGCCCCACCCTGGGCCCATGAGCAAGGCCCTTAACCCCCATCTGCTCCCTAAACAGGTCTCTCTTGTAAATGAGTCCTCAAAACTCAATGAGACTAACCTGTATAAATAAAGTTTGAATGAATCCTGTCCCTTCCAGTAGTTTCATTAAAATTTGTCCAGTGGTTCTTGGAATATTTTGCTAACAGACACGCACACATCTATTTATTTAAGCTGTAAGCTTGTTTTTTATTTCGTGGTGAAATGTCTGCAGTTCTTTTCTAAAAGCCACATATTGGTCTTCTCCCTCTTTTTTTTTTTGTTGATTGACAAGAAGCTTGGTCCAATCAGATGAAAAGGATTCCTGAGTGGTGGCCAATCGTAGCGCGCGGGGGGGCGGGGTTTATGCTAATTTGTTGACAAGGAGACGCAGCGGCTTCATTCATCTCAGAGTCGACGGTGGTTTCTCATGAAGAAGGAGCTGCTCTGGAGGAAAATACTGCCTGGACATCAGCTAGCAAGCAGTTTGTTGATCAGACAGGAGCTTCTTCTTCTTCTTCTTCTTCTTCTGAACACCACAGGGTGAGTTTAAATAATTTCACCACCATTTCTGCTCTGCTTTGATCATAAACAGTAAGTGAGCTTGTCAAGTGGTTAAACAAGGTTGGTTATTTAGCTAAAAAGTCCTTAATTCAACTTGATACAAAAATGTACCTAAATATGAATTTTCTAGTTAGGTAACATTTTACTTATTTGTTGCATTTTAATTTTTCAAATTTAAGAATAAGCTGTTTGGTTGTTTATTTTGTGCTTACCTGAAAATGCAGCTTTCCAGTTTTACAGACGAGCTGTCCTTCACACACGATGAATGAAAAGAGGCCAAAGGATTGTCACCACACTAAAGCAGTTTAAATATAATATAAAATGGAGCCACATAAAGCAGTGATGAGTTATTCCAGCATGTTCCCCATGGATGTGTGGTTTCTGTGCAGTCCACGTCCAGAGGCCGTATTTTTTATATATATATATATAAGACTGTAAATACACAAATTATAACACACACCCTGGGGATGAGCACATCAGTGATAGTTTGTGGCAGGGCTGGCCTTTAACTCAACATTTTCCCTTTCACATTTTAAGGATTTCCACGTAACTTAACGAGACTTCTGTTTCGATCACCATTTACAGCTGGCTGTTTTGGAAAAACCCGTTCAATAACTGGGACTAGTGCGTTCTGACTGTTGGGAGGAGAAGTTTGCAAAGAGAAAAAGGTTCAAAACATAAACTTCAAAAAGGGATTTTAGTTTAATTTGCCACAGTGCCTACATAATTCACTGCAGACACATTAATATGACGTACCCTGATGGTTGAGCTGTTCGTTGCAGTACAACTCGTAGTTTTCACGTTGGGTCTTCTGTTCTGTTGCATTTCCTTAGTTTGTAGACACCAGCAGGCCTGAGCCAGTATGACATGCTGATGGTTTGACAGGTTTAAGAAATGAAATAAAAATAAAAACTTGGTTTCATGGTGTTAAAACAAAAATAAATAAATAAATGATTTATTTGCTTAAAAATGCAATTTATATAACCTTTGCTGTCTAAATGATATTGTACCTTGCTTAATAATAATAATAACAAGAGTAAAATAATACTGTTTTGTAATGCTTCTACATTTTAAAGCACAGATAAAGTAAGACACTAAAGCAGCCACAACAGTCCCATCGCACGCCACCAGACACGTGTCCGTTATTGTTTGCACCATATTTTATGAGCAACAGGCTTGTTGAGTTGATGACTCAGTCGTTGCGGAGCTGCTGGATGTGACCGTAGCTCCACGGGAACAAGATGGTGACGAAGCTGCTGCTGTTGTTAAATCTACATCCGCTACTATGGAACGCTGGAAACACCGATTGATCCACGTTCTGTGGAGCACGATGACGTCAGCCTCAGCAGCGTGGTGCACTCAGTCTGAGCTTTCTGTGTGTGTGTGTTTCATGTGTTCTACATGTAAATCATGCCCTGATATCCACACATGCGTGTTTTTTTTATTTCACCTCCTTTGTCTTTTCCATTTCTGCTGTACACTTGTGGCCAGGTGTGCTGTGCATCACTGGGTCAGTGTGTGTGTGTGTGTTTGAAGCAGGACAGCTTTTATGATGCACACACACCTCTTGACAGATTGATTCATTCGTTCTTGTCACATGCTTTATTATCCAGGAGGAGACGTGATTGAATACAGTACATGTGCATGTGCTTGTTTGTGTTACTTTGTGAGGATCATTTTTGAACACATACTACTTTGTGAGGACCAACTGGTCTTTGTGAGGACCAAAGCCCAGTTCAAGTGCTGCTGGTGGGTTTAGGGTTAGGTATCTACTGGTAATGGTTAGGTTTAGTGTAAGAGTCAGGCTATAGAAATTAATGAAAAATTAATGGAAGTCAATGCAAAGTCCATGTAAAGATAGCAAGACAAACCTGTGTGTGTGTGTTTATAACCTAAAAAAGAGACATGTTCCTAGACCTGTCATAACAAATTTTGCTGGGCGATTAATTGTCTCAGAAATTATTGCGATAAACGATAATATTATTTGCAATTTGACAATAATTAGTAATTATTGTCAAATTTAAGAAGACATGTTTGTAAATTTTTGTGTGTAGTACCTATTTTGACCACTGATGGCAGTATAAGATTGTTTGAACTGATGGATGGATAGTGAGTGAGCGAGCAGCGTGTCTCTTTAATAAAAAAGGGAGGGAGGCTCCTTGACTTGACATGGGCTGTCTCTCGTTCCTGTTCTTCAGTTCTTAAAATGGCGGACGCTCGGTGTGGTTTGAGCTCTTTAGCAAAGCGTTTTTCACACAAAGCTTTTAATAAAACACCAGTAAACAAGTTCTCAGCTTCTTTTTGCAGAGAAAAACTGTTTAGACAAAAGCACGGGTTTCAATTTTGGAACTTCGACAAGACGAAGGTTTTTTTTCCCCGAGGTCGGCCTGTTAGCTTAGCTCGTAGCTTAGCTGCTTTTAACCATCCCAAAACGTGATTTTGGGATGGTTAAAACAGATTTTAAAGAGAAAGTGTGTGTGTGGGGTGGGGGTGGGGGTGGGGGGAGGGGCGTCAGTGAAGAGCCCCGGAGTTGAACCTGTTGTCATCCAGTGTCTTCAGTAGAACGAGAGGGACACAAAGAAACGATAAAGCCGATAAATTAAAACGAGTACGATCATTTTAATTTACCATGCGATTAATTGATTCATTGTTTATCACGACAGGCCTACATGTTCCACATTAAGTTGTTAAGGAACACTCTTTGTTCCTTAATTTTAAGAGCCAGGTCTATTTAAAGGCGATAAATAAAAAGGTGAAGCAGAGATTTTTGTCTCATCGGACCTGAAGAGTCCCGTTTTCTTTCTGCAGGGAAAAATGTTGCATGCAAAACTACACTACGGTCAACACAAGCTGCTGAGATATTTTCTGTTTGTTTATTTGGTAAATTAAAACAACCTTTTTTAATTAAAGCAACAGGAGATTTTAAACAAACGAGAGGAATCCATCCATCCATCCATTATCTTTACCCGCGTCTTTCTTTTCGGGTCGCGGGGGTCACTGGTGCCCATACATTTTCTGTGAAAATACGGCGTGAACATTGAGAGCTGAATGGTTTTGTTGACAAATGAAGCTGAATTGTTGAAGCTAAAAGGAGCTAAACACTAGCTAAATGATAAAACAGCAACGCTCCAGTAAAAGGACCAAGATGCTAACTAACGCAGTAAAACACGCTAACAGCCAGGTAGTAAAACTGACACTGATTCTTGTTTTTCAAACTCTTCTAAAATGAACCTGCTGCTTCTCTGCTAAATGTTCAGTTGTTGCATATATTTCTCTTGTTGGACACTGCGTCTCATAACTAAATATTATCCAGACCAAAGCGCCCCCTCCCTCTGCAGCCCCGTCCAGACAGTGCTCCTTTTCAACCGATCAAAGCCATCCTTAGTGGGGGATCATGTCTGAAGGTGCAGCAATAAAAACATGAAGGAGTTATTTTTAGATCAGTGGTGTAAAACTATAATAACACTTGTGAAGTCAGAATGTCTTCCCCCTCATGTGACTCATAAAGTAGCACAAAGACACAGTTGATACCTTTAAACCTCCTCAGACCCCCCCACATATCATCAATATTGCTGCATAGCATGTTGTCTTATTACTGCACAGAGCATAGGGGGGCATCTACTATATCCAAGTGTCTTTTTTTCCTTTAGATTTAAAATGCAACATTCAGTTTTTTTCTTACTACATCAAAGTGATTTAATAGAAAATTACATAAGAAAGGTTAAAATTTGCAGAGACACAGGTTCTATTGAAACCTGGGATACTTTAGTTCAGCTGCTGCTAATCACACTGGAGTGTTTTAGAGTTTGATTTGAGCAGTTTTTTACTGTAAGAGGCGATATATATTAATAATGTTTTTGATTTGGTTTGATTAAATTAGATTTGAACCATCTTCGTGTTTGTCGATGTCAGGGACTTTTCTCTTTAATGAAAACTAATAAAAAATCCACAAATAAGTTTTGTTCTAAAGTCCACCTCAGTCCTGAGTTTCCACGGCTCTCAGATAAACGGCTGGCAGGGCGCTCCACCACCACAGAGAGTCTGAAACTGCATCCATGTGACCTTATTCTGTCTTTTCCCCTGGAGGTTTAAGGTGAAATGGTTTTAGATGTTTCAGTAAGGGTTTTGGAAGTTGTTTTGTTGGGCTCAAGTTTGGTGAAATAGTTTACGGTTAATCCAAACACAGCTAAGACTAACAACCTCTAGCGACCTTGGTCGTTTTGAACCACCTTGTAGGGTGCAACAAACAAACAAACAAACAAAATAGATTGTTAAAGAAAACCTGGATTTGTTAGATCACATTATGAATCTCTAACCAGAATAATCACTGTGAAAAAAATCACATCATGTTGCTGCTGATCTGTTTCATGTTGCTGCTGATCTGTTTCATGTTGCTGCTGATCTGTTTCAATGTTGATGTGTTCATGCGTGCACATCTGCTCACACAGACTCATGTTCATGTTTGTGCTGATGTTCAATGTTTTATGTTATGAGTGCTTAGTGTATATTTAGTTGATGCTTTTCTTAGTTCATATCAGATGTTATTATTTTTCTTATACATTTTATTGTTGGATGTAACTGGGACCCTGTGTACATAATTTCCCTCCACCACATGAACCACATGAGGTGCGAATGACAATAAAGAATCTCTGACTCTGACTCTGAATTACAGCAACTACAGTTTCACATGGTCAATAAATATGAATTCCTGAAGGCGTAACTGCAAATTTTAGGCTCACTCTTCATCAACATTGTTTAAACAAACTCGTTCTGTAGTGCTTCAGATTAACCCCCAGGCTGGGGGTACAGCAGGTCACAGTGGACCAGTTTCACTGGTCCACTGTGACCTGTTTGGTAACTTCACTGGTCAGATTTTTTTAACCACAGGTAGTCTCACTGACTTACGAGGACCCACCCCCCAGAGAGACGTATATTGGGCAGCTATGTGAGCACCCAGGTGTGACGAGGCTAAATGTTTAGACAGAAGAAAAAAAAAATCCATAACTTAGCTGCAGCATGGGGTTCAAAGCGTGTGAAGAAAGTAGCGGCTTATAGTCCGTAAATTATGGTAGCTATAGAAAAAAAAAGTTAAACAAAATATGCAATGGCCTAAAGAAAAACAACTCATTGTAAGCAGGCATGCACCAGTTCTGGTTTGGTGGGTTGGTACTGGTTTCTGATACTTGTATAGCTTTAAATGAGCATGTGTAGTTTCATGTATTTACATTTCAAACTGGTTTTAGGCCTTGCTGGAAAGCACACTGGGTTACTCTAAACAAAATGTATTACACAAATAAAGTTTGACCTCTCTCAGTAAGGGCCTTCTGATTGCTCAGTGTGGTCGGGCCACCATCGCCTGGGAGACTTCTGATTGTTCCACGGTTCTTTCATGTAAGACTTATCGAGTACTCTGGGGAACTTTCAGTGCAACCTCAGTTCCTTTGACCTAACCGTCAGCTCTGAGGCCTTCTATAAGAGCCATTTTCATTTTTAAGCTATGCCCAGACAGTTTATTTTACCACAGGTGGACTCCTGTCCCAGTATGGAAACATCTCTGCAACAATCAAGAGAAACAGGAGGAAACTGACTTGAATTTCAATTTTTTCAATTTTCCTTTCGGCTGCTCCCTTCTTCTGGTCGCCACAGCAAACTAACTCTCACGAAGCCTTGGAGATTGTTTTTACACCGGATGCCCTTCCTGACGACACCAATAGACCACCGAGCTACCGCAGTCCTCTGTGTGGAGCAAGGCACCCGGGGGAGCAGATGGTGAGGCTCAAGGGCCCAGAGTGGGGTAAATGAGGATAGAGGCAGGTGTGGGTGTTTCACCTTTCCCACCCACATTTTGATGTACTTGGTCCGGGGAGTTGGACCGGCAACCTTTTGATCACAGGCTCACCTTCTCTAAACTCTGCGCCACCACTCCTGAGTTGAATTTCAAATGTTATTACAAAAGGTTTGAATACTTGTGGAAATTTGATGTTTTAGTTTTTTTTTTAATGCAGTAATTTATAAAAACATGTAATTCTGTTTTCAATTTGAGGTATTTCTAATTTGGGGTAATAAGTTTAAAGTATTGATGAAAATAAATAACTGAAGGTTGAGGTCCAAGCTACAACAAAGCAAAGTAGCAAAAAGAGAAAAATGTCTGAATACTTTTAAAAGCCACTCCAACGTTCTGGTACGGTCCTTTAGACGTTCTGGTACGGTCCTTTAGACATTCTGGTCGTGTCCTTTAGGCTGCAGAATGTCTTCCTGTGCAGGACACCTTTCAGTAGAAGGCTGAAGTATTTAGCTCCTACTCTGTGTTCTCACTATGACTAAGTGTAGAGAAGTTGTGTAAATTCTATTGACCACATTTTGCACAACGCTCTGCAAGTGTGTTTGATCTCAGACCATTGATGAGTCAGTAAGATTTGTATGTTCTAGAATTCAGTTCTAGGGGTTTTGTTCACGAATGAGGGGGAAATGGAACGTGAGATTGATAGGTGAATAGGTGCAGCGTCTGCAGTGAAGCAGGCACTGTACAGGTCTGTCGTGGTGAAAAGAGAGCTGAGTCAAAAGGCGAAGCTCTCAATTTACCGATCGATCTATGTTCCTACCCTCATCTATGGTCACGAGCTTTGGGTTGTGACCGAAAGAATGAGATCTCGGATACAAGCGGCCGAAATTAGTTTTCTCTGCAGGGTGTCTGGGCTCTCCCTTAGAGATAGGGTGAGAAAATCGATCATCCGGGAGGGACTCAAGAGTAGAGCCGCTGCTTCTCCACATCGAGAGGAGCCAGTTGAGGTGGCTTGGGCATCTGTTTAGGATGCCTTCTGGACGCCTCCCTGGTGAGGTGTTCCGGACATGTCCCACCAGGAGGAAACCCAGAGGAAGACCAGGGACACGCTGGAGGGACTATGTTTCTTGGCTGGCCTGGGAACGCCTCGGGATTCCCCCGGAAGAGCTGGCCCAAGTGGCTGGGGAGAGGGAAGTCTGGGCCTCCCTACTTAGGCTGCTACCCCCGTGACCCGACCCCAGATAAGCGGAAGAAAATGGATGGATGGATGGAATTGCGTCACTCGGGGTGGCTGCATGTTGGAGCAGCTCTGTTACTTTCATTCTGAGATTTTGCTTTTGGAAACTTTAATTCCTCTTTTTCTGGATGTAAATCACTTTTTTTTAATGATTGTTTCCACTGTGCAGCTGGAAGGATTTTTATTGAAACTTTTTTTAGTTTTGGACAGTTGTTATGATGCGTAACCATGACAACAAGCTGGTTTTTTTTGGGGGTTTTTTACAACCGGGAGCAGCTGATTAACATCTCAAAAGCTCTAAATAATATCGCAACTACAGCCCCAAATCGTAAATTAATTGAAAAGGTGGTGCTGCGGATGCATTCCCGTCTACCAGCCAGCTATGCTCAAGTGCCTGACCACTGAGATCCTTGAACTGGCAGGAAACACGGCTCATGACAGCAGAAGGACCAGGATCGTCCCCTGGTCAGCTGTCTGTGGTGACAAGGAGCTCAGCAGGCTGCTGGGAGGAGTGATCATCGCTCTGGGAGGAGTTCTGCCTGGCATGCAAGCTGTCTTGCAACCCGAGGGAACCGAGAGGCTGGATCGGACGGCGTCTGCGGCCAGTTTCTTCTGATCCACTGTGGGACGGACCTTCATGCCTACAGCCATCAATATCTATAACATCTCTTAATGAAATGAGGATAATGAGTTACAACATTTAATTTCCCTTTGGGATTAATAAAGTATTTTTGAATTGAATTGAATGAACATCTAATGTAAAGCCAAGTTAAACTATTTTAGAATGCTCAGGTGCTTTGTGCTTCGTCTGTCTGACTCATTAAGCTTCCTGGACTTTAATTAGTGTTTGAACTGCTCGAGGTGAGCTGTGTTTCTATAGAGATGCATCAATCTCCAGAGAGATGGAGGTAGATTAACATGCATTGAAAAGCATACTGCCATTAGGCAACACCTTAGCACCAACGCATCTTGTCATTTCTCTGGAGGGGCTCAAAGAAATTATACCGTACATGCTTCACTTGGTATTAAAATTAACGTACTGAAGGTTGATATTTTCACGAGTCACGACTCTAAAACCTTAATTAACAGAGAAATTATAATTTGGTTTATAAGACAGCCCCTATCTGTAGCATACATTTTGTGACTTTTCTTAAATAGAAAACATTTTATTTTGTAAAACCCAAATTCCAAAAAAGTTGGGACATTATGCAAAATGTAAATAAAAACAAACGCAACAATGTGCAAATCTCAATTCCATATTTTATTATCAACACAACACAGTGAGCATAATAAATGTTTAAACTAAAACAAATTGTGCAAATATAAATGGTAATTTTGTATTTTATAACAGCAACACAGGCCTGTCGCGATAAAACAATAAATCAGTTAATCACATGATGAATGAAAATGATCAACGTCATTTTCATTTACCGGCTTTATCGTTTCTTTGTCTCTCTTTCTGAAGACACTGGATGACAAAAAGCTCAACTCCAGTGCTCTTCATTGACTCCTCCCTTTCTCTTTTCCTTTTAAAATCCATTTTAATCGTCCAAAATCACGTTTTTGGATCGTTAAAAGCAGCTAAGCTGAGAAGCTAAGCTACGAGCTAAGCTAACAGGCCGACCTCGGAACAAATCAGCATTTCTTCTAAAATTTGACAATTATTGTTAAATTTCAAACAATATTATCGTTTATCGCAATAATTTCTGAGACAATTAATCGCCCAGCAAAATTTGTTATCGTGACAGGCCTAGCAATACATTTAAAAATAAAGTTGATACATGTACACTAAGAAGCATCCATTTTTCTTTTAACAACAGTCTGTAAATGGAACTGAGACCAGTTGCTCAGGTTTTTGGGGAACATGTCCCATTCTTGACTTATGTAGGATTCTAGCTGTTCAACCATCCTGGGTATCCATTGCTGGACTTTTTGTTTCAGCCTGGCCCGGATCAACCAGAATTCAGGCCAGACCATATTAATGTGCTTTATGTGTGTGCCGGTCTTGGGCTTTGATGCAGTTTTACGAATCATAAAGCACAAAGAAAACTAAATAAGAATGCATGATGTGAAATTGTGTTAATCTACTTGTTGATGTAAAAAAAAAAAAGTCCAGTTAAGCTCAGATAGATCAGCTGATTAGCCGCCACGCGCGTGCGTCTCCGCACTTGCTGTTATGTATGATGAAGGAAGTAGCAGCATCTACAAAAGCTGAAGCGAGCAATGCGTTCATTTATAATAGCCGTGTACTATATTTTTCCAAATAATTTTGCTCTAAAATATTATTGTTCATCTTTATAATAACCTATCTTTAGAGTTGATTTTTTTTAGGCTTTTTGATATCCATTTGGTGAAACAAGAAATCTTATATCTTCCTTTCTTTGAAATACGTTTTTCAAATAGCATGTCAAACTGATCTGCTTACAAAAGCAGTAAAAGAGTTGTTACATTTTTTTTTTTTTTTTTTTTTTTTGTGGGGGGGGGGGGGGGGGGGGGGGTTCGGGCCTGTAATTACAGTTAATCCGTCAGTTTCGTGTCGGCCTCGGAAAAAAACGATACAGGTCTGGGCCGTCTGGGCTTTTTAGGCTTGAATGTAACTCTGTTCCCTAGGGAGGTGCTTTGGGCATGTCCGACTAGGAGGAGACCCCAGAGAAGACCCAGGACATGCTGGACAGACAATGTCTCATGGCCTGGGAACGCCTTGGAGTCCTCCCAGAAGAGCTGGCTGTGGAAAGAGATGTCTGGGCCTCCCTGCTCAAGCTGCTGCCCCCTAGACCCGACTTCAGAACAAGCAAAAGATATGAATGGATGAAAGGATGGATGGAAAACGTTGACTCCAATAGTTAGAGGAAATCTTGAAAGCAGATCTTATGTGATCGGTAAACTCTTAAATCATAAATTGGGAACGAGTCTTTGCCTAATAGTTAATTAATTATTTTGCTAACAACACAGACAAATAAAGCCCACATACATGGGTAGAAACTATCACATTTCTACCATCAGCCAGAATCAACAAGTCCACAGCACTTGGCTTGAAGTAAATCCACAGTTACTCAGGATTTTTTAAATACTGATTGATTAATTGGTTTGTACATCTCCCTCCCCATCAATCCCATAAATTAGTCAGCCAGTTGGTCAAGTTTTGTTGACAGGACAGTCAGCTGAATGCCTGGATTGGCAATAAGCCTGTAAGGCAGTTAGTTAGCTGATTTGATGAAACGTCACAATAACTTGTTTATCATTCACACATCGAAAGGCAGGCTGTCTCTTTCACAGCCGATGTTTGCTAGTTTTTTTCTTTCTTTGCCCATCCCCCACACAAACACACTGTACTTGACAAAATCACAAATGACAGAGCTGGTATTGAACCAGTATCCTATTGATTATTCCCCATCACGTCCAATTTACATTTTCCACTTTGAACAGACAACATAAAAACTACTCTACAGTCACGGGCTTTGTGTGAGGCCCAGCTTCCTGTTATTCCACCTTAACTGTATTCCACCTTAACTGCAGCTTACAGCAGATCATTAGTTTCAAAAACAGAGACAGCAACACATCGTTGCTCCGAGGGAAAGTTCTGTTAAAGCCACAGTTCAGTGACAATGAGTTCAACCTCATATTGTTCTTGTGCCATTCAGCAAGTGCTGCTAAAAGCACAGTGCGTATATTTTAAAGTGAATTTAGCTTGGACCATTTGTTGTTTTTTTAACATTATTACTACATACTTGGATACTAAATAAGTAAAATAAGAGCAGCCTGTTCAAATATTTGACAGCATAGGTTCTGGCAGACCCATAATTCCTAAAAAGTGTACAGTATTAGCAGGAAGACTGTACATTTCTTTCTAAAAAGGCTCATTATTGCAACACAAAAATATATTTTTTAATCTACTTCACCTATTCTTCAAACCAGGGGACATAAATCAAACTAACTATCCACAAAAAGTGGAGTTTGTGTGGAGAAAAAAAAAGGAATATATATTTGTTCATAAACTTGTGAGAAAATCATTATTAAACTATTAAAAAAAACTGAAAGGCGCTGAAGTTATATTTCTCTACAATGCATTTTATTAGTTGGCATAAAATATTTTTCCTGCATAAATGACAAAATTGCAACCCAGTTGGACACACATGACCTGTGACCCCTCAGTCCGCACAGCTGATAGATGCAGATTGTCAAGGGAGCACTCTGGAGAACTTTTCTGTTACAGCACTACAAAGTGGTGATGCATCAAAACACATTTACAAAAAACAAAAAAAGAGTGAGAAACTTTGTTCTTGTTCACAGTAGCTTCTGTGAGCTCCAAGGCAGCTAGAGTAGACCATCCCTGTGGAGAGATGTGGTGTCCAAATCTTATTCAACAGAAGTGTTAGATCCAAATAGATTACATTAAGGACCATCCAGTTTGTTACAAGTTCAGAAACTACGCCTTGAGGTTGGGTTGTTTCCATAGGCATTGCAACAACTATATGTGAGGGAGACGTGTCCCCCCTGCATTAAAAAAAATATTCATTTGGACACCCTTCCCACAATTACCATGAAATATTAGTTCACCCAGCAATGTTTCTATTTCTTCGTGAACAAATCCATTCCACTTGATTAATAGGAGAATACTGAAACCACTAAAAATCCACTCCTGGTTTTCCTGGTTACCTACAACAACTCCACACCACATCCAGTGTTTCCCCGAGGTCACCTGGCAGGGCACTCACAGGGAGAGGAGGGGGTGCTTGAGAGAAGTGGAACGTGCCCATTGACTACGGTGCCATTAGTACAGTACAGTGACATTTAGTATTTTATATTGTTTTATAATGTAGCAGTTTATGTTTAGTTATTTAATATAATTTTCTTTCATTTACTTTTTAATTTATATGCATTTTATGATAGTCTACTGTTATCAATGTTGTCTACTGTTGTCATCATTCTTTGCTAAAACAGGTCTCTTCAATGAGTCCTCGGGGCTCAATGAGAGTAAATGAGACTAACTTGTATAAATAAAGGTTGAATTGAATTCCAAAGTTCATGTTCAATAATCCAGGTAATAATCCAACAATGTTCAGTCAGGTTATCTGGATCGTCCAGATGACCTGACTGAACATTGTTGGATTGAATTGAATTGAAAATTATTTACATGAATGTTCCTGCAAGCACCTTGAAGATGTTGGACGCTGTCTAACACGGTTCCCTAAGATTCATAACTGTATGTAACTACCACCCTCATCACCGCACCCTATATTCTTTGTTAAACTGGTCATCATTAACTTCACACAGACTCTTTCACTGGTACATTTTCATCTTTAAATCACTTCTTGGTCTGTTGTCTTCATATATCTCCTCCTACATGTCACTTTGTCAGTGCAGCTACAGCATGTGTCAAACTTAAGGCCCCGGGGTCAAATGTGGCCCTCCTTAACATCTTTTCTGGCCCCCAAGATGTTATTTTAAATGTAAAATACTTTTATCACTTTTTTTTTCCAGTAATCTTTGATTATGATGTCAAAAGTGCAACAGAGAAATGAGACCAATCAAACTTTTGTTGAGGAACCTGCAACAAAGAAAACATGTTGGGTCTCTAACTTGAGTTAATGTAGATTCTGAAACTGGCCCTTAGTTTGAAAATGTTTTAATTTTGACCCCCTTTTGTAAGTGGGTTTGACACCCCTGAGCTACAGTGTGCGCTCTCAAGACATCATTACCTGCAGTGTACCATCAGTGCAGATCGAACTTGGCAAAAGGGCCTTCTCATACTCTGCTTCTGTAACCTGGAATTCTTTGCAAAAAGGTCTGACGCTCTCGCCATTGACCGCTTTAAGGGATTTTAAACAACTTAAGTTCATGGCAAAAACCAATGCAAACATGTTCCTGTTTTTAGTATTTTATATCACTTTATAATGTAGCTGTTTTTTTGTTTCATTTTTATATAATTTCTTCTATTTACTTTATCATTTTATATGTTTTTTATATGTTAATTATAATAATAATAATGTCATCACAATGTCAGCACTGTATGTTTCCATACAATGGCGAAATTAGTCTCTGCATTTAACCCATCCACCACCAGGTGGTGCAGTGGGCAGCTATTGAAAGCGCCCGGGGGCATTTTGGGGATGAGGTGTGCTGCCTAGAGACACCACGTGATGTGCAGTGACTGGGGATCGAACCTGGGACTTTTGGGTCCCAAGCCGGCTGCCCTGCCTCTACACCATCTCGGCCCCCAGAAGTGAAGAGAGAGCTGAGCTGTAAGACAAAGCTCTCTGTTTGCCGGTCGGTCTATGTTCCTACCCTCACCTATGGTCATGAGCTCTGGATGGTGACCGAAAGAATGAGATTGTGGATACAAGTGGTTGAAATGAGTTTTCTCTGCAGGGTAGCTGGACTCTCCCATAGAGAGAGGGTGGGATGTTAAGTTATCCAGGAGAGACTCAGAGTAGAACCACTGCTCCTCCATGTCGAGAGGAGCCAGTTGAGGTGGTTCAGGCATCTGGTAAGGATGCTCCCTGGGTGCCTCCCTAGGGAGGTGCTTCGGACATGTCCAACTGGGAGGAGACCCTGGGGAAGACGCAGGACACGCAGGAGAGACTGTCTCTTGGTTGGCCTGGGAACACCTTGGAATCCTCAGAGCTGGAAAAGGTGGCTGTCATAAGAGATGTCTGGACCCCCCTGCTCAAGCTGCTGCTCCTGTGACCCGACTTTGGAATAAGCAAAAGATAATGGATGGATGGATGTTTTTTATATGATTGTCTATTGGTGTCTGTACCTCATCTGTGTTCTTTGTTTAAAACAGGTCACTCTTGTAAATGAGTCCTTGAGGCTCAGTGAGACTAACGTATGAATAAATGTTGAATGAATGAATGAATGTGCTTTATTCACACAAGGAGAGCTGTTGGTCAGACTACTTATTGCTGCTGTCTAAAATTAATTAATTCATTCAACCTTTATTTAATCCCATTGCGCCTCGAGGACTCATTTACAAGAGAGACCTGATTTTAACAAAGAATAAAATAGTTATTTAATCGTGTTTCCTTATGTAAGTAAAACTAGATGTTTAACAACCTCTTAAAATACACCAGAATGCAGGAAATATCTTTTTTTTTTTCCCCAACATTTTCTGGGGAGTATCCCCAGCCTCCCCCGCCTCAATTCAATTTTCATTTCCACATCTGTGTTGGTAGCATTATTGCAGAAAGTCTGTAGACTTATAGCAACAAATACTGCCTTTGAGATAGCTTAGTTTTCATCAACATCCATTAATTTTAACAATAAATGTAAACATTTTATACACATAAATGCAAAGGGAAGGAG
>NC_056516.1:16597746-16613943 GCF_014905685.2 Nematolebias whitei | reverse complement strand
CCCCCGATCTGAAATCCATTTGTTCATTCTTCTACAGTATGATCTTTACCTGCTTCTTCCTTTCGGGTTGTGGTGGCTGCTAGTGCCCATGTCCAGATATCAGTCATTTTATGTATAAAACACATCTGTCCACAGCTGTTCAGTTTCTTCTCTATCACCAAGATAAGACCAGGGAGCTTGTAAAAGACTTCAGGGACAGTAGCGTTCAACTGCACACGGCTGGAGTGGCCTACAAGACCCCTAGCAAGAAGCTTGGTAAGAAAGTAACCATTTTAGTGTATTTATTCAGTGATGGAAGAAATGTAAAAATGTCCATCAATCCCTTTTTTTTGGAACTCCATCTAGAATCTTGCTCACTGAGGTGAGGATGATCATGAGAAAGTTAAGGGTTCAGCCCACGGCTACACAGGGGAGCTCGTTATGATCTGCAGGCAGTTGGGACCACAGTCACCAAGAACACCATTGGCAACACGCTCTGTTGTAACAAATTGAAACCTTGCAGCTCCTGCAAGGTCCCTCAGTTCAAGAAGGTGCTTCAGAGATTGTTAGAAAAAAATGCTGTAGTCACATAAGACCAAAGTTGACCTATTTGGCATTTTGTCATGATTAGCTGGAGGAATAGACACAGTATAATAAACAGAACAAAAAGGCAAAACAAAATGCAGACATAGAAGCAAAACACTTAGAAAAACAATGTGTAATCTCAAGAAGCATTAGAAACAGGAAAAACTCTAGGAGGACAGAGAATTTGGCATTAACCCCAAATTGCTCTGCTAAGGAAGTACAAGTAGAAAACACAGAGAGATTAAATGGACTGAGGATAATGACACACGTGGCTCCAGCTGGGACCAGGAAACAGGGTTCAGGTATAAGTGGGCTTGGCAGGACTGTCTGAGGAATACACTGAGGAGGATAAAGCTTAGTGAAAGTGACTGGTGGCAACGAGGAACAAAAAGAAACTTAAATAAAAATAAACACAAGGGAGTAAGCATCCATCCATCATCTTTACCTGCTTCTTCCTTTTTGGGTCACGGGGGTCACTGGTGCCGATATCCAGCAGTAATTGTGTGAGTGTCGACAGCTTGAATGAATATTCTCCAAGGCCCCTCCAGACCCAATAAAACATGATTGTGCTACCTGCCTGCCACTTTGATTCTTGTTTCCTGATTCCATCTTCATCAGGATCACTTTTATTAACCAGCCTCTCCCTGGTCTGTTTATCTACTTCAGAGGCTCAAAGTCAAATTAAATCATTGTCCTTGTATTTCTCCCAAATACAACCACTTTATTTTATATGCTGCTTAAAGCTAGTTTTGTGTATGTTGACATGAGATGTACATCATTGAACACAGCAGCAGCAAGCCGTCAAGACAGTTGATGATCTTGATGGGTGGAGCAGCAAAAGTTAAGAGATCTTCATCCATGTGATAAATCAAAGCACATTTATAGCTACAATGCATTATTAGCTTCTCATTGAATTATATTCTTTTTCATGCTCATTATGGTGGTTTAATATGCTGGAAAGAGTATTTTCAAGTAAAGCTAATTTTAACAAATAAGGAATTTATTGTTCTTGATTTGTGTCTTGACCTCCAGCTCTTACTGGAGCGGTTCACAGCCGAGTGTGAAGAGGCTGGGATGAGAATCTAGGGGGACGATTAATTAGGCAAAAGCCTTCTCTTACTCCGCTCCTGTTTCCTGGAATACCTTGCAAAAAGATCTGAAGCTCTTGACCTTGACCTCTCTAAGTGGCTTCAAACATCTAAGTTCTTGGGAAAAACCAATGCAGACGTTCCTGTTTTTAGTATTTTACACCGCCTTACAACCTAGCAGGTTTTAAATTTTCTTTAAAATACCATTTTCACTTATTTAAAAAAATCTCAATTTGTACGCATCCTTTATGTTTGTCTATTGTTGTCTTTGTCGTCCACTGTTATCACTCTTTGTTAAAAATCAGGTATCTCTTGTAAATGAGTCCCCAAGGCTCAATGGGATTAACCTGTCTAAATAAAAATTGAATGAATGAGAATCAGCACCTCCAAATCTGAGGCCACGGTCCTAGGTTGGAAAAGGGTAGATTGCTCTCTTTGGGTCGAGGGTGAGGTTCTGCCTCAAGTGGTGGAGTTCCAGTAGCTCGGGGTTTTGTTCACGAGTGAGGGAAGAGTGGAGCGTGAGATTGACAGACGAATTGGTGCAGTGTCTGCAGTATTGCGGACTCTGTGCCGGTCCGTTGTGGTGAAGAGGGAGCTGAACTGTAAGGCAAAGCTCTCTGTTTACCGGTCAGTCTATGTTCCTACCCTCACCTATGGCAATGAACTCTGGAAAATGACTGAAAGAATGAGATGGCAGATACATGCGGTTGAAAAGAGTTTCCTCCACAGGGTAGCTGGACTCTCCCTTAGAGATAGGTTGAGAAGTTCAGTTATCCAGGAGCGACTCAGAGTAGAACCACTGCTCCTCCACATCGAGAGGAGCCAGTTTAGGTGGTTCAGACATCTGGTAAGAATGCTTCCTGGGTGCCTCCCTAAGGAGGTGCTTTGGGCATGTCCACCAAGGAGGAGGTGGCTGTGGAAAGAGATGTCTGGACCTCCCTGCTCAAGCTGCTGCCCCTGAGACCTGACTTCGGATGTTCTTGATTCATATCTTGACTTTTTAGGGAACTATTTCTTTGCATCTGCTCCACTAACAGAGGACAGTTTCATTTCTTACAGAGGCTTAAAACAAATTTACAACCTTGTTAGGTGTGTTTCAGTGGTGTAGTCTACATTTTTGTAGTGGGTATACTGAGATAAATTTAGTTTTACGTTGGACACCGCTGAAGACACGGAGCGTGGATGTCCAACGTCCAATGCAAATCTAACTTTACCGCGGTCGGTCCATATACTGCGCTTAGAAACCAAAGTGCACTGGTTAGTACAACGTAATTGTCGATTTATTTTGATTTTTAAGCATACTGAACATTTCCAAATTTCTCTGATGCTTATATTTGAATAAATAAACAACAAACTTTGTACAACAGTTGGCTTTGTATTAAAAACATGTTACAAAATTTATAAAACAGTATAAAAGCAAAACATGTTCAAGTATTAAGTAGTAAGTACAGAATTATACAAGAATTTGCTGGATAAGAGAATGTAATAAACGAGTGCTGCATACAGACAGATTGTTACAGAAGCATTTAACTGTTGTTTAGTGTATCTATAACACATGCCTAATAATATGTCATGTACCATTGGGCACTTTTAAGTGTGTATACTGAAACTCTTAAGCTTTTCTAGTGGGTATACTCAGTATACCCGCGTATTATGTAGACTATACCACTGGTGTGTTTGTAAGTGTGTGTGGGTGGGTTGTGTTTTTTGTGCTTGTGAACACTTTCTTTCATGGTCCATGACTGTCAAAGCACTTTAAGAAGATAATGACAGTGATTTTATAGACATTGATTTAAATTATGTGGTGCTTCATGCAGAACAAACATATTTAAAATTTGAGTGAATTAAATATATTTTATAACATTTTTATGTAATAAATAAATGGATATGGATGCACCCCTGCAACCCGAAAAAAGGAAGAAGCAGGTAAAGATAATGGATGGATGATATGGATGTCTTTTATTATTTTATTTACTACAAATCTTATCCTACATTGGAATATGAAGCTAAGTGGGTGAACTAACATTACCACACAGAGTTTTGCCATTTATTGCTTTTGTTTTATCGTTTAGCACTCCGGACAGGAATGCAGCATCCAACAGGATGGCACAGTGTGCAGTGACCTGGGTTTAGTTGCCTCAGTCCACATGACTCACACACTAAAACATGACAGGTTGATAATTCAGCAACAAAACTGCTCCTTACTACTAAGATTTGTGACAGTTCTGCTGCCAGCCTCGTCCTGGTGACAGAGTGTGAAAGCTGTCCGAGTCGGGAATGGTCTCATCAAAGCTCTGCAGTGACCATCAGAACATGAAGTATGTGCGGTGATGATAGGTAATGGAGCATTTTATGAGCTCAAAACTGTAGTGATGACATCAGGGCCCTCACTGACACAACACGAGTGTCGAGGCTAAAATAATACCAGGGAAGGTGCTTTAAAGGCCTTATTCAAACAGTGTCCTGTGCAGCATCTAAGTCAAATCACATCTCACACTTGCTGCTTATTTTCCACACTCGTATGTGTGTAATACTGTGAGACAACATTGTCAAACGACCTAACTTAGCGGGAAGACATTTAGAAAAGTTTATACTGTTTTAAATGGGGACAAGAGGACAGGTTTTAGAGTACTACGATAGTCAAAATCTTCTTATTGCAGAATAATTGTAACTTTGGTTTTGTGGCTTACCTCTTTGTAACATCATGATAGAAAAGCAAACATTTCTGGAAGAAAAACAACTTTGCTCTAACATTCGGGATGACATTATAACTCCTTTCTACATGTTAAGTCAGACAAAATGATGGTACATATTGGCAGACTATGGGACTCAGAAGATTGATAGAAGTTTCATAGCTAATGATTGTTCAGAAAGAAGCACGAGCTGTGTCAGTTTTACAGAATAATCATTTCAATAAAATGAAACTGTCCAGAAGAACTGACTTAACTTTGTTGGATTTTTCTACCTGGATTATTGAACATGAACCAGGACATCTGTTTTACAATGTTGGTGTCATTTATAGTGGATGTAGAAAGTGTTCCCACCCTCCTCAGCTCATTGGAGCAGAGATGAGAAAAGAAGGCTTTTTGTTGCAAAGCAGACATCTGGAGCCTACTACAAATGCATTTCTGTTAAACTGAGGTTTGCCAAATGCTCAGGGTCTTTCATCATTCTCAAGTGGAAGAAGTTTGGCACAACCAGGGTTTTTCTCAGAGCTGGTGAGAAGGGGTTCTCTGCAGACCAAAAGTGGGCGTTTTGGGACCATAGGCGTATGTGGAGGGCAAACACTTTTTGGCTAGCTGTATTTGCTGCTCTTTAGGTAAGTTACGTCAGCTCTTGTTTAAAACTGAAGGTTTCTAAGAAACAGCGATATATCTGCTGTCAAAGACAAGAAGATTCTCTTTTGTTCTTGGTTGTAGCTGCACCTGACACAGGTTGGCTTGAGTCTGGTCTGGGTACAATGAAATATGAAGCATCTGAAGCGAAAGCTGCTCCCATTTGTCAAAAAGTCTGGTCTCAATTAAAGATCATGAGTCCTGTAATGAGATAATGGCCCAAAACAAAAGCTAAAAACAAAATTTGCTCTTTAGAAGTGCTCTTCTATGAGATCTGATCTATGAAAGAAGCTGAAACATGGAGTAGGATTGACCCTTAAAATCTGAGACAGCTCAGGAAGTGAACCAGTAAACAGACATACCTGCTCCAGTTTCAGAAATCTTACAGAAACTGACAATCACTCATCTGCAGTGACTGATTTAATATTAATTTAATTTTATTATTTTGGTTACTTTATTATTATTATTATTATTGTATTTACGAATTGATTTTCACTATGGCAGCAAGGTGGCACAACTGGTAGAGTTGCTGCCTCTCAGCGAGAAGGTTGCCAGTTCAAATGCCGGTCCGGGGGCCTTTCTGGGTGGAGTTTGCTTGTTCTCTCCGTGCATGCGTGGGTTTTCTCAGGGTACTCCAGTTTCCTCCCACAGACCAAAAACATGCATGTTAGGCTGACTGGTAACTCTAAATTGTCCCTAGTTGTGCGTGAGAGAGTGAATGGTGGTTTGTCTCGTTTGTCTCTGTGTCCCTGTGATGGACTGGAGACCTGTCCAAGGTGTCCCCTGCCTCTCGCACAGTAATGGCTAGACATGGGCACCAGTGACCCCTACGACCCGGAAAGGAAGAAGTGGGTAAAGATAATGGATGGATGGATTGAATTTCTCTTATATGGCAACAGTTCTTTTTCCTTCGTCAAGTCCTGATTTGATTCAACATTTTTTGTTGATTGCATGTGTGATTACTGCTTTTGACACTGCTTCAGCAGCTCAGAACTTCACTGCACTCTGTCCAGCGTGTGGCAGAGAGAGCACCACATGACACCTGGTTAACGATGTCAACACGAGCGATACAAGTGATAGGGGTTACAACAAACAAGGTCCTAAACTTCTGACAGCCAGTCAGTGACAGTTACATAAAGCTTTACTCTGACTGGATCTGCAGTCCTCCTTAAAGAATACTACTAATACACTTCTTAACAGTATCGCCAAATATTTTGACACATAGCAAGAAACTGCTCTTTCTTCACATGCATCTGTTTGTTCTCGCCCATTCCCTAGAGACCTGCACAGTTCAGCAACATAGGTCTTTAATTTGTCTAGCGCCTCTTCACCTGTTTGCTCACCTCCTTTCCTCCCTGTGTTTCCTCCCAGGGAGGTGCAGCGTCATGGGGAAACACAACAGCAAGCTGGCCCCGGAGGTCCTGGATGACCTGACCAAAAACACTGAATTCAACGAGGTGGAGCTCAAGCAGTGGTACAAGGGCTTCCTCAAAGACTGCCCCTCTGGCATTCTTAACCTGGACGAGTTTCAGCAGCTCTACGTCAAGGTGAGAGAGCAAGGAGGGCAGGGGGGAGGCAACAATACACTATGGAGGGGGACAGTTTGATGAATTACAGGTAGTTTTGTTCATAACATTTGTTTTAAGCCATTTCAAGTGGCATTAATCTATAAATTATTATGTCTCTTCTTATGTCATAAAAGTAATTACCTAAATTATTTTTTTAATTGTGTGTTTAAAAAATATAAGCCTCATGTTACTGAATCTGAACAATTAGACTGTTTTCTACTCTTGCAGTTAGATGAATTGATCAGCCACTAAAGAGTATCAGCTGACCCCATAGGTGTTGCAACAATTATATATGAAGGGGACGTGTCTTTTAAAAAATACTAATTTGGACTCCCCCACATTTATCATGAATCATTAGTTCACCCAGCGCTGTTTCGATTTCCTGGTGAATTAATTCATTCCACTTGATTAATAGGAGAATACTCAAACCACTAAAAGTCCACTTCGGGTTTTCTTGGTTACCTACAACATCTCTCCACACTGCATGCAGTGTTTCCCCGAGGTCACTTGCCTTGGCAGGGTGCTCATCTCTTCGGGGTTTTTTATGGATGGGGCGGGGGGAAGAGGGAGATACGCCTCTGTGTTGTGCGCTAGCTTTGCTTAATGCCGGCAGTTGTCAACCGGGGTGGGGGTGGGTTAGGATGCGTGAGAGAAGCGGAGCATGCTCTATTCACACGAGGAGAGCTGTTGGTCAGGCTACTTCTTGTGCCGTGCTCTCTAAAATAGTTACTGAATTAAGTGTTAACATATGTAGGTAAACGTAGATGTTTAACAACCCGTTAAAATACACCAGGCTTGAGGAATGGCATCTACTTTATTCATTTTATTCTGGGGGAATCATGTCCCCCCCCACAATATTACAAATGCTTTTGATGCTAATGATTGACCCACATTGGTTTGTTTAGTATCCAGGTTTGTTAATTTTTTTTAAAGAAACTGGCCTCATATCAAGCTTATTGTGCAGTATTTAGTGTTGCATTTCCTGTTCGTGATATTTTTAATTCATTATCAATTTCTTTTTACAATTTTTCAAAATTTTTTATTTTATTTTATTTTATTTTTTAAGTTCTTTGACACCATATTTTTGGGGGTAGTTTTTATTTCTCAAAAGTTCGCTTATTTACATATTTATTTTTCTGAAATCAATGTTTTATGATGTAAACACATTGTGTTAAACCGACAAAGTATTTAATCGTGTGGTGAAATCATAACATTTTAAGAAATTATTATTAGTTTATCCCAGATTAAAAAAAAAAATTTTTTTTTTAAATAAATAAAAAAAACTGAAAAGGGTTTCAGTTCAACAAAACATTCAGTATTTTGGCTCATTTCTTAAACATCGGCCTGTACGTCATATAACAAAAATTTTACAATGTCTTGTTAAATAAAGCTCCTCACGTGTGTGCTTCACATGAAAGTAAAAAATTAAATCATGCTTTCATAACATAAGTGGTTCATATACAGTATAAATGTAAAATCCATTCTTGAATATACTTTAAACTTCTTGCTACACATACTTACACATACGTAAAAGACATATTTCACAATTGTTACATGAAGTATAATATAAAAGTATTATAATATATAATGAACTAGTCACCAGCCTCTCATGTCTGTTTTTATTGTTTACAACAAAAGTTTTTTCTTCTGCAGCTTCAGCTGCTTCGGCACAAACTGCTTTTAACTTTGGCTGGAAACGCTTCTTTTTACCAGGTTTAATTCTGATTTACTTTATTCTAAATTTTGACTTCAATTCACTTCACTTCAATTTAATTCAATTCAGAGAAGGGAAATTACACATCTAAAGTAAACTATAAAGACAGACCTTTAAAACGTACACATAAAAATATATAAATAAAGAGTTTGTAAAGCGTTTGTAATCCAAACGTTTACTGTTGAAGAAATCCAGCAGACTCACTTAGACCCACATGAGGCCTCTTCATCCTCTGCTGGGCTTTAATCTGTGAGGGGACGCAGTGATAACAAACAGGTTAAAGTCTAATAAACCTAAAGACAGTTTGATTAATAAACATAATAATTATAACTTTTTCATTTTAAATTATGTTATAAACAAAAGACATAGGATCTCGATTGCACTGCTGCTAAATAACAAAACCGAATTGAACTAAAACTGAATATTTTTGGTTCTTATGAGTAACTTTAACTGCACACGTTTTTGTACAATTCACAAAAACAAATAGAGCAACAAAACCTCTTGACTTATACACATCAACACTTTTATTAAAACCTAAAACCGCAACTGATTTTAATGGTTTGTCCCCCTATTGAGCTTGTCTGTCCGTCCGTTCATCCATCCATCCATCCATCCATCCATCCATCCATCCATCCATCCATTATCTCTTCCTGCTTCTTCCTTTTCGGGTCGTGGGGGGTCATTGGTGCCCATGTCCAGCCATTGCTGTGCGAGAGGCAGGGGACACCTGGACAGGTCTCCAGTCCATCACAGGGACACATACAGACAAAGGAGACAAACAACCATTCTCTCTCTCACTCACACCTAGGGACAATTTAGAGTTACCAATCAGCCTAACATGCATGTTTTTGGTCTGTGGGAGGAAACTGGAATATCCAGAGAAAACCCACACATGCACGGAGAGAACATGCAAACTCCACCCAGAAAGGCCCCCAATCTATTTGCTAAGTAGCAGCAGCTCTTCCAGTTGCGCCACCATGCTGCTATTGAGTTTGTTGATTCTTATAAATATTTGGGTAATTTGGTCAATTCACGTCTCCTTTAAGCCCCATGTGGAAAACTTGGTAAAGAAACAGAAAGTTAAACTGGGTTTCTTTTTCATAAATAGATCCCGTCTAACGCTGAACACTAGGAAACATCTTGTAACTGCAACTTTCCTTCCCTCCATTGATTACGGTGACAGTATTTACATGAACGCTCCTACAACGCCAGCTACAGGCAAGAGGTGGAACACCTGGAGAGCTGGTGCAAAGAGAATAACCTTCACATCAATGTGAAGAAGACAAAGGAGATGATTGTGGACTTCAGAAGGAACAAAAACACCTACACCCCCCTGAACATAAGAGGATCTGCAGTGGAAGTGGTCTCCAGCTACAAGTACTTGGGTGTACACATGAATGACAACCTCAGCTGGAGCAACAACACCACCAGCCTGATCAAAAAAGCTCATCAGAGACTCTACTTCCTCAGATGGCTGAGGCGAGCTGGTCTGGGAAGCTCAGTCCTCCCCTCCTTCTACAGGTGTGCAGTGGAGAGCATCCTGTGCTCCAGCATCAACGTGTGGCATGGAGGCTGCACAGCTGCAGAAAGAAAAGCTTTGCAGAGAGTGGTGAAGGCTGCACAGAAGTCTGTCGGAATCAGCCTCCCCACCATCACAGACATCTACACCTCCAGATACAGGAAGAGGGCCACCTGCATCATGAAGGACCCCACTCACCCAGCACACACTCTTTTTGCCCCACTCCCCTCAGGAAGGAGGTTAAGGAGCATTAAGTGTAGAACCACTAGACTGAGGAACAGCTTCTACCCTTGGTTTGAGTATTCTCCTATTAATCAAGTGGAATGAATTAATTCACCAGGAAATTGAAACAGCGCTGGGTGAACTAATGATTCATGATAAATAGACTCATGAATCTCTAATTAGAATAATCACTGTGAAAAACCACATCATGTTGCTGCTGATCTGTTTCATGTTGCTGCTGATCTGTTTCAATGTTGATGTGTTCATGCGTGCACATCTGCTCACAGACTCATGTTCATGTTTGTGCTGATGTTCAATGTTTTATGTTATGAGTGCTTAGTGTATATTTAGTTGATGTTTTTCTTAGTTCATATCTTAGATGTTATTACTGTTTTTCTTATACATTTTATTGTTGGATGTAACTGGGACCCTGTGTACATAATTTCGCTCCACCACATGTACCACATGAGTTGCGAATGACAATAAAGAAACTCTGACTCTGACCCTGACTCTGACTCTGACAAGCACCCTGCAGACGTTGTACACTGTCTATCATGGTGCACTAAGATTCATAACTGGCTGTAACTATCGTTCTTACATCTCCTCCTACATGTCTCTGCGTGAGTGCAGCTACAGCGTGCGCTCTCAGGATATTATTACCTGCAGTGTTCCCTCAGTGAGAACTGAACTAGGCAAAAGGATTTTCTCCTACTCCGCTCCTGTTTCCTGGAATATCTTGCAAAAAGATCTGAAGCTCTCAACCTTGACCTCTTTAAGTTGCTCAAAACATCTGTTAAGTTCCTGGTAAAAACCAATGCAGACATGTTCCTGTTTTTAGTTTTCTATACCGCCTTACAACCTAGCTGTTTTTTTTTATATATAATTTGTCTTCCAATTATTTTTCATGTGATCTGCTTTTTATATGATTGTCTATTGTTGTCTGTATCTCATCAGTGTTCTTTGTTTAAAACAGGTCTCTCTTGTTAATGAGTCTTTGAGGCTCAATGAGACTAACCTGTATAAATAAAGTTTGAATGAATAAATGAAAATTGAAGCAGTGATCTGCTGTTCTGGTGATGTCATTGAAATATCACTAGTAGCATGAAATGAAGCCGTGAGCGCGGTGTTGAAATAAAACAAACAAAAACAAAACTGCACTATTTGGGTGTCGAATACCTTAAAAGCCGTTTTCTGTGATTTCAGAAAGGTTCAGAAAGTGAACTCTGGGATGAAGGATAGCAAGACATCATGAAAGTGAACAATTTTATGGAGCGTTCTACACACACAGTCCAAAGATCACTTTGTTTTTATGTTTGTCGTTTACAGTTTTTCCCGTACGGTGATGCCTCCAAGTTCGCTCAGCACGCATTTCGAACGTTCGACAAGAACGGCGACGGCACCATCGACTTCAGGGAGTTCATCTGCGCCCTGTCCATCACCTCCAGGGGCAGCTTTGAGCAGAAACTCAACTGGGCCTTCAACATGTATGATCTGGACGGGGATGGAAAAATCACACGTGTGGAGATGCTGGAGATCATCGAGGTGTGTGTTTGGAGCGTGAACAGAAATGTGCTTACACAGTTTTAAGAGATGCACCTGAACGTAGCTGTCTTTACATTGTGCTGCAGGCCATCTACAAAATGGTCGGCACGGTGATCATGATGCGTATGAACGAGGACGGGCTGACCCCTCAGCAGCGCGTCGATAAGATCTTCTCCAAGATGGACAAGGATCACAACGACGAAATCACCTTGGAGGAGTTTAAAGAGGCCGCCAAGTCCGACCCTTCCATCGTCTTACTGCTGCAGTGTGACATGCAGAAGTAGGAGGGAAGGGAGGAATAATCTGTGGTAGGGAGGCAGGGATGGGGTCTCAGAGGTAAACTGAAACCAGGGAAGGGAGGAGGCTGAGAGAACAGCAAGGTTGGAGGACAAAGGGAGGGCTGCAGCTAGTTGGAGGAGGAGAGAGATGAATGAAATGAGCCATCAGGCCCTCGGCTGCTTTCACTGCTTGACTAATTGAATTGGATGGTCTGTGAAAAGTCTAATCCCTTCATGTTTTATTTGGCACAGATCACGGTGAAATGGCGCCTCTCATTATAAGCATGTGGAAGTGAAAGGCTGCAGAGTGACAAAAGTAAAAAAAAATCAGCTGATTTATTGTTCTAACCATCAGTTTTTATTAATTTAATGTTAGATGCTCCGTGCCTGGCTGGACGTCAGAGAGAATTCTACTCATGCCCACCAGTGAAAAACAGGAATGTCACTGAACAAACACAGGCCGCTGACTCATCATGGTTGTCAGGAAATACACAAACGTCACTGCTAATAGGAAACAAGTGCAAATGACCAATATTATGAACTGTCTGTGACGCGTGCATGTGTGCGTTCAGTATGTTGGAATAGAATACCCTACCTCACTTAGCTGGATCACAGTTCCCTGCAAGATCCACCGACTCCTCAGTCAGATCCACAGTTACATGATCTGTGGTATGACTCATCATGGCTTTACTCTCCAAGCACCAAACATCAGTCGATGAGTCTCAGACGGCTGCTTCCAGCAGCATTCAGAGGCAGCGACTTCTAAAGCTGCGATAACAAAAACTCACCGTTTGGTCTAAACAGTTACGAAGGACTTACCGGTATAATCGGGTAAAAGTCTCGACCTCGTAATGCAATCTGAGCTTTGTTCAGCAGGAGAACGTGCTCCCTCATAGCTCTCTTTTTGTTAGCTGTTAATTACACTTGAGCCCTGAAGGCAGTGCAATTTATTCTTTCTCCATCTTGTGCCTAACGAATACATTTTTTAAGGCTTAAATGTGCTTGAATCGTCATGAAACGCACACATGTGACGCACAGTGAGAAGTTTTGCATTTAAAAGTGTTTGAGAAAGAGAAAAGAAAAAGATTTTTACAGTCCAGGATTTACAAAACAGGTTCTAAGTGGTTTGTCCTAAACCTAACAGGAAGTCCTCCATCTTGTTCAAAATCTTAATTTTAGTGTCACACATGTGGAATGTAAGAAACTCAAAGATTTAAACATATTGACGCCAAACTTGAACAGTTTACTTCTAAGGCGTGTGCGAATAAGTGTGAAAAGCTTGTTTAGACCTCAACATTTGACTTAATGTCACAAGACAAACTGGTTGAACTCCAACATAAACCATCTGATCTGCATCAAAATGCACGTTTTGATCCCAGTCCAGTCCTCAACGCATCATCTTAGCTCCGCACACTGAGAACAGGAAGTTGCATCGTTAACATTATTTCTTTACCGTAACAATTTCACACTTCAAATAACAAGTTGACGTCTCGATGCATTAAAAATTTATTGTTGTGCTATGGAGCATAGTTTTGGAGACTACAAATTTGTTATCTCACCATGACACAAATTGTTGGTGTTAATACCACATATTTAGTCCAATCAGGGCAGCACGGTGGCGCAACTGGTAGAGCTGCTGCCTCTCAGCAAGCAGGACCCTGGTTCAAACCCCGGTCCAGGGGCCTTTCTGGGTGGAGTTTGCATGTTCTCTCCGTGCATGCGTGGGTTTTCTCCAGGTGCTCCGGTTTCCTCCCACAGACCAAAAACATGCATGTTAGGCTGATTGGTAACTCTAAATTGTCCCTAGGTGTGAGTGAGAGAGTGAATGGTTGTTTGTCTCGTTTGTCTCTATGTGTCCCTGTGATGGACTTGCGACCCGTCCAGGGTGTACCCCGCCCCTCGCACAGTGATTGCTGGACATGGGCACCAGCGACCCCCGTGACCCAAAATGGAATAAACGGGTAAAGAAAATGGATGGATGGATGGATTTAGTCCAATCTGCACAATATATATTTTTAATGAATAATGTTAACAGTGATAAATGGAATGGTAAACGGACTGTACTTATATAGCACCTTTCTGTCTAATCAAGATACTCAAAACTCTTTACAACGCAATCTGTGCCTCATTTACCTCCACACACACATTCATACAGCACTCTACTACATCTCTACAAAAAGATAATCTGAATCTGTAGAGAATAATCAGAGCTTTGTCACATTCATACACTGATGGGACACACATAGGACGAGGTTTCAGTGTCTTGCCCAGGGACACTTCAACATGTGAATGCTGGTGGAATCAAACCCCCAGCTCTTACATTGGAGTTTGACTGCTCTAACCACTCAGCCACAGCCGCCTGTGATCTAAAAATGCTTTTTCATTCATGTTCTTTTTTGGACATTTCAATCTAGAAAGAAAAGTTTGCCTTTCTGTCTCAGCGTTTTCCTCCAATTTTCCATAATTTTATTCAAATTGCTCAATTCCATGTTCATGTGGTGGCAAAGCATCTGTGTAGAAAAGATTTCATAAAGTACAAAAACTTTACCAACTTCAAAAATCCAGTCAACGAAAAACCTGGTCTTAAAAAAAAAAATAAAAAAAAATTATTTGAGCAAGAGGAGGAGCCCCAACAACATGATGGACAGTGAATAATCAGCCGTAATTATAGCTTTTATTACAGGATGGTATTTGTAAGAAAGGCCAAACCTGCCTCCACAACTCACTGTTGCTGTCTCTTCTCTTCTTTCCCTTCCATTCTGCCGCCCCCTTTTTGTTTCCTTCTTTCCTAAATGTCAGAGAGGAAGTGCTTTGATAATATGCAGAGGGAGATGAACGTCGCTGAACTCAGCTCAGATCTAAAATCGATGAGAAACAGAGCAAAAGGCTAAAGAGGAAGCTCAGGTAGTGCCAATAACTGCAAAGTGTAATTACACCTGTGCACAAACCTGTAAGAAATGTATTGAGATATTAGAATTAAATATATTTTTAAGTTCCTAACAGCTATGATCATCTCATAAAAAAAGTTTACATGAGAACAAATAGCAGCAAAATAATTTAGGAACAAAATCTTTAGCTTATTATCAGTTAATATAAAATAAATTTATTTTCAGGATTTATTACAACTTGACTAATCTAAGAAGTTAGCAAAGCTCCTAAGATCTGAATAACTGAGTTTAAAATACAGATTGTACATTTTAAACTAGCTAAAATAAAAAAATTACATGCAGAACAAAGGGGAACCGATGAATGACCCCTGTGGTATCCCAAATTCTATTTAGATTTACAAAGTAATTCTGTTGGAAACATCTGAGCATAATAAACTAGGAGCCGAGTCGTTAATTTTGATCCAGGTGTTGTGAGGCAGGAAAACGCTGCTTGGTTTCCTCGCACTCTTTGTGTTAAACCCAGCCAGATCCTGACTTTAATTACACTTTAACATGTTGTGCCGGTCTTTTTGTCTGACTGCCCAATTCTTCAAATGTTAAAAACCATCAGCTATTTGTTTATTTACAGTATGAGTGGATTCAGTTTGAACAGATTTTTGGTCAAACTAAAAAAAATCAAAAATAAAATCAATTCTGATGAATGCCCGTATGATCAAAATTACGCCGTACATCGCCTTTCTTCTTAAAATCTAAACGTAATTTGGACTTTTATAATGTTTTAGGGCGTTTTGATGTTTAAACAGTAAAGAAAGTTTCACGAGAAAAATAAATGTTAAAGCTGCTGTTGATAATGACATACCTGCGTCTGTCACTCCCTGACTGCACTCTTACTAAGACAGGCATAAACAGAGTTTCAAGTGGTCACTACGCAAATAAGTTTTGAAAAGAATTACAGTAAGTGGCAGAAAAATCTTGTTGTCATGAGTGACACACATAACATGAGAAAACCAGAAAACTTGAACTGTGTTTGCGCAAAAATATCAGGTCTGTCTCATAAAGCCCAACTTTTCCTCACCCATTTAAACTTTAGTTGATGACTTGTATCAAAATCTCATCATTGTCCTTGTGAAAATTTGTTGTTTCTTTAGAAGATTTCATCCAGTGGCAGCACGACAATGAGCCGAAAAATAACAAGGATGTCCTATATCATGCTCAATAAGTCAGGTAGAAAAATCCAACAATGTTAAGTCAGGTCATCTGGATGGATTCTTTTTGTTGAAATGTTTAATCTTTTATCCAAAAGACTTCAATAGCACCTTCACATACTGTGTCAACCTGTTTGTTGGTGCTCAGGTGATGCTGAGAAGGTGAGAGCAGCTTTGATAGCACCTATGATAGCGCCTATGATAGCGCCTATGATAGCGCCTATCAAAGCACCTATGATAGCACCTATGATAGCGCCTATGTTAGCACCTATGA
>NC_056516.1:16577293-16597736 GCF_014905685.2 Nematolebias whitei | reverse complement strand
ATAGCGCCTATCAAAGCACCTATGATAGCACCTATGATAGCGCCTATGATAGTACCTATGATAGCACCTATGATAGTACCTATGATAGCACCTATGATAGTTCCTATGATAGCGCCTATGTTAGCACATATGATAGCACCTATGATAGCACCTATGATAGTGCCTATGATAGTACCTATGATAGCGCCTATGATAGCGCCTATGTTAGCACATATGATAGCGTCTATCATAGCACCTATGATAGCGCCTATGATAGCACTTACGATAGCGCCTATGAGAGCACCTATCATATCACCTATGATAGCGCTGATGATAGCACCTATGATATCGCCTATGATATCACCTATGATAACGCCTATGATAGCACATATGATAGCGCCTATGGTAGCGCCTATCATAACACCTATGATAGCACCTATGATAGCACCTATGATAGTGCCTATGATAGCACCTATGATAGCGCCTATCATAGCACCTATGATAGCACCTATGATAGCGCCTATGATAGCGCCTATGATAGCGCCTATGATAGCGCCTATGATAGCACCTATGATTGTACAATGACACCTATGATAGCACCTATCATAACACCTATGATAGCACCTATGATGGCGCCTATGATAGCACCTATGATGACGCCTATCATAGCACCTATCATAGCACCTATGATACCATCTATGATAGCGCCTATGTTAGTACCTATGATATTGCCTATGATAGCGCCTATCATAGCACCTATGATAACAACTATGATGGCACCTATGATAGCACTTATGATAGCGCCTATCATAGCGCCTATGATAGTACCTATCATAGCGCCTATCATAGCACCTATGAGAGCACCTATGATAGCATCTATGATAGCGCCTATGATAGCATCTATGATAGCACCTATGATAGCATCTATGATAGCACCTATAAGAAGGTGCTGTTTATAAGACTGAGTTTATTGCAGCTCTTTGGACTGATAGTCATTTGGATGAAACATTTCAATAAAAATAAACCTTTCAGAAGACCTGACAGCTTTTTTAGAGTACCGTAATAAGAATGGTTTAGTACAAATGCACGCTTCATGATGTCACAGCCTGACTTTGTCCAGTGATGATTGCTTTTAAGCAATATTGTTTATTTCACCCAACATTTGTTAAGCTAATTATAAAATACCAGCAACCATTCAGACCTTTACATTTAGTCTCTTTGCAGACAACTGTTCAGTGTTTTTAATTTTGAAAAGCAGAAACAAACAGCTCCTTCCCATTCAGCATTTATGTAACCACTACAGGAAAAGTTGCCCCTGCAGATGCTCCCTGAGACTTTTTGCTGCGTTCCCTCCATCTTGCATTAAGGAGTGCATGTAACTGAAGCAGACAGTCATATTTGAACTTTTAAACCGTTCTTTCTGCACAAAACCTCCTTAATTTGAGTGAACGTTGCTTCTCTCCCCCTCCACTAAAGACTCTCTCCCTAAAGTTCAGAAAGAGCCTCCGGAGTGTGTTCATGTAATAAACCTACATGTACATTACAATACGACTTTAATCGTATTCATGAATATAAACAATATGATGTAAATGTTCTACTAGTGTGTGTGAGAATGTGTGTGTGTAGTGGTGGAAGCGTAGCGTGTGAGGTCGTTCTGTGTTTTGTATTTGGATCATTTGTGTAACGAGACGCCTCAGTTTAGCTCAACTTTGTAAAAATGTGTGTAAATCTTTTTGAAGCACTGAGTATTATTACCCTCGTTTATGTTTGCCTCGGTGATATACATCATGTACCGGCTCCAACAGGTTGTTTTGTTTGCTTCCTGTCACAGTTGGCCATCTATGAATGGAAGAGCTGACAGGTCGTTATGCAGCCTGGGCGGTGATGCACTGTCACCCAGTGGACAGGAATAATATCACGCCTGCTGTTTGTCTGAGTTATTATGTAACAAATAGGCCTGCAGATCAAAGAAACACAACACGGACATTTTATAAAAATCTTTTTTCAGCTGTTTTCTCAAATCAATCATACAAAAGTGAAAATTTCCCTTTTTTATTCACTTCCCTTTGCTGATCCTCCAGATGCACAAGAGCGACTTTCACTTTACAAAACAAAAAAACAAAAAAAGTCCAGCCCTCTGATGAAAATTTAATCAAATCATGGTTCATATATTTGCTCACCTACATAAGTTCCTGTTTGATTTGCCCTAATCATGAATTTGATAGAAATAATGCAACAGACGCTGAGAGAATCAGCTTTTTTAAAATTTGTACACTTTTTGAAGATGTTATTTTATATTATTTTGACAGTTTTAGTAAAAGTCTTTTGTCTTATTAAAATATATTTAGTCGAGAGTGGCCTGTGGTCCAGAGCGCCTGTATTGGCCTAAGTCAGGCTCTAGTGTGACTTGATAACAGTTTCTCCCACACTGATACAAAATACTAATCACTTTGTAATCTAGAAGAATCATACCCTACATACTTAGCGGTAGCCATTTTATACAAACTGTCACTCTTCTCTCTTTAGAAAACTCTGTTCACAGCAGTACGGGCTTTTTCAGAGCAAATATCAGGTTGAATTTAACATCAGATTTAATTTAACGTCACTTATAATAATAAACTGCTTAAGTTTGGGGACAACGATTTTACAGTCATTTATGAAGAAATACTCCCAAAACTCTAAATTAAATTAAGTTTGAGCCCTACTACGATGATGGGCTAAGCCTTTGTTCTAACAGTCATATACTCCCATGAGCTCAGCTGCCCCCCCCCCCCCCAAACTTGTTTAGATTCATTACAATATGATGATAGATTCATTACTGAGTTCACATTTGCCTGCATGAAGTGAAACGGTTTGATCGGAACAGATTGCTCTGCTTGTTTGTCTGTTCTGCTCTTTAGACTCTGTCCATCTTAATTAAGGCTTCGAGATCCAGAGGGACACCCCCTCCACACACACACACACACACACACACACACTAAAACACATGTGATTTTTGTTTTTGTCACTTTAACATGACACAGAAAGAAGTCTGACTCTTGTGGATTTTATGTGCCAAAGATTGCATCACTTTTAGGAAATTGAAATCCGTGGACTAGATCAAATGCAGAGATGCTCATCGGCACACGCTTACCCTGAGCTGCTGGACAGAAATAAACATAAAACCTATCGATATTTGCCTTGTCTTCTCCAAACGGGATCATCTGTGCTCTGCCGTGCACTATAAATCTATTAGGCTTTCTCTATGATGTTAATGTCAATGTCTTATTGGTCCTGCTGGATTATTTTGTGTTTCTTTTTAACTTTTGTTTTCAGTATTTCTAGAACAAAGACACTGTAATTATTTTTGTTACATAGAATAAATCACATAAATGTCAAGGGAGATGTGTTCTTGTTGCTGTGTTTCTTCCGAGAGTGTGTTCACACCCACCCACATACACACACACCAGCCGAAGATGAGTCAACAAAAGGATGAGTCATCATCTAGTGATGATGCCACTCTGTTGCTGTGATGTCACCAATGTTGCCCTGGTAACCGTGTTGC
Source organism: Nematolebias whitei (assembly GCF_014905685.2). Taxonomy (NCBI): domain Eukaryota; kingdom Metazoa; phylum Chordata; class Actinopteri; order Cyprinodontiformes; family Rivulidae; genus Nematolebias; species Nematolebias whitei. The sequence goes on along the minus strand of NC_056516.1, from coordinate 16,594,213 downwards.
AGAGACAAGCTCAGAAAGCATTCTCTGTGAGCTACATATGCAAGCTGGGACGAGGATCCATGCGTTGTGTAAATGTATTTGGTCTGTCACATCAGACTTTGGGCCTTTTCCACTCAGCTGGACAGTAGATGAAGAGGAAACTGATGCCACGACATGTATTTGGAGCTGAAGGTCAAAACCAGACAGACATAAAAATCTTCTGTTATTCACAGTTGATGCCACTAACAATCTTGATGGTTTATAATCTTACAAAACAGCTTTTGCAAAAAAAAAATTGGGAATAGTTTTTAATAACCCCGTTTTGTTTGATAAGCAAATAATTGCTGTTGCGTGCTCTCAAAATGACATTCTTCAGATAAGAACAGTTAGATGAAGCCCTTTTTCCATTAGATAATTTTGAAAGGGTAAAAAAATTATTTTATGTCATCCAAACTGGACCACTGTAATAGTCTGTTTATTTTGGTACCCACTGCTTCCCGTTGTCTAACCTCCACCTTCTTTTAAATGGTGCATTCCCACTGTAATAAATAATATAGATGTCTTCACTGAAATTGTTAGAAAGAAGGAGATGCAACATAGGGCAAACGGAGATCGCAAAGGCAAAACAGAAGGCGTATGAAGAGTTGCAGAATAGGCTGGGCACTAAGGAGAGAGAAGAACTGGCGAGACTAAAGGATCAGGCTGGAAAGGATGTGCAGCAAGTTAGGTTTGTTAAAGATAGGAATGGTAATGTTCTAAAAAGTGAGGAGATTGTGACGGGAAGATGGAAGGAGTACTTTGAGGAGATAATGAGTGAAGAGAATGAAAGAGAAAGAAGAGTAGAGGTCATAGAAACTGTGGACTAGGAAGTGGGAAAGATTAGTGAGAGTGAAGTCTAGAAAGCTCTGAAAAGAATGAAGGGGAAGGCAGTAGGACCTGATGACATACCAGTGGAGGTTTGGAAATGTCTTGGAGAGATGGCAGTGAGGTTTTTGACTCAAATATTCAATGGTGTTTTTGGCTGCGGTAGCGCGGTGGTCAGTGCCTCACTCTTGTAATCCTGAGGTTGCGGGTTTGAGCCCAGGTTGCATCAGGAAAGGCAGCCGACCTAAAACAATTGGCAAATCTTTATTGCCTGTTTCCTCGCTGTGGTGACCCCTGAAGAAGAGAGCAGCCAAAAGAAACTTAATATTTAATGGTGTTTTTAAGAGTGAGAAAGAGAAAGAGTCTGAGGTATGAAGAAGTGTGATGGTGCCCATTTTTAAAAACAAGGTGATGTACAGACTTAATCTGTACAGACTTAATCTGTACAGACTTAATCTGTACAGACGGGCATTAACTTGTTGAGCAACACAATGAAAAATCTGTGTCACAAAGATCCACCCCCAAGAGGGGTGGGTGCTGGGCAGCCATATGATGCCCAGCTTTGTCAAAGGAAAATGTTTTTCAATGACAGGAAGCTGTCGGACGTCTGTCAAAATAAAGTATAAATTAGTAAAATTAACAAAATTAATGCACAAATTAGCCACTCCAGTTGTGTAGTGCCATTACGGTAGTCACTGGGTATAGTAATGAGGACAGCTTGGGCCCCACTTTGGGCACCCCAGGTCTAGAACAACTCTAATGAAACCAGGATGATGAGTTACTACATTTAATTTCCCTCTACGATGAATAAAGTAAGTTTTGAATTGAACTGAATAAAGTGAGAGTGAGTGGGTGATGAAGAAAAAAGCTGTAAATAAAAAGTCACGAGGACTCGTACAAGAGAGACTTGTAGATCTATGCAGTGGTTTTAAATGTCAATTTAGATGTAAATTTTAAAACCTGGAGTACACAATTTCATTCCACCTTATGTACCACATGTGATGCGAGTGACAATAAAGATACTTGAACTAAATGTAGAGATTTTAAACAAACAAAAACATCATTAAAGCATTAAAATAAATATATATATTTAATTGAGAAATACTGTAGTTATTTGAGGCTGACAGTTCTAAAAGACTGAGTAGTTTTTAGTGGAGGAAATATTTAAAACTCTTATTTTTAAGCAGTTTAAGCAGAAGGTTGGTTCCCCCCATGAGGAACATGAATAAATAAATAAAGTTAAAGAGTTAAAATCATCTTATTCAAATAAGATAATAATGTCTGTAGTTAGAGAAAGCATAGTGAAGTTCTTGAGCTGCATGCATTCAGGTGGGACTGCTGCAAAATTAAAAAAATAATAAATTCATTGTGAAATAATTATTAGAATCTTGTAAACGTATGTTATCTTGCTCTACAAATTGATTGACAGCTGCTGCTGATTATGACTTCATGACTCTTTTCATGCCTGTGATGCTGGTAAGCATAGTGTCACATTTATTATTTGTGAAGAGGATGTGTCCCCCCTCACAATTAAAAAAATATTTGTTTGATCACCCCGCCCCCCCCCCCCCACACACACACACTAAAGACTAATATCTCTCCTGCATGGTCCATTCTGTTTTGATTTTTATTGTGCTTGAACACTTTACCTTTCTCCAAGAGGAACACTTGACAGAATATAAACTGTTCGTCTATCAAAGTTAAGTCAGGTCCTCTGGATGGATTCTCCTTTGTTGAAACGTTTCATCTTTTATCCAGAAGACTTCTTCAGTCTGAGGAGCTGCATTTTTTTTTTTAATTGAGCTTTTACTGTGTAGGGGAACACCTCACCTTGAAAAACGAATCTTATTTTGACAGTTTCAACATCAAAACACAGTATTGTTTTTATCTATTCCCTTAGGAATGAACAGACATCATTTTACAAATATTGTCTCAGCTCACAAACTTCCTAAGCTGATACTAATATAATAAATATATTCTATGTTAACTGTTTAAACTCAATATGAACTCAACAACCAAGGCCTTTATATGAAACTGAGAAATAATTAAAAAAAGGCTTTGTTCCAAACATCCGAACTCGATACGTTGATGTTTTGTCTCTACGTCACAGTAATTGCACATTCAACTTAAACAGAGTTCAGCTTAGAAATAAACCAGTTCTAAGTCTGCCTTTAAAGTTTCAGCAGTTTTACTCATCAGTCAGACCTTTGATTCAAAGCCATTTGATGTTCGGCATTGTTTTCTTATGTCTATTTTTCACCATATATATATAACAGATTATTATTTTTTAGAATAAAATACATAAAAAATCAACTGAATTTGTAATTATTTTGGCTAATCTGTGTGTATTAATTGATTTGATCCCCTTTAGACACGAGAAAAGAGCTCACGTTCATTTTATATTATTTTGGGGGTAAATAGAGACTGATTTTCCTCTAAGAGAGAGGTGGTGCCCACACAACAAGGTTATTTGCATAATGCATGCATATCTTATGAGCTTAACTCATAACTGATAATCAAAACATATATTTACACTCCATATCGCTACAACTGCTTTTGTAAGCAAATCAGTTTGACATGATTTAAAAACGTATTTCAAAGAAAGGAAGATATAAGATTTCTTAGATTTTCACAGGTCGGTTGGAGTCAGTCTCCCCACCATCACAGACATCTACACCTCCAGATGCAGGAAGAGGGCCACCTGCATCATGAAGGACCCCACTCACCCAGCACACACACTTTTTGCCCCACTCCCCTCAGGAAGGAGGTTGAGGAGCGTTAAGTGTAGAACCACTAGACTGAGGAACAGCTTCTACCCTGAAACTGTTAGACTCATGAATCTCTAATCAAGATAATCACTGTAAAAATTACTGTAAAAAAAAATCACTGTAATGCCACTTAGGTGGTTGATATGTGCTGCTGACTATCCATGCTGCTGATCTCATGCTGCTGATGCTGTGTTCATTCATCCTCATCTGCTCACACGGACTCATGTTCGTGCTGCTGTTGTTTTGGCGTGTTGATTTTGCACTATTGCTGCTTAGTGTATTCTTAGTTTAGTGAATGTGGTATATTCTTGGTTCGTGTCTCGGATCTTACTAATGTTTTTCTTTACAATTTGTATTTTTGTTGGATGTAACTGGGACCCTGTGTACATAGTTTCGTTCCACCTCATGTACCACGTGTGAGGTGGATGACAACAACAATCCTTGAATCTTTGTTTATTAACAAGCGTCAGCAGAATATTATAGTTATCAACCGTCGGCGGACGCGTGCGGCTGATGATCCAAATTGGGTTGTCGACCGCATGTGCTCGTTGAAGCAGCAACTGAGTCCAGTTAAGTTTCAGGTGGGTCGCTGGCAGTGATCCATCTGGACTTTTTTATATCTTTTTCAACCGGCTGCGCTCGGCCGCACGTCTCCGCTGACACAGTTGAATTTAACAATCAAACCCGTGTTCAGCGTCAAAATGAATTTAGTCTAACAGGTCATGTGATTTTCCTGAGCTCAGCGTTTGTGTCTGTAATTAACGAGAGAACAAACAGTTCAGAACCATCAGCACCCTTCAACAACCGCAGCATTTCTCTCAGTCCACACCTCTGTTTGACTTGCCAACCCCCCTGTTTCTTTTTCCACTGCCCATTTCCAAGCCCCCCCAATTAAGGATCAATATGAATCTATTCTGAGCCTAACCACATCAGGCTGCAGCTCAGTGGAAAACCAAACACCACACAAAGCACACACAGAGGCCACAAGAAGCAGAAAAATCACTGTGCAGGAACAAAGGTCACAGGAAAGTGCTGGTGTTGGTTCTTCTCAATCATCCAGTACGGGATGGTTAGGTTGAATCGAAGACAACTGGACATATTTAATAAAGCCAGGAGAAGTTTTACTACTTACATAAGAACTGAAACAACTTGACATTTTTTGAAAACGAGTCAAGTTGCCTTTGATTGAACTCTAAAGAGGAGATGAGACGTGCAGTTCACACAACAGCCATAGGGTGGCGCTGCAGGCTCGGCCCAGTTTGGGTCCAGCTGCTTTGCTGGATTGTAAAGGTCAACTACTGTAGTTAGTTTCTTTGTGGCAATTTCATTTCCACATTACAGAATAAATAATAATAATAATAATAATAATAATAATAATAATAATAATAATGGAACGGAGCAAAAATTTAACATCCTTAGGAAACAGGATGTCTGCACGTAATGAATAACAAACAGAAATGATGAGCAGAAAAATAATAAAAACTCTTCTTTCATTTACAGCTTGTGCTACAGTCATGACGACCGTGAACACAAGAACCGCTGAACACTTTCCTGCATCGTGGCACTTATTTAGACACGCTGCCACCTCTAAACCAGTTTAAACGTTTATATTTAAAAGATTCACAGGATAAAAATTGATTTTTGAAAAAGATTTAATATGCAGCTCATCCTGTGGAAACAGCTAACTGACAGTTGTAAAAGTTAACTCAATCCATCCATCCATCCATGCATCCATCCATGCATCCATCCATCCATCCATCCATCCATCATCTTTACCTACTTCTTGCTTTTTGGATCATTGGTGCCCACAACCAGCAGTCCCTGTGCGAGAGGTGGAGGACACGTGGACAGGTCTCCAGTCCATCACAGGGACACACAAAGACAAACAACCATTCACTCCCTCACTCACACCTAGAGACAATTTAGAGTTACCAATCAGCCTAACATGCATGTTTTTGGTCTGTGGGAGGAAACCGTAGTACCCGGAGAAAACTCACACAGATCAGAGAGAACATGCAAACTCCACCCAGAAAGGCCCCCAGCTGGGATTTGATCCAGAAATGTTCTCACTGTGAGGCCGCAGCTCTACCAAGCCGCCCGTCTTCTTCATCAGCTGATAGATTATATTCTTATTCACAGCCCCCCCCCCCCCCCCGCCCTGCACTGCACACCCTCTCCTCCCTCACATCCTTTCCAACAGACTACAGCACAAAATAAAACACTTCCCCCAAAAATGTCTTATTTATGTTTTATTAAAGTTTAGCTTTAAATGAAGAAAAGTCTAGATTGAGCCTTAGAACAGTTTTCAGAATTTTCTTCTGTCAATGTGTGTGTACGTGCACGTGTGTGTGTGTGTGACCTGACCCAACACCTGAGCTGCATCATCCTTCAGTTTATTTAATGCTCAGCCAAAGTTTTCTGCAAGAATCACCTTGTTGGTGCTAACACTACATCAAACTGTTTCTTTTTTTTAACTTTTAAAAAACTGTTAAAGAAACAGAAACAAATTGTATCTTTGTGAGCGGCTGCTATAAAAGTGGCTAAATTAAAGTAAAAGCAGCTTATTTATTTAGTTTTTATCATGAGCGGAACAGCATCCTTTGAGTTTAGGAGACTTTATTTTTTTGTATCAGAACGATTTAAATATCAGAATGAAAAAATAAATCAGGCAAGAGATCTGACTGATCAGGAGTGATTAAATAAAATAAAATTAAATAAAATTAAGAGGAATGTAAACTTGTATCAAACATGATCCCACTCACAGAGCTGCTGTTAACTCTGCTGTGGAAAATGACTCTAATGACTCTAAAAAGGGAACATCCATTATTTTCTACCTTTAGGCTACAAAGTAATTTAATCCCATCCCTCTGATGAACTCTTACTCTCATTCTCACTGACATGTCATCATTTAACTAAAACTTACAGATCTTGTATGTTTAAAATGTTGGGTTATTAGGTTGCAGTTCCTGAGATGTCAAAGAAGTTTTTGACCACCATCAGTCTCAACTGTTTTATAATTTCTGGATTGTATTATTAAATATAATTATCACACACAAAAAAGATACAATCCTTCGCTCCATCTTACCTGGAAATATAGTTTATTTGTGGTTTTAACGGCTCATCATCAACGTTGCTATTTTTATTGAGAGCCTGATCTTCCCATGAGCCTCTTTGGTAAACTGCTCTGTAAACACGTGGACGGTGGAGGCGGAGTCAGGCTGGAAAAGGAAGCAAGGCTGTGATTGGTCAATGGGAACGGGGGGGAGGGGGGTGGCGGCATGGATCTGAAAGAGTGATTGAATGGAACAGAGAGTTACAAGATGGGAAGGGGTTGGAGTGGGGGGGCACAGAGAGGGGGGAACAGATGGAGCACCGCGGAGCCTAAAACATTTGTACCCAGGACACACAGCATGTGTGACAGGAGGAACTCTGTGTGGGACAATAATCCTGAAGCTGTGAGCCTCTCTCCTGCCCTCTGGACTGGACGCTGGGAGAAATAATCCCAACGAGAGAGAAACAGCCGTGAACAGACGGGTCAGCAGAAAGAAGACGACTGAACTCTTCTGCTCTTCTGGAGCAGGTGCAGGCCGGTCATTTCAGCGAGCTGATAATCCGTGAACATGACTCCTCAGTCCTGATAAATGTCAGAGACGGTATCAGGACATTTTGTTTATTCAGGTCGACCTTGTTCCTGGTTTGGTTTTTGTTCCTAAGAGGAGCACAGCATCTCTGTCGGAGCTCGAGCGGTCTTAGTAGCTCAGGAAGCCCGTCCAGAAGGACTCTATGGTGAAGATGAGTCTGGACCCTGTGCAGGTGATGAGTGGTAAGGTCAAGGAGCTGAAAGTTTCCTCTTCATCCAACGGAGACACCAGAGGATCATGGGAAGAGAAAGAAGAGTTTGACCAGAGTCAGCTGAGTCCTAGTGCCAAGCCGAAGCCAGTAAGTCTCAGCAACCACCGAGAGCTAAAATAAACCGATGTGTGCGTCTCTTTTTACCAGAAGTTGTCCTGGCCAGTTTCACACCAAACGTCCCTCTGTCCTTCCCTGAGACCACCATCTGCAGAGAATATACCGAGACGTACGTTTCTGTGTGCAGCTTAACTTACACTTATAACGCAAAAAAAGTGTCAAAACTTTATCGATGCTTTGAGGCACACTCATCTAAAAATTGATGTTTATGTATGTTCAAGATTTAATGGCTACAAAAGCAACCAAACTATGATTTTCAATGTTTAATTCTGATTATTCTCACGGGGTTATCACAAATAAATTATAGCTAAATTGTTTCCAATTACATGAAGTTGAAAAATATGATGCATGAGCAATGTAGCAAACACGGAGCACTCAAGCTGGCTTTCATTCCAACTTCTGATTATGGCCTGTCCATGACTGTAAACATTTATTCTCTTTATACGACACTAATAAGTCGGTACGTTGTGTACAAATGTAAATAAATACAAAAGACAATGATTTGCAAAACTCATTAATCCACATTTTATTCACAATGGAATATAGTAAACATCAAATGATGAAACAAAACAAAAAAAAACCGAGCAATTTCTGAAAAAAAAAAAAGATAATGTTGAAATTAATGACAGAAAAAAAACTGGAGGAGTTTCTCTTCAACACATTTTCCTCAGTGTGGTATCTCCTCTTTCAACAACGGTCTGTGAACATAAAGGAACAACCAGTCAGAGGTTTTGAGAGATCATTTGTCATAATCTTGTCTGATGCAGCTGTCCAGCTGTTCAACATGGATGGATGGTTTGATGGATGGATGGATGTTTGGTTGAATGGATGATGATGGATGGGTGCATGGATGGTTGGATAAATGGATGGATGAATGATGGATGGATGGGTGGATGGATGATGTTGGATGGATGATGGATGGATGGATGGATGGATGATGGATAGATAGGCGGATAGGTGGATGATGGATGATTGATGGGTGGATGGATGATGGGTAGATGGATGGCTGGATGGGTGGCTGGATGATGGTTGGATGGATGATGGATAGACAGGTGGATGGATGGATGGATGGCCAGATGGATGAACGATGGATGGATAAATGGAGGATGGATGGATGCAGTCTCCAGTTTAGCATCATCTTGAAGTATTCCAGGTCTTCCCTGATGAGGCGTTACTTGGATGGAAGCTTCTATTGTTCTACAACCTGTTTAAACATTTCTGTGTTGATGGAACCTTTCCACATGTCTTTCCTGTCTGTGCTACAGTCACTAATGCACCCATATACCATCAACGAGGCAGACATTTGAACTGTGCTCTGACAACAGTGTCTGGATGTGGAGGATGTGGTTTCCCAGAAAGGTCAAATTTTGATTCGTCTGACCACAGAGCACTCCTTCTCTCTGCCTCAGTCCATTTTAAATAGACAGTTTCTATGTGTGGATCATGGTCAGAGTACGTAATGAAGATAAACGGAACAGGACCAGCACAGATAGAGGACTGTGTTCACACTGTGAGCCGGACTATATTCAAAGTCTTCCTTATTTTCCAGTGAGAACCATCAGTCTATATTTTTCCACAATTTTCAGATGTCTATATGCGCAGACAGGTGAACCTGTGCCCATCTTTACGTCTGAGAGATTCAACCTCTCTGAATGTTCTTTTGTGACCTCTTGATCTAACCGGCCTGTTGTGAAGTAACCTTATTAGTTGCAAAGTGCTCCTCCAGCTCTCGCTTTATTAGCACCACTTCTTTCATCGGCCCTTGCGCTCTTGTTTGACGTGTTTCTGGCATGAAATTAAATGGTTCAGTTTCTTAGTTTTTTTTTAAGTACAACTGTGAATAAACTGTAGGTTTGTGAATATTGCAAATCTTTATATTCTCTTCTTCTTTACGTTTTATACAATGTTCAAAGTTGTTAGAAATTGGGTTTGTATGGATTGTTTTTGTCCAAGATTTAAAGAAAATGCTGAAACACCCATCCTGTGCCACAAGGTGGTGAAAACCATCTGCGTACATAACTGGAGTGGAAGTCATGTGACCTGCACATATCACTGAGCAACATTTTTATTCATTAAGCAGAACATTTCATGGTGTAAACAAACCTACACAAAGGGTTCAGTGGCTAAATCTGTAGAAGTTATGACGAGTTTACAGAGCTCAAGGGAATTACTCTAACAAGGTTGAGTCAGGTCATCTAGATCGATTCTTCTTTGATGAAATCTGTAGTTTTTATACAAAAGACTTCTTCAGTCTGCAGAAGTCTTTTGGATAAAAGTCTTTAGGCTAAAGTCTTCTTCAAACTGAAAAAGTCTTTTGGATAAAGACTCATTCAGACTGAAGAAGTATTCTAAGTTTCTTTAATGAATGACTTCTTCAGAATGAAGAAACCTTTTGGATAAAAGACTTCTTCAGTCTGAAGAAACCTTTTGGGTAAAAGACTTCTTCAGACTGAAGAAGTCTTTTGGATAAAAGACTTCTTCAGTCTGAAGAAACCTTTTGGGTAAAAGACTTCTTCAGACCAAAGAAGTCTTTTGGATAAAAGTGTTTTGGATAAAAGACTTCTTCAGACTGAAGAAGTCTGAAACTGTATAGCTTCTTCAGACTGAAGAAGTATTTTGGATAAAGTACTTTTTCAGACTGAAGAAGTCAGACAGTTAAACATTTCGTCTTTTATCCAAAAGACTTCTTTAGTCTGAAAAAGTCTTGGCATATCAGGCCTGCCAGGTCCGGGTGGACAGATCAGCATCTGTGGTTAGTTTCTTCAGATCCTCTGAGGGACGGACCACTACAGGAGATCCTTCCTGCCCACAACCATCAGCATCTATAACAACTCGTTAACGAGCAAGAACATTTAATTTCCCTTCAGGATGAATAAAGTATTTCTGAATTGAATTAAGACTGGGAGTCTGAGCTGTGGCATGGATCAGCTGAGGCTGGCTGGCTCAAGAAGAATCAGAGTCTGGGTTTGGATGAGATGCGTCTATCTTGGTCTCAGGTGTGATTAATAAATACATGTTCAGCTTGTTCATCATGCACAGACATGGATTAGTACTTTAACCTCACCAGTCACAAGAACACATGAGCTTTCTATGTTTTCACACAAGTTAAATATATTACAGTGATCAAAAATCACACATTGCAAGTAAAGTCATTAAGAGATAACTAGGAGTTTGTTATAAACTCTTTTCTACATTCAAGCTGACATGTATTGGTTTTGTCACCGCTACTCATGCATGATAATGGCACATGCGCGTGCATGTCCTTATGCATAGAAACCAATTGATGACGTCCAACCCAGTAATGTAGGTCGATGGTGAGAACGTCCACTTTAACGTATATACAAGTACAGAGAAGGAACTTTCTCACTGTAGCTTGGCTGGCTCTACTGGAGTACATTTTAAAAATAGAGTACTCTATCATTATTATTATTATTATTATTATTATTATTATTATTATTATTATTATTGTCTGAGTGATTAAGTCTAGGCATTTGGACGTTTTCTTAAATAGCCCTGGATCTCAAGACAAGATATTAAAAACGACACTTCAAGTCAAATCAAACTGTGAGAATCTGTCTGTCTTGTGCTCTTTCTTTAGATTTTTGTGTTTATGTTCCAGTGTGTCCTGTCTTCTCCGGTGTTTTTCCTTCGTATGCCAGCTCCTTGCTTCACCTGCTCCCAGTCACCCCAGGTGTTCATCGTTATGTCTCATTATTGTCCGTTCATTTCAGCGTCTTTGTGTTTACTGGTTGTCCGTGGATTGTGCTTCCCACGGCCGTTCATGTTCTGTTCCTCGTGTCTCCTCGCCATCTCTGCTGCCACGTCAGCCTTTTTGTTTTTTCTTGTTGATACGTTAGTTTATTTTTGTTTTTATCCCCGAGCTCCCAGTGTCTGATTGCACTTAAAATACTCAGACCATGAAAGAGGCATTGAGTTCTTAAAATATTCATGTTTATCTGATCACACTTTGTATTTTATACAAGCAGCATCCACTGTAATAAAGTCCAACGTTACGAGTTTGTGCCTGTCTTGTGGGTGACTGAGAGAAGCAACAACAAAAGTATCATTTCATTAAAGAATACACGTCCCCCATCTGAAGACAAAGCGTTAAAGCATTGAAGGAATGCATATCACCCATCTCTTTTCATGCCAGAGTTTTAAACTAAGGTCATCTTATGATAAGAAACGCCATAGTTGTAGCCGTTTTTAATGACACTTTGAAAATATAATGCACAATGTCGTGTAGTATTATAAGATGTTTTCCCCAGGAAAGGTTTTTTAGAGTAACAGTGACAGTACATACTGCTTAGTAGCAGTGTGTACTGTCACACTCCAGTGTTAGGATGTCTGCCAAGACATGAGCAGACTGCATCATCCCTGGCCTTTACCTTATCTATAAATAACTGCTACACCCCCCCCCCCCCCCCACCACCATGGTCTGCTCTCACCTCTTTCTGTTTCTCACTGTCGCCCTTCAGTCCTGCTGCTCTTTGGGAATCCCTTCCATCTCTCATGTCTGTGGGCTTTTATGTGCAAATAAAAGCTGACTCATGGATTAGGATTATACTCTGATGTCAGATCAGGGATCAGGATTATTCTCTGATGTCAGCGCTGCTGATCAGGATTACGGCACGCAGAAAAATGATGACTTCAAGTTGAAATATCACACGGATGTCCAGGGTTTATTTCTCAGAATTTAATTCTTTGCTAATGTAATGGTATGTTTGCACAGAACGAGTCATGTGACTGATGTTTGCCTGTTGGGTAACGGGGACAGGACTGATAATTAACACTTCCAGTGTCAAATCACAGCCAAGAACTGGACTCTGGTTCTGGGATCTCTTCCAGACAGTGTGACATGTTATTCATAGAGTAAACTGACTCTAACCAATAAGCTGTACTGAAGCTTTCATACATCTGTTTATGAGCACCGCCATGTCTTCTGACCGAGTGGGGTAGTCTATGTGATACTCGGTTATACAGAGTATACCCACTAGAAAACCTTAAGAATTTCAGTATACCCACGTAAAAGTGCCCAATGATGCATGACATATCATTAGGTAAATGTCATTGATACATTAAACGGTAGTTAAACACTTCTGTAACAATATATCGGTATGCAGCGCTTTGCTTTGATACTGCTTTATAAATTCTATAACATCTTTTTAATACAAAGCCAGCTGTTGTATGTAGTTTGTTCATTTATTCAAATATAAGCATCAGAGAAATTTGGAAATGTTCAATATGCTTAAAAATCAAAATGAATTGACGATTACATTGTACTAACCAGTGTACTTTGGTTTCAAAGCGCAGTATACCCACTACAATACATACTACTACTATACACCACTGTTCTGACCTGTACATGTGGTTCGTTCCAACAAACGTGTTGCGTACAGTTTGCTGTATTTGTTCACAACTTCACAAGAGTTCATGAAAAATCTGCATGATCTATGAAACTATGGAAGCAAAGTGAAAAGCTGCAGAAAGATTGTGCTGAATAAAAACAAACTGTCGTTCTGCTAAGGTGACAGGGAGACGAGCCCGGAAAGTGGAGGGAGGCGTGTTCTTTGTAAGTATGTCCCTTCATCACTAAAGGTTCAATGTTGTGATGCTTTCCCTTCTTCTTAATGTTCTCTGTGGCGGCTGATGCTCCTGCATGACCATGGACACACCCTCCTTACTAACCAGCAGCTCGACCCAAAGCATGGTCATGTTGTCTCACTGTTCTAGAAGTCCCCGTGTGGACTGAGCTGACGAATCTGTGTTCTCACATGAATGATGTACGTTAGGTGACAGATGGGCTTATGTCAGTCCAATTGATCCCTAGAGTATATATTTAGCTTTGAATTAAACAAAATAAATTGACATTGACCAAAAAAGTATTCACAGGGAATGGTCCGGTTTGCATGACATTTGGTTTACATACAAATCAGAGACAGGAGTGATCGGATTTACAAGAAGCTGCAATCAGAGCAGGTATATAAAGACTTGTTTGCAGTACAATAGTGTTATCAGGCAGCTGTTGGAGGGTTCAAACACTAAAACCACAATACTCTAGAATGGCCAGTAACAGCGACAGTTGAGATTTTTGCACGCCATCTTGCTAGGTGCTGTTTTTCACTAAATCTTCTACGTCGACGCAACATAACAATGTTTTCTCTGTGCTGTGAAAACCCTGCAGTTTCTCGTAAGAGATTATCCTGTTTGGTCAAACATTAGCAGCTTCAAAACACCGGCGGGGGTGCTCTGCCACTACTGGAATAAAACTGCCAAGTTCTGTAACCATTAAAGCCAAACCAGAACGCACCTACACTAAAAGTAATGAAGAAATTTCCACGTCCTTGTAGTCGAGAGCTCAGTCCAGAGTTCTGCTCCCAGTGTCTGAAGTTCATTTTACTCAGACTACTAACAGCCTAAACATGTATACTGTGGCCTTTTTCATCATAATTCTGGTAATATTTAGCTTTTAAATATAATATAGACTGCAGTATGGATAACTAAGCTTTTAGTTCACTATTATTTAGCTCATATTTTATCCATTAAAAAGGTCAAACCAGTTGGTAAACTAATATAAAACAGTTATGAAAAATTATGTTAACACAGATATATTTTCGAGTCAGCTGGTATTTGTTTATTCTTAGCACAGTCCTTACTCTAATTATAGTGTTATAATGTGGAGAAATCAAAAGCCCTTGCATAACAATACAATGTACACTAGTATTTCCATTGAGAATAAGAAAAATGAAAAGTTTTATGCCTAATGAGACATTTCATTTCAGTTATTGTTTATTTATATAGGGACAAGTGTAAAGCAGGAACAAATGCTGTGCACCGCAACATTTACTGCCTGGGCTAATTTGCAGTGCCAGTCCCTAGATGAACGTTTAGCAACATAAAAAATAAAGAGTTTAAAATTCTGTTAAAAACTTTGTTTTCATTCTGCATTGTTTTTGACAAGCCTGCAATGGTGAAAATTCACAATACGCATAAGTGCATCAAAGCAAGTTTAAAGAGCTCAATTTTATTTTAATTAATTCTTATCAAGTACAAAGTATGTAGTTTTAATTGTTTTTTATGCTGTTCAGTTCAGCTATCAAACATTTATATCCATGTCCCTCTCTGTTTGTACACTACACATATTTCCCACTGGATTCTGGACTGAAAAAGTGCTGAAGCTGAGTAAAATGGTTGTTCTACACAATTCTCACATTTTTGGAAAGTATACAGTAAACTTAAAACTTTAAATTCAAAACGTTTTATTGTAGAACAAATACTCTTTTTATTAATGTCACAAAGGGCTGGTGCTGGTGAACCCAATTGTGCAGGCAAGCAGGCAAAGACTCAGGATAATTATATAAATAAATGATTTATTAACAAAACAAAAGAGAAAACAGGGCAGCAAAACAAACATGGAATTATCAGGAGGTATTCACACAACAGACAGCCATTACCAGTGGACAGAAGACAATGCCAGGACAAGGAGTGAGACAAACACACATGCTTAAATACAGGAAGACATCAATTAGACAAAGTGAAGACACCTGTGAGTAATCACAGATGCCAAAGACAGAGACTGAGGACGCAAGATATAAACACGACACAAAATGGAGCCAGATACTTAACGAAACACAAACCCTATAAAGACAGAAACAGAGGATGAGAAGAAAGCAAGACAACACACCACCAGGGGACAAAAACCACAACTCCTACAATTAATGGTTACCTGACAGTGTATACAATATGGACAAAAACTGAAAAGGTCAAGTTTTCAGTAATTTTTGAACTAATACAGAATAAAACCTATAAAATATAATACCATTTTTTTCAGTGCAAACTTTAATAATTACAACAATTAAAAGTAAAATGTTGGGTTTCTTGGCCAAGTTTAGTTTTTTAACTCTTGTATTTTTGGTCTGCTGTCTTTTTGGAGGTAACAACGGATACTCATGTAGCACTTAGAAAGATGGCGTCACAATGCCTTTCCTCTGTAGCATAGACTGTGCTGTGGTTGGCCATGTCAGTGCAACAATCTGAGTCATTAATTATACACAAGAGTCAAGACAGACCACATGATGGGACGATGGACATCCTGTGTGTCAATCATTTAAGAACCCCCGTGTCATCTGCGCCGACCATGTGTCATCCATGTTGGATTCACCATCATGTTCAGATACAGTCAAATTTGTTTGTTTTTGTTGAAGACACCCCCCCCCCCCCCACACACACACACACACGAAATTCACTGAAATAACTATAATCTGACAAAAGTAATAGTAGGAAAAATGTACTAATATCAACTAATGGAAATCTGTCACAGGTTTTGAAATATGGTTCATTAAAATTATATAAAAAATAAAATAATAAAATATAAAAGAAGCTGGCCTTGCCAAAAAGGATAGTACCTAATCTGACCGTAAATTAATGTGTGTCCTGCAATCTGCATCAGAAGTGTCTTCAATCATGTAATTAGTCTGTCTGCCAATTTAATGAGAGAAAGGTAGTCACTGTGCTGTTTTGGAACATGGCGTGTTTACTGCCAAGAACATGGACTGCTAAAAGTTCTGGACAGAGTTGTCTTAGGAGCTTAGAAAGGCAATCACTGACAAGCAGTAAATGTCAGTATCTGAGTATTTTTGGTTATTCCTGGTTTTATTTTATCTTACGTTATCGAGTATGAGTCAGTTTCTGTTTCCTTGTATGTTCCTATTGCCACCAGTTCATTCCTGTCACTACTTTCCACAGTTTCTGCTCATGTAGTCAGCCATGCCCATTTATACCTTCTCACTGTGTCCCTGTCACACTTCTGTTTGTCAACCCTGGTCCATATAATCTCCACAGATTAGTGGAGCATCACGTTTCACATCATGTCTGGCTCTCTTCATTGTTTTCCTCGGTGATCACCTTGAGGTGTGTTTTTGTGACTGTTGCCACGTAGGTCTATTTGTTTTGTTCATGGTATAAAGTTACCGGAGCTCACTTTCTCAGCCTGCATTGCTGGCTTCCTTACATTCAAGACCCTTGACAGTAATAACTATAAAACCATCTCCATGCAACTTGTTGTTCTTGTGGCTACAGCTGCACAGATTATTCAGAAGTTTAAGGTCAACATGACTGCAGACAATCTCGATGTGACTGCAAGATGCAACTGATGGCTAGTTGCAGAGAGGAATAATATGAACGACCATTAAAGAGTGCAGAACAAACTCCAAAGTTCACCAGTGTTGGATCACAACATCAGTCACTTTTGGAGCTAAGCTGGACTTAATGGAATGCGACTGAGACGACACTAGATTTAAAGTCAAATCATCAACAAAGGAAGACTGAAATATATATATAT
>NC_056516.1:16566741-16576883 GCF_014905685.2 Nematolebias whitei | reverse complement strand
TTTTGTCTATATATATATACATATACACATATGTTCTTAAGCTTAGTGGACCTAAGGATCTAAAAATAACTGAATTACCTTATAACAAATTCTCCATCCAGTCTTAGTGAAACGTCATGTGAGTGTTCAGGTATGTTAGCGGGCAGAAATGCTGTGATGGAACGTGGCCTAACACTGGAGCAGCAGCACAGTGCTCCCTCTGTGATTTATTTACAAGTACACTAAAACACAAGCATGTGCACATCTCAGTACACAGCTTCCCTGACTCATTGCAACGGCACTTTAATGCATGTTGACAATAATATTCAGGCAATTTCAAGGCTATAAAAACTGTAATTCTTGTCTTGCACTGTGGGAATAGAAATTGTTGTCAACAACTTGTTTGGTAAAGACTGTTGCATTATACTAGTTTTAAAGTATAGAAGTGCTAAGGAGAAATAAGTTGGATTGGACAACCAGGTGGCTATGGTTCAGGTGAATTAATCGAATCCACCTCCACATGCTGAAGTGATCTGTAGCAAAAGAAGACATCACATGTTGATATCTCATGCTGTGCATGTGTACCATGGACGACACAGTCACACCTACTGAAGCTGAGTTAAATATGTCCACTCAGCGCTAGAGTTGCATTCGAGCCCAAAAAAATCAGATTCGACCCGGCCCCAGCCCGCAGTCATAATTTCCAAACTCCACCTGATCTGACGAATTAACAGTATTACAGGTCTCAACCCAGAAAAAAAACGCCTGACATTTTTAATTAGTTATTTACGGTGGGGGACGTGCGGCTGAATAAAAGTGGCAGAAGGTCGGAGCTGAGGTGGTGTTTGTTCTTTCATGACCTTAAAAGAGCATTTAAACCCTGTTTCTGCCTGCATTCTGGTTTATTCAGATGGATCCCGCTCTGACACGTCTGCTTTGGGATCTCACCTGTTTGGGTCATCGGCCGCACGCTTCCGCTGAGTGCAGCGGCTGAATGAACGTCCATTTGGGCGATGGATCACTTCCTGGCAGTACAGTCCCATCTGAAGCTTAACTGAACTTTTTACCTCTTTCAAGGCCGGTCAGCTCGTGTAGAAATGGCTGCATGTGGCTGGTGAAAGTATGGCAGGCCATGTTATCATATAATTGGATCGCGTCTGATCCTGATCCAATTAAAAGCCCAACACCGACCCAGCCCGCACATCCAGCACATTATCATTGCCCGGCCTGAATTCGGGTCGGTTGGGGCCGGGCTTAGGGCTTGGGTAAGAAATGACAGCTCTACTCAGCGCTCATCATGTGACTGCAGCTGAAGCAGAGTAAAACATATCCACCCAGTTCGTCATGTGACTGCAGCTGCTCACTGTGGGCTCTAATGCCTGCTGCCTTCGTAGGAATGTTGTCCTTCAAACACCAGTCTAAACTCAAATCCTGCAGGTTAAATAAGGCCAGCACCTTCTATTACTACCTGGACTGTAAGATCACCTCATTCAGTTTCAATGAACACATTCACATTAATGTAATAAAGGGTATCAGGGTTGTGCACCATCCTCTATATTTTTATAATGCCCAAAAATTGTTGAGCACATCCATCGTCCCTTTGTCTCACGGCAGTTTTCCTGACTAACGAGGCATATGAGTGCTGTTTTCTTTTGTATTCAGGGCTGCTAATGCTTATTTTTGTGATGCTCACTAGTTACTTTATGCTGTTCCTCTTTGTTTTGTACGACGTGTGTCATGGTGATGCATGTGGACATATAAACTGATGGTATCCATGTATAACCTGAAATAACGAGTGAAATCCATTACATTAACTTCAGTATACATCATTTAGATTTAAAACATGCATTTTTAGTAACAGTTTTCAGTTATTATAGTTTTTTATAGTAATATTTAGTAAGATGCAAATCAAAACTTGCACTTTACAAGTTTTAGCGTGGGAGGTCGGTGTGTGAGGGATCAATTGTTGAGACTTCAATGTTACATGTCTGAATGTCACAACAGAAATAAGTAGAAGATACTATTAAAAGCAATCTGCATCTAAGCAAATCAAGAATAGCCAGTTCAGAAGACAGGAGCATGAAAAGCTGCCTGCACAGTGAAAGATCTTTGTGGTTTTGTTGGCAATAGTGGAAAACACAAGCAACGAGGGGTGGATCTATGGCAACCAGGAAAGGTCGTAAGTCATCTTTTCTATGGAAAATCAAAAAGGTCGTCATTCACATGCTTTACTAACTCTGGCTGTTAATAAACACTGTTCAGCATGTCACAAGGTAGTTTATAAGTGATGCCCATAAACAACATGCTGATGCTGAGCTAGCTGTGAAGCAGGATGTTTAACGGTTTATTCATTTTGTGTTTTTACATTGGGAGATGTTATTCAGTTATGTATTGCCCTTTATTTTTTTTCAAGTTTTGGTAAATTTTTTTATACAACAAAACTTTGTGTCTTGTTATTTTCTGTACTATTTTTTTGCCAACAGAAGGACAACTTTCAGTTTTATTTAAGAAAACGTTTTAAGAAACGCCTTGAAGTACAGAAAACAGTAGGACCATCCTTTTCCCTGATCCTCCAAACCTCTTTTTCTCCGTTTCATCATTTCCCTGGGTCAATGTGATGGACTCACCCTTCCATCAATCTGTTCTTTGTGTCACTTTGTTCTCTACCTGTCTCCTGCTGTTTGTTCTTTCAGCCAAAGCCAGAGAATGCCGTGACGGTTGCCGTTTCCTCTCGGGTCTTGTTTCGGACTGAGCGGGAGCAGAAGGTGTTCGAGCAGAAAGGAGTGGAGGAATATCTCAGATACCAAATAGAGCATGAGAACGAACCTTTTGCACCTGGACCTGCTTTCCCCTTTGTGAAGGTCAAGCTGACGCAAACGCACATTCTTTTCTCCTGATGATGTATACACTGAGCGTCGTCTCAGACCGTCTGTGCATCCTCACAGGCTTTGGAGGCGGTCAACACTCGTCTGCGAGAGCTGTACCCACAAAGTGAAGAACTCTTCGACATCGTCTTGGTTACATACAACCACGCACATGTAGGGATCCGGCTCATCAACACCATCAATTATCACAGTAAGTCTTGCAAAAATCACTTCATGCTGACTTTGAAATTCGTTGGCTTTGATGACCCTTTGTGGCAGAACAGCAGACAAAATTGTAAAACCACCGATGTGGTAATAATACACGTTTCAAGCTTCCACATTGACTCATCAATTTTCCCAACTCAATATGTCACACTACACCTTCTCTAAAAAACTGACTCGCTCTTCAAACTGGAAATGTTCTTCTTGTGGCAACAAACTGTCACTTACATTACGAAGGAACTTCAGGTGATCTAAACTTGTTCTGATGTCTTGATACTGAATCTAGAAGTCCTATGTTCACACACGAGCTGCACACAATGTCACATTTTCAAACACGTACTAGATGACAGGAAAACGGGTCATTTCAGTGCCATGGCAAGGATCCAAATGCAGGTTAGCACACAAGAGACTGTGAATAAGGAACAATAAACACAAAGTGCTAGAGAGACAGGAAGTCCAATAAACCAGACACCCAAAAACACAGAGCTGACAGCAACAAATGGATAAACTTGGCAAAGAGGAAAACCACCCAACGACAAATAGGATCTAACAACAGAACAATGTAAATGGTCAGACCGTGAATCAACGTATTTTAATCAGTAATGAAATCTTGTTTGGTGTTTTCTGGAGTTTTTACATGATTTTCAGTTATTTATGTATTGTACGTTTGGGGGGAGGGGTGGCGCAGAGGTTAGAAAAAGACATCCTGTGATCAGTTCAAGTTTCTTTATAGTCATTCACATCACATGTGGAACAAAATTGTGTACTCAGGGTCCCAGTTACACCCCAAAATAGCAAAAATATAAAGTATAAAAAAGAAACAGTATACAAGAATCTAAGATATACGCTAAACAATAATATAATGTAATACGCTGTATTAAACAAGAGCTTGAACATGAGTCTGCTGTGAGCAGATGAGGTAGCTTTAAAGGCAAGAAATCAGCAGCACAGATAAAGTGACAAAATTCCAAATAAAGTGTCATTACAGTGATTATTCTGGTTAGAGATTCATGAGTCTAACAGCTTCAGAGTAGAAGCTGTTCCTCAGTCTAGTGGTTCTACACTTAATGCTCCGCAACCTCCTTCCTGAGGGGAACGAGGCAAAGAGTGTGTGTGCTGGGTGAGTGGGGTCCGTCATGATGCAGGTGGCCCTATTCTTGCATCTGGAGGTATAGATGTCTGTGATGGTGGGGAGGCTGATTCCAACAGATTTCTGTGCAGCCTTCACCACTCTCTGCAAAGCTTTTCTTTCTGCAGCTGTGCAGCCTCCATACCACACATTGATGCTGGAGCACAGGATGCTCTCCACTGCACACCTGTAGAAGGAGGTGAGGACTGAACTTCCCAGACCAGCTCGTCTCAGCCTCCTGAGGAAGTAGAGTCTCTGATGAGCTTTCTTGATCAGACTGGTGGTGTTGTTGCTCCAGCTGAGGTTGTCATTCATTTGTACACCCAAGTACTTATAGCTGGAGACATCTTCCACTGCAGATCCTTCTATGTTTCGGGGGGGTGGGGGTTTAGGTATGTTTGCTCCTTCTGAAACCCACAATCATCTCCTTCGGCTTCACATTGATGTGAAGGTTGTTTTTCCTGCACCAGCTCTCCAGGTGTTCCACCTCCTGCCTGTTGCCAGACATCATTGTTTGTGATGCATCCCACCACCGCTGTATTGTCTGCAAACTTTACAATATGGCAGCCTGGATGGATAAGTGCACTGCCATATGTGAGCAGAGTGAACAGGAGGGGGCTCAACACACAGCCCTGAGGGGAGCCAGTGCTGAGGGTTATGGTGGAGGAAAAGAAGTTGTGGATCCTCACAGACTGCGGCCTGTTGGTTAAGAAATCCAAGTTACCCATTCACGTCCTTTGATTGGTGCGTGCATAGGCATCACAACAATTACATGTGATGGGATGTGTCCCCCTTACATTAAAAAAATGTGTTTGGACGACCCCCCCCAATTACCATGAAATATGAGTTCACCCAGTGCTGTTTTTACTTGTTCATGAACAAATCCATTCCACTTGATTAACAGGGGAATACTCAAACTACTAAAAATCCACTCCAGGTTTTCATGGTTACCTACAACAACTCCACACCGCATGCAGTGTTTTCCCCAAGGTCACTTGGCAGGACGTTCATCTCTTCACGTTTTTTTTTGTTGGCGGGGCATGGGGAGGAGACACCTCTGCGTCGTCTGCGTTGTGCACTAGCTTAGCACTACGTTAGTGCAGGTACTTGTTGATCAAGTGGGGGGTTAGGATGCGTGAGAGAAGCGGAGCGCTACATCTGTCGCATCTTAGCTAGTGCGTCTGGTCTGTATTGCGCGCCGCTAGCTTAGTACAAAGTTAGTGCCGGCTGTTGGTGACTGGGGTGTGTGTGTGTGCGTCTAACAACCTGTTAAAATACACCAGAATGCAGGAAATGGCATCTACTTATTCAAAAATTTCTGGGGGAAAATGTGTCCCTCACATATTACAAATTCTTCTGACGCCAATGGGTGCGTGAGCAGGTGGGGTGGGGTGGGGGGTGGGGGGAGTAGATAGATACAAGTGGATCCTTGGTTTTAGCTTCTGGTGGTGGTCAGGAAAAGTTAGCAAGATGCTGGGACTTCACATGACGTGTACAGCACTTTGGTCCTGTAGGTGTTTAAAGTGCTCTTTAAATAAAACTGGTATGGTATTGTATGGTATGATGTTCCTCACATTGCAGAGTGGGTTGCAAGAAACATACCGTAGTGTGAATGGAGAACAACAGTTAAGAAAGAAGTTTTGATGGTGTTTGTCCTAAATAAAAAGCTACGAGGAGTGTTGAGAGGACGTGAGTTAGACCCATTTAAAGAACACCTCATTGATACATTACAGCTCATTTACAAACATGTCAAAGAGCAAGTAGCAGAGAGTTTTAAGAGGTTAACACCCCCCCCCCCAAAAAAAACAAACAAAAAAAAAAAACCAAGCATGTTTTAGTTACTGGTTGTCAGATGGTCAAGTTAAATGTCAGCCAGTCAACAAACTAACTTTTATTGCTACGCACTGGGTACGCAACCAACAAAATATTTTATTTAATTCTCTGATTTTGGCAATAAATAAAGCTTTACTTGAACATGTGCATTTCTGCAACCATATTTTGTGATTTTCTTGTCTTTGTGCTCCTTTAGAGGACAAGAAAATAAAAACAAATGCAGGATTTTGTACAGAAACCAACGTAAACGCAGCCAGGAGACAGACAACGGCCTGTATGAACAGCTGACTGACTGAAAGCTTCCCAGGGAAAATCTCAGACCTTGTGGTGACATCCTATTCACAGACCACTTCCTGTTCAACTCATCAAATGTTTTCAGATCCTTAGACCTTCAGGCCCAGCGGACTTTAGGATTATCTCCCATGGGATGGAAGAATAATCCAAGAGGCCTGAAAGAAAAACAGGTCTACGCTGAGCCATCAAAGCGATGTGTGGCCTCGGATGCTTTCATGTCAGATGTTTCTGAGTTGCTCAGTGAATTCAGAGACTCTCCTGACCTCTGGATACGTGCTCGTTGAACATAATTCCTGCTTTGCTTTGCCTTGATCGATGTGCAATTAAAGACATTGACACTCAAACATTTACTTAATCCCTTAAATGAAAAACTACAAAAACAGTCATGAGGGGTGTCTAATCCTGGCCCTCAGGGGCCACTATCCTGCATGTTTTAGATGTTCCTCTGCTCCAACACACCTGTTTTAATCAATGGGCGATTAACAATCTTCAGCAGAACATGAGAGTTAGGTTAGCTGAATAACTGTACAAGTCAACACAGTCCAAGATGGCTACCCCAGCCAACTGAACTCTAAAAGCACAAAAGTTGCTATAACTCAGTCAGTTTTACAGAACTGACCCACAATTTGGTGTGGTAGTAACTGAGACTGATCCACAACACATGCGCTGAGTGCTAACAGATCGCACAAGATCCTTATTTAACACGTAGCCATGATCTGTCTAGAGGCAACTCTGTCTGTTAGCAAAATATCTCTGGAACCACTGCCCAAAATTTATCACAACTTTCAGGAGAATAAATATTGGATGAACATCTGATCAGTATTTGGAGCCAACCTGATTCAAGATGGCTGCCACAGCCAAATGACATTAGAAAACACAATAAAAGGTTATAATTTAGTCACTTTTGCAGATATTGTGCCATCATGTGGGGTGGTAGTAGCTGAGAGTCATTCACACCAAATACTATGAGTGTAATCTCGTGTGAAATCACTTGGCAGCATGAGATAATTTTTTTAAATTTTTCTAATCTAATGAAAGCCAGTGGGTGACATGCATTACTTCAAGGATGAGAAGATTATTTATTTAATTATTCATATCTTTAGGTGGTTTGGACAAAACTCTTCATAAAATGATGCAGATGCAACTTCTTTTTAACTTAATACTCCACACCACAGGTCTCATATCCAATAATACAGGCAGGATTAGTAAAGTTTGCAGTAAATTGAAACAATGAAACAGCCGTTTTATTTTCTGTTTGAATTTTAACAAGTTAGCAGAAACATATTCTATAAACTCATATCTGGATGCAAAGACACAAAAACTTATTTGAGAGTAAACATTAAACTGCAAAATGCATCCAAGGCAGCTTCTCTTTGCAGTTTCACGGATTTCCTGCTTTGATTAGACAATGCTTTATTTTTTAAGTAATAAAGTAAATCTAGGATAAATTATATTCATGCAGCCAGCAAAAGAAATAATCCAAAACATCAACAGTGACATTGTTTTCTCCCGACTCCCACGCTTTAGCAGCCATCTTGAAAGCAAGATGAGTTTTACACATGTTCAGAAGATAGAGATGAAGTAGGAGGATGAGGATCGAATTAACCAGGACATGAGTACAAAGCTAAAACCAAACATTTATAAATTATTTAAACGAGATGGAGATTCTTAAAGAAACAGTTTATTACATTTGTCCAAAAGCAGTTAAAACACCATATTACTTTCTGTTTCTTAATCATTACTTTAAAGTGGGAGTTTGTCCATCCAGCCTACATCAGTGACAATGGGCAGCCCTGGCGGAGTCCAACTCCCACCCTGAAGGGGTCCAACTTACTATGGGCAATGTGAACCAAATTCTCGCACCTCTTGTATAGGAGCTGAACAGCTCATAACAACGGGCCCCCAATCCCATACTCACTGAGCACCCCCCACACTGTACCCTGAGGAACACGGTCCAATGCCTTTTCCAAGTCCACAAAACATTTGAACTGGATGGGCAAACTCCCATGACCCCTTGATGACCCTAGTGAGGATAAAGAGCTGGTCCAGTGTTCCACGTCCAGGACGGAACCCACATTGTTCCTCCTGGATCCAAGGTTCGAACGACGATCAGACTTGCTTCTCCAGTACCCCTGAATAGACCTTCCCAGGAAGGCTAAGGAGAGTTATGCCCCTATAATTGGAGCACACCCTCTGGTGTCACACTTTTTTGAAGAGGGGAACCACAACCCCAGTCTGCCAATCCAGTGGCACTGCCCCTGATGTCCACGTGATGCTACAAAGGCATGTCAACCAAGACAGCCCCACAACATCTACAGCCTTAAGAAATTTAGGGCGAATCTCATCCACCCCCAGAGCCCTGCTGCCATGTAGCTTTTTAACTACCTCGATGACTTCAGCCCAGGTTAGGGGGCCTGTCAAGCTGAAGAAGGAGCCCTATTGGTCCTTATTGGCTGGTGGGACTCTGGAGGCAGCTGAAGAGTACCAGAGGGCCAAGTGGTCTACAGCCTTGGCTGTTGCTGAGGCAAAAGCTCAGATGTGGGAGGAGTTCAGTGAGGCCTTGGATAACGACTCTCGGTTGGCCCCGAAGAGATTCTGGCAAACCATCAGACAGCTGAGGAGGGGAAAGCAGCACTTTACTAACACTGTGCTCAGTGAAGAGGGGTGCTGTTGACCTCAACCAATGATGTCGTTGGGAGATGGAAGGAATACTTGCCAGGCTTTTTCAATCACACTGGCATGTCTTCCATGAAGGGAGCGGAGTCCGGGGACTTTGGGGTTGGTCTGTCCATAACCATGGGTGTCCACCACCTAGTTCGAGGATGGCCACTGTGAGAAGTACAGACAACCTTGCAGCCACAGCTCAAGGCAGCCATCTCAACAATTGAGTCAAAGAACATGACCCACTCAAACTCAAATCCCCCACCTCAGCTGGAATGCAGTTAAAGCTCTTCTGGAGGTGTGAGTTGAAGCTCTTTCTGACAGGATCTTCTGCCAGATGTTCCCAGCAAATCCTAACTACATGTTTGGGTCCTTCGTGTCTGTCGGGCATCTTTCCCTGCCATCTGACCCAACTCACTACCAGGTGGTGATCAGTTGACAGGTCAGCTCCTCTCTTCATCTGAGTGTCCAAAACAAACAGCTTCAAATAATCAGATGACACGACTACAAAGTCTATCAGCGAGCTACAACCTAGGGCGTCCTGGTACCAAGTGTACTTATGGAAACCCTTATGGTGTTTGTGATGGACAAACTGACTAGCACAGAAATCCAACAACGGGACACTGCTCGAGTTCAGATCAGAGAGGCCGTTCCTCCCAATCACGTCACTCAAGGTCACACTGTCGTTACCCACGTGGGCATTGACGTGCATCAACATATATGCATATTTCAAGAAGACACTAAACCATATGCAGTATCTATTACAACAGCTAGGCTTCATATTACGTAGAAGAGTTTGAATGTTGAACTGACCTACCTTCTGTTCAGACCGCTCACTAACTGCAAACATTTCATGCATTATGAGCATGCTTTTGGAGGACTGTTGAACTGCTAAAATCCTGTATCAGACTAGAATAGGACACATTCCCATTGAAAAACTCCAGTGAGTGGTCTTCTCAGATCCTGGACTATTGCACTGTTTTTAAAAGTAGAAATGAGGTTTCACAGTGGGAAATATTGTCCTGGCTGTGTGTCTGGCATCCTATTTGAAATTACTTTATTGTTATCCCTAAACATGGTACATAAGGTACAACACACCATGCTAACATTGGCAGAAATATATACATGCCCCCCATATATATATATATATATATATATAT
>NC_056516.1:16549151-16566341 GCF_014905685.2 Nematolebias whitei | reverse complement strand
TATGTTATGGTAGCATACTTTACCTACATTTTACCTAATTTTGTGGCCCTTTGACTCAATAAAAATTTAAAATCATCTCCTGGGGGAAATGTTGCCTACATGTGGTTTAAACCCACAGCTACTCTGTAAATGCCATAAACTTGCAGTCCTATTACTAAATCTCCTAACCCCTTTGACTTCTGTATTACATAATTTGTCTTGGACTTCACCTACATTTAACATTCAGTTCTACCTAATTTTACTCTACTGACATTTTCATCTCAACAATATTCAACATCACACCTGACCTTTCCAGCCCTCCTCAATCTTGTGCTCTCACTGATTTTTCAATAAGATCAGCTCATTCCACCTGAGAACACCGATATGATCTACAAGCCTGTAATCAAGGATCCAATTACCTCTCCTTATCCAAATACTGAGTCTCTGCTGCTCTTTAGATCAGATCATACCAGTGACCTATGAGCCTTCTTAGAAAACATGCAAACAGATACTTTCCCTCCTGGCTTAATTACTTTCAGTGCTGTTCTGCTTTTCTATGTTCTTATTTTACCTCTTTGGATCACGTCCTTCTTTAATGCATATGGAGGCTTATCCTATCACTCTTTCCTTGAGCACATACTCCTTTCACTTCTACTTTCATGACTTTTGAACTGTTTAATCGTGAGCTTGGAAACAAACTGAAAACCCACATATTGACCAAAATCTTACGTACAAAATGTATCAATACTACCTTCAATGTTCCTAACATAATGAACTTGAACATTTCACAGAAAATGGCGTAGTGAAAAGTAAACCCTGTTCCTGTCTTTTCCCAGACCTCTTCATCGAGAGGTTTTGTATGACGGGCGGCAGCAGTCCCATAGGTTACCTGAAGGCCTGGCATACTGACCTCTACCTGTCTGCAGATGCTGAGAAGGTCAGGGAGGCGCTGGCTGAAGGTGAACATGCACTGCTGGACATACATTCTTTCAGTACCACAAAGGCAATCTGTAAAATGTTACGTACAAATATCACAACATTTGTGATTACTTCATTCAGTGGTTACCTGTAGAAAGGCTAAACATATATCATCTAAACTTTTGGCAGCAGCAAACTAAGTCTCTTTGAGGTGATTCTGAATCACAATTAGAATCAGAATCAGAATAATTTTTATTATCATTGTACCGAAATACAGTGAGATTATGTTCGTAGAGTCGTCCGAAAGACGGGCGGAGTGCACGTTGCTGCTGCTCCTTGAGAGCGCGGCCCCTTATCCTTTTTCAGAATACTTTTTAGATAGAAAAAAGTATTAGTATTACTGATCACAAATAATCAAAAATATGACAATATACTGTATTATTTTCATCTGTTGCTTTTTACAGATGTACTTCAAACCGTAAAAGAGCCAGAACAAAGTAGAAAAGCATGTGAAAGCCAAGAATATACCCAGAGGTTTTTATTATGATCTGATTTTCTCATATAAAAATGAAAGCAACAAAGTCCATGCTCAGTAATCCATGAATATAATCCAACATTTTTCAGTCAGGTCATCTGGACAGTTTAATAAAAATGAAAGGTTTAATTCATTCAACCTTTATTTATTCGGTTTAGTCCCATTGAGCCTCGGGGACTCATTTACAAGAAAGTCCTGAATTTTAACAAAGAGTGACGACAACAGTGGACAAAAAAACAACAGTAGACAATCATAAATGAAAGCATACAAATTGAGAAGAACAAATGAAAGAAAATGGTATTAAAACAACAAAACTAAAACAGCTAGATTGTAAAATGATGTAGAAAACTAAAAACAGAAACATGTCTGCATGTCGGCCAGACTTCAGGGGTATCTGAGGCAGGCTTGAAACACAAGAGTCAGGGTGGCTTCTGGGTAATACCAGATGGCTAGGCCTCAGACTGACGAAGCCTCTTGGATGAGGGGCGAAACGTTTCTTTTTAACAAAAAAACGAAGTCCAGATGACATGATTCAACCTTTTTTGTTGTTATATACCTGGATGACTGAGAAAACAAACTTTATGTCTGCATTGGTTTTTGCCAGGAACTTAGCAGATGTTTAAAGCCACTTAGAGAGGCCAAGGTCGAGAGCTTCAGATCTTTTTGCAAGATATTCCAGGAAACAGGAGTGGAGTAGACGAAGGTCCTTTTACCTAGTTCAGTCCTCATTGAAGGAACACTGCAGGTAATAATGTCCTGAGCGCGCACGCTGTAGCTGCACTCACAGAATGAATAATCATCAGTTGGTGCTGATCCTATTTTCAGGAGAAATATAATCAAAAGTTGGTACAACATTGGTATCTGTAAAACCGTGCACTACAGGCAGGAACACTAAAGTAATGGGGTTTCTAGTGGGAAGGTTTAGTTGATGAGTTAAAATGCAGAGTTCAAAGTTCAGCAATGAAAAGTGAATGATGCAATGAGAACTTTATACAACAATCGCTGCATTCTTGGAATCCCGTTTAACAAAAGCTCATTTTACACATCTGTGCATTGTGTTTGTGTGCAGGCATTGCAGCGGCCACCATGTTTATGCCTGAGAAGCTGACAGAGGTGTCAGAGTCTCAGCTGAGAGTGGCGTTCGACGGTGACGCCGTCCTCTTCTCGGATGAGTCTGAGCGTATATTCAAAGCCCACGGGCTGGACAAATTCTTCGAACATGAAAGGGAGAATGAAGACACTCTACTGGATCATGTTTGTATAATTTACATCATATTTTCACTCAGTCATTGCCGTTTATGTCATGTATTCTTCTGGAAACCATCATTTCCCCCACACTTGTTCCATGTAAGAGACTACAGAAATGTATTTCTTTCTCAAATCAGTTTTAATAAGAGATCCAACCTATCCAGTCCAATCAACTCCAACATTGTTTGTAAGTCACTTGAAAGTGGACCAAAGTGCTGCACAGAGCCAACATTGAAACACGACTCACATAAAACTATCAAAAACAGTGAATTAAAACCAATCAGTTCAAACAATAAAATCAAAACAAACATTAAAATACATAAAATTGAAAAATCACATAAAAGTTTAAGACACAAGTTCTTTAAAAATTGTTAAATCCAATGAAAAGAGGTGGATTTTAAGGACAAGTTTTAAACAGAGATAATGAAGGTTGGATGAATGGTTCCAGTGGTAGAATTCAAAGATTTGGGCTGTCAGCTGCTCTTAAAAAGATTATCAATAAACTGTTAACTGTGTTGCTCTACAACCACAACCAATGTTTTTTGTGATACAGATACATAAACTGAGGCATTAAAAAAATAGAAGAAAACAAAACACACACAGTAGAAACAAACTCTCAGAGATTGTCAGGATGTGCAGCAGAACTGCTGGCCTAGCCCTACAGAACCTTATTGAACTACACAAGGTGAGGTCATTGAACAAGGCCAGACTGATTCTGGCAGATCCTGATCACCACTCCGTGGTGAGTTCAGGTTGCTTCCATCTGGACGCAGGTATCTGCAGCCCAGATGTAGGAGAAACAGACTGATCAACTCATTCATGCCTGAAGTGATCAGGCTTCTCAGTGAACATTGATGCCTTCCGTATTGTTATTTTAATGTCTTAATGTCTTGTGTAGTATGGATGTTTTATATCTCGACTGACTGTGAAACTAATTGCACCTCAGGGATAATAAAGTTACTTGAACTTGAAGTTGTAGAACTGAAATAAAACTCTGTCCCCGACCTCTCCTTTTCTACAGGGTCCCCTGAAAGGCTTCTTGGAGGCACTGGGGAAGCTTCAGAAAAAGTTTTATGCTAAAGGCCAACGCCTGGACTGTCCAATCCGCACCTACCTGGTCACCGCTCGGAGCGCAGCAAGTTCTGGGATTCGAGCACTAAAGACGCTCCGGGCCTGGGGGTTGGAGATCGACGAGGCATTGTTCCTTGCAGGTGCACCCAAAGGCCCGATGCTAGAGAAGATCAGGCCTCACATCTACTTCGATGATCAGATGTTTCATGTGGAGGGAGCAGCAGAGATGGGCACCGTCGCTGCCCATGTTCCTTATGGCGTTGCACAGAAATGTAACACCGCACAGAAAACGAGTGTGGGGAAGTAAAAGGACAGGACTTTCTATGCCAGTGACATAGAAAAGGGAATGGATTGGAAAACATCTTTTGGGAGAAACGAAAGGTTGAATAAGTGTGAAGCTTAACTTATATTATGAAATGTTTTGAAGTCAAAGGTCAAGAAGAGGTCTGGAACCTGAGGTGGCCTGAACAACAATGTGAATGTCAGTTTAGTCTCCTGTCTGCTGATGGGGGTTTGCAACATTTGATTCTCGTAGGTCTTGTACAGCTGTTCAGATGGATGATGGTTTCAGTATTTCTCTCAGATTTCTTTTGTCTTCCAAAAACCTACTTCAGTTCTGTGATGCTGGAAGACACTAAATTAGCTTCACTGACTCCTCAAGTAAACCACTTCAATGAATGTTGTTCAGAGTTGAGCTATAAGCACAAAACAAATACATTTGATATAAGTGATGCACTGTAGCAAAAAAGAGTCAACATAGTCTGTCAATCGTTTTAAAGTTTGACTTAACAAAAAAATGTAAAAAGTAGAGAAATGTACAGTATTCTGAATGTAACTCCTCTTGCTTTAGTTCAAAACAATCATAGGAAGCTACAAGTTTAGTTTGTGCCTTAAGAGTCACAGTTACCCATTTATACAAAGGTCTTTGAATGGCTACAATTTAGAGAAATGATTCACTTCAGATAGAACTGACAAGCTAATAGCTAATCTAAAAGCAGCTAATATTAAAGTGGATTAAATAGTGCCAATATCAAAACGTCACAGTTGTTTAGGTGAACACTACTGTGTGAACCTTACATTGTTGTCAATTTTGCATAAGTTATTTGTACAGGATTCAAAGGTGGCCTCAGGATTCCTTCACTATTTGCAGATGATGTTGTGTTGTTGGCATCATCGTGCCGTGATCTTCATCTCTCACTGGAGTGATTCACAGCCAAGTGTGAAGCAGCTGGGATGAGAATCAGCACCTCCACATCTGAGGCCATAGTCCTCAGTCGGAAAAGGGTGGATTGCTCTCTTCGGGTCAAGGGTGAGGTTCTGCCTCCAGTGGAGGAGTTCAAGTATCTCAGGGTTTTGTTCACGACTGAGGGAAGAATGGAGCGTGAGATTAACAGATGGATTGGTGCAGCATCTGCAGTATTGTGGACTTTGTGCCGGTCCGTTGGGGTGAAGAGGGAGCTGAGCATTAAGGCAAAGCTCTCTGTTTACCGGTCGGGCTACCTTCCTACCCTCACCTATGGTCATGAACTCTGGGTAGAGACTGAAAAAATGAGATTGTGGATACATGAAATTAATTTCCTCCGCTGGACTCTACCTTAGAGATAGGGTGAGAAGTTCATTTATCCAGGAGAGACTGAGTGGAACTGCTGCTCCTCCACATTGAGAGGAGCCAGTTCAAGTGGTTTGAGCATCTGGTAAGGATGATGCCTGGGTGTCTCCCTAGGGAGGTGCTTCGGGCATGTACGACTGGGAGGAGACACCAGGGAAAACCCAGGACACGCTGGAGAGACTATTCGTCTCTCGGCTGGCCTTCAATGACTTGGAGTCCTCCCAGAAGAGCTGGAAGAGGTGGCTGTTGAAAGAGATGTCTGGACCTCTCTGCTCAAGCTGCTGCCCCATGACCCAACTTTGGAACAAGTCGAAAATAAAGGATGGTTGGATTCAAAGGTTATTTGCATTCAAAAATACCAACAGCAATAGCTAGATGTACTACTTTTGGTGCCTTTGTTGGCACTTTTAGCAGAATTTTCTTTGATTTCTGTCAGAACTTCATAATGCAAAATTGGCAACTGTGTAAAAATGTATAATAATAATAATAATAATAATGTCATCACAATGTCAGCACTGTATGTTTCCATACAATGGCGAAATTAGTCTCTGCATTTAACCCATCCACCACCAGGTGGTGCAGTGGGCAGCTATTGAAAGCGCCCGGGGGACATTTTTGGGGATTAGACGTGCTGCCCAGAGACGCCACGTGATGTGCAGTGACTGGGGATCGAACCTGGGACTCTCGGGTCCCAAGCCGGCTGCCCTGCCTCTATACCATCTCAAATGGTGTTTGTACGAAATGCTATGAAAATTTAAAGATATGTTGTTTTATGACGGCAAAATCCACTTTAGAAGTGGGTCTGCTTGGACTAGCCACTATTAGTTCATTTATATGGTCTGATAAAATGTCTGTGGACTCAGAAATTCCATGTACCATTGGACTTTGGTTCTATTGATCCAGACTTGTTGTCATTCAAAGAGTTATTCACACCTTTTATTTGACCTTTTCATGACTTTTTCACAGAACCCTGCTTTAAAATGGCTGACCTATCTTTTTAAGATGTTTCATTTGAGCACATTCATTGTCACTTTATTGTTTTATTTGTCTAGATTGCTTGCCTGGTGCCTTTAGTTGTAATGAATGCACTTTTTGAATACTAGCACCTCTGAAAACTGAAACTGGTCAGTCGAGCACCAGTCAGTTTGAACTGATCACTAACATGCAATGTTTAAAATGCATGAGTCTTGATCATCAGGGTCCGGAGGCGGCACCCACCAAAATAAATAAATAAAATAAAGATATTTAAATATATATATATATTTTCCTAGTTGTTTAATCAATCTAGCAACTCCAACAGAACAATTAGCTCTAAGACTGTTTACTTTTGCTCCTGATTGGAGATCAGCTGAATGGATTAAAATTCTTGTAGCAAAAAACATCTGCATAAATGTTCTTTCTTAAAGCCCTGATAGCTGTCAATACATGTGATGTTTTAAATGTTTTTTATTAGAAATTTTAATGCTTCGAACACAATTTCTACATCAGTAAATTATTGTTTGGGAGTTAATGTATGTTAAACTCATCTGGGCTTTTGTGAAACGTGGGATAGAAAACAAACATTCCTCGTCTTTCTTTATTTCATTTATTTATTAAAAAGGACAGTGCACATTAATCAATATTCCAAGAATATATAAGTGCTAGAATTAGCACAACAGCTAAATTTAATAAATTATTCTAAATTCACAACTTAACCCAGAGATAATTTATAGAAATTCTCCCGTTAAAGTCCAAACGATCTCTGCACAGCTCATTTGCATATGATCATAGTCTTAATTCCTGCTTTAACATTTTCCAGTGCTTGATCTCCTCACCTAAAACTACTTTACTTCTGTCAATTTTTGTCCATACAGATTTGAGTCATTTATTACAAAATATGCAATAAATATTTTGTAGTGAATTATACAGGTGCTGGTAATAAAATTAGAATATCATGAAAAAGTTGATTTATTTCAGTAATTCCATTCAAAAAGTGAAACTTGTATATTATAGTTATTTATTACACACAGACTGATATATTCCAAATGTTTATTTCTTTTAATGTTGATGATTATAACTGACAACTAATGAAAACCCCAAAATTCAGTATCTCAGAAAATTAGAATATTACTTAAGATCAATTTAAAAAAAAGGATTTTTAGAAATGTTGGCCAACTGAAAAGTATGAACATGAAAAGTATGAGCATGTACAGCACTCAGTACTTAGTTGGAGCTCCTTTTGCTTGGATTACTGCAGCAATGCAGCGTGGCATGAAGTCGATCATTCTGTGGCGCTGCTCAGGTGTTATGAGAGCCCAGGTTGATCTGATAGTGGCCTTCAGCTCTTCTGAATTGTTGGATCTGGTGTATCACATCTTCTTCTACACAATACCTCATAGATTTTCTATGGGGTTAAGGTCAGGTGAGTTTGCTGGCCAATTAAAAACAGGGATACCATGGTCCTTAAACCAGGTACTGGTAGCTTTGGCACTGTGTGCAGGTGCCAAGTCCTGTTGGAAAATGAAATCTGCATCTTCATAATGTTGATCAGCAGCAGGAAGCAGGAAGTGCTCTAAAACTTTCTGGTAGATGCTGTGTTGACCTTGGACCTCAGAAAACACAATGGACCAACACCAGTGGATGACACGGCACCCCAAACCATCACTGACTGTAGAAACTTGACACTGGACCTCAAGTAGCGTGGATTTTGTGCCACTCTTCTTTTCCTCCAGACTCTGGGACCTTGATTTCCAAAGGAAATGCAAAATTTACTTTCATCAGAGAACATAACTTTGGACCACTCAGCAGCAATCCTGTCCCTTTTGTCTTTAGCCCAGGTGAGATGCTTCTGACGCTGTCTCTTGTTCAAGAGTGGCTTAACATAAGAAATGCAACAGCTGAAACTTGTGTCTTGCATACGTCTGTGCATGGTGGTTCTTGAAGCACTGACGCCAGCTGCAGTCCACTCTTTGTGACTCTCCCCAACATTTTGGAATGGGTTTTGTTTCACCATCCTCCACTATGGTGCAGTTATCTCTATTGCTTGTACAATTTTTTCTACCACATATTTTCCTTCCCGTCACCTCTCTATTAATGTGAACAGCCAGCCTCTTTAGCAATGACCTTTTGTGTCTTGCCGTCCTTGTGCAAGCTGTCAATGGTCATCTTTTGGACAACTGTCAAGTCAGCAGTCTTCCCCATGATTGTGTAGCCAACAGAACTAGACTGAGACCATTTAAAGGCCTTTGCAGATGTTTTGAGTTAATTAGCTGATTAGAGTGTTATACCAGGTGTCTTCAATATTGAACCTTTTCACAATATTCTAATTTTCTGAGATACTGAATTTGGGGTTTTCATTAGTTGTCAGTTATAATCATCAACATTAAAAGAAATAAACATTTGAAATATATCAGTCTGTGTGTAATGAATGAATATAATATACAAGTTTCACTTTTTGAATGGAATTATTGAAATAAATCAACTTTTTCATGATATTCTAATTTTATGACCAGCACCTCTATGTCTTTACTGGTTGTTTTTTTTAAATCATAGATGATTCACATATACAACAAATGCAAATCATAAATATATTTAAAAAAATCTGTATTATGACAACTATCATGGCTTTAGGTTAGGCTACAAAATATGTGCAAATTATGTTTTTATTAAATGTCAAACATGTTGAAAAATCAGACTTTTCATTTATTAGCTTGGAAGTGGTCAGATAAAAGATGAAGTTTTGCACCAGTTGTCTGCAGGGTAAAGCTCAGAGCTGATATGTTAGTTTGAGCTTAAATGAGGTAGTTTAAGGAGCAACAGATCTAACAGAAATGTGAATTTATTTTTGATTAAGGCTGATCATAAATCAGAACCCATTTCCTTTTCTATGATTGTGTTTTCACTCAGTTTCAACAGAGAGATGCTTCTTTATCCCTCAGGAGTCCAGGAAAACTTGGCTCCCGGGAAGGGACAAGCAAACCATCTGTTCTATCTCACAGCCAAATTGCATAAATAAACCATTTTCTTTGATGAATTCAAATGGTGTCTGACTTATTGAATAAAATAACTGTCATCATAGTAAACCTATTCAGAGTAACCTGGATTTAAGAGCTGAAGCAGGCTCATATGGTGCTATTCAACAGCTTTACTGATGATCTAGCATTATAAAAAATGTATTTGCAAAATCAACAAAGATCAATCATGAAGTACTCTTTAACTTTTAGTGAACATATAACAAGACTGAATGACTTCTTTAAGAGATATGCAAACTAAGTGCATTCTTTCCGTCCACCATGCAGTGGCAGCATTGGAATAAAAAAAATAACGTCTTCACCCTGAACAGGGAAAATTATGCTATGAAATCATCACTTCACTTTTATGAACCTGAAAAATGATTTTAAAAACAGGCCATTGTTTGTCTAGTAATTAGCCTAGCCTGGATGATACTTTTGTCTCTTTCTACATACTCTGTGTCCCATAATTATTTCATGACTGATCTGGTACTACAAAGTAACTACTGATAACTATTTCACAGGATAGTCCTTCATTTGTTTTTTTCAATCATCATAATGAAAGGAGAAAGTTATAACTTAAATGTAGATAAAAAACAAACAAGATAAAGGTATTTATAGGTAAACTGAAAGCTCTGCCTTTTAGTTTTGCTCTCTTGCCACCATAAACACATTTGTACAGTATTAGCATCACTGCAAACACCATTCCAGTTTGTTATCAATCACCCTTTTCATTCTAACCTTAGCCCTGACAACACAAACATACTTGAACTCTTTTACTTGGGGCAATGGCTC
Source organism: Nematolebias whitei (assembly GCF_014905685.2). Taxonomy (NCBI): domain Eukaryota; kingdom Metazoa; phylum Chordata; class Actinopteri; order Cyprinodontiformes; family Rivulidae; genus Nematolebias; species Nematolebias whitei. The sequence goes on along the minus strand of NC_056516.1, from coordinate 16,556,197 downwards.
ACTCCCTACCTAGAGTTGGCAATAAACCCTTTAACAGTGGAGAGCCATGCCCCCAGACTCAGAGGTGCTATTCCCATTTTCACTTGAATCATAAAATTAAAGACATCTACTGCAGGGTTTTTTTTTCCACTCGCTCTGGAACGAGGCACACACATTCTCTTCCCTCTTCCTGTTCTCCTCTTACTTTTTTTGCTCTCTGTGTATCAGAGAACTGTGATGGACTTGCGACCCGTCCATGGTGTACCCCGCCCCTCGCACAGTGATTGCTGGACATGGGCACCAGTGACCCCCGTGACCCAAAAATGGAAGAAGCGGGTAAAAGATAATGGATGGATGGATCGGAGAAGCTCCTATTTTACACATCTTCCAAAATGAAAACTATTGTTTTGGATCTGACCAACTGGACTTTCGATGGAAAAGAATAAATCTTTTCAACAAAGTGACAGGGTCCTGGAGAACCCTCATGTCTGCCCGGACGACATGTACGCAGCTGGATATGTCTCCGGGGAAGTGGAATGTGATGTGTCTATCTCTGCTGTTGATCGAGGACGACGAAATTGCATATAACTGGATTTATGATAACAGGTTTCCTGTTTTTGGAATTGGCTGGTTCCTGGTTTATCAACCTTATCTATCTGACTCTCTGACTCTACAAAAAAGACGTCTGCATCTAATCTGGCCTGGTCAGGCTGCTGCCTATGTGAAGGTTTGTTTTGTGCTTTGAGGACTCAAAATCAGCTGATTTACGAGCTAAACCGTAAGATGGAAGTGATTTGAGAATCACAGGCCACCTGCGGTTTTGGGACTCGCCAGCATGTTGGGACGACCTTGGAGGGGCTCGTAAGCACGGACCAGTAGAATGCACCCTAATCTGGCCATTTCAGATCTTGGAAGTACCAGTACAGACTCAAGGCTGACAAGAAAAATAGTCTGCCTGAAAAATCAACAATTATGGATTATCTGAATCTGACTCCCCCGGTTGGCCTCGAAAACAGACCAACTTATCAATGTCTCCTGGGAAATATGTAAACTAAGGAAAAGCTTCATCTATCACAACAGAGCAGATAACCTCCCACAGAAAATAGTGGGAAATATTCAAACGTCTATGCACTGATACACATGTTTCCAGTCATAAACAGACAATAACTACCAGAATTAACAGAAAAGTGTTGAAAAGGATAGCTTTGTGCTCCACCATGCCAGATTGAATGTGCCTGTGGACAGAAGTGATTTTTACAACCTGTCGTCTGACACCCAGTTAGTGGATGAGCTGAAAGGTGCTCAAGTGAAGTAGAAGAAATTGCCGAGGTACGTTTTCATTTGAGTCGCTCAGCAGAGCTGAAATTGGAGAGCTGCTAGTCTTGTTGAGAGGACACTGACGCTGCGCCCGTGCAAGGAAAAGGAATAATCAGCATAAAGAAGCCATTAGTTTCACAATTGGAGACGTTTTACTGAATACACTGGGTATGCAGATGTAGGGCATATTGGGCCATGAGTTCAAATATAAGCCGTCTTGTTGCCAGATGTGACCCACAATGGAAAGGGTGGCGGCTGGCAGAGAGCATTTATCAGAGCTAAATGACTACACAGCAGGGTGAAGATAAAGGATCAGAACAAAGAGACGGAGAGGAGAAAGCACTCAGACAGATAACTAAAAGTTTTCCTTCTGCTCAGTTTCAAAGCTGAATGTGACCCGTGAAGGGGAAACCTGGGTGACTCACACTGCTGACACTGGTCAGATTCACAAGGACTGTGCCGTAGGAGACCAGTTCACAAAACAGTATGTTTGCTATGTTCCACCACTTTTTTGTCCTTGTATATATTTTCTTAGTTTTGAAATTAGAGGCTTCCAACAGTGCTGCAGCGTCTGATGTCAACAGAGCTCACAGTACGTGTGATGTTATATTTTCAATGGAACATCATAGTAGTCTATAAAACAGTCATGATATGTGTGACTTTCAGCTTTGTTGGACCAAAGGCCAACATTTAAAGGGATGACGGACACTCTGAGAGGCAATCTGCAAATTTCTAGACGAGCAAACTCATGGGCCTAGTGGTCTGAGAGGCCAACAGAAGGAGGGGAACAATTTGATCTTTGGAACATGACTCTTTTTGATAGTAAAGCAGATCACGAGAGTGCGTGTGTGCATGGGTGGGGTTGCACTGCTCTGTAAAGATTATACTCAATCTGTTTTATAAAGCAGGAGCAGGAAGTATTTTTCCATTGGATCTCACCCTGTCAGTGACGGTGTAAACAGTGCACATTAGATTAGTGCAGTCAAAGTGTACAAAGCATAGGTGGGCAAAGGCCCCCAAACATAAAAAAGTCAGAGTCAGAGATTCTTTATTGTTGTTCGCACCACATGCGGTACATGTGATGAACAAAATTATGTACACAGGGTCCCAGTTACATCCAACAATAAAATGTAAAAGAAAACAGTAATAAGAGCTAAGATATGACTTAAGGAAAACATCAACTAAAAATACACTACGCACTAACAGCATAAAAACATTACGCCGAAAGATGAACATGCATGAGCACAGCGACATGAAACAGATCAGCAGCAACATTAAAACAGACCATCAGGGTAAATGAGGGCACATATTGTAGTGTAAAGAGCTTTGAGTGTCTTGATCAGATAGAAAGGTGCTATATAAGTACAGTCCATTTACCATTTACATGTGGTCCATGTGGTGCGAAGGAAATTATGTACACAGGGTCCCAGTTACATCCAACAATAAAATGTAAAAGAAAAACAATGATAACATCCAAGATATTAACTAAGAAAAACATCAACTAAATATACACTAAGCACTAATAGCATAATAACATCATGTCGAACATCAGCACAAACCTGAACATGAGTCCGTGTGAGCAGATGAGCACGCATGAACACATCAACATTGAAACAGATCAGCAGCAACATGATGTGATTTTTCACAGTGATTATTCTGGTTAGAGATTCATGAGTCTAACAGCCTCAGGGTAGAAGCTGTTCCTCAGTCTAGTGGTTCTACACTTAATGCTCCTCAACCTCCTTCCTGAGGGGAGTGGGACAAAAAGTGTGTGTGCTGAATGAGTGGGGTCTTTCATGATGCAGGTCGCCTTCTTCCTGCATCTGGAGGTGTAGATGTCTGTGATGGTGGGGAGGCTGACTCCGACAGACTTCTGTGCAGCCTTCACTACTCTCTGCAAAGCTTTTCTTTCTGCAGCTGTGCAGCCTCCATGCCACACGTTGATGCTGGAGCACAGGATGCTCTCCACTGCACACCTGTAGAAGGAGGTGAGGACTGAGCTTCCCAGACCAGCTCGCCTCAGCCGTCGGAGGAAGTAGAGTCTCTGATGAGCTTTCTTGATCAGGCTGGTGGTGTTGTTGCTCCAGCTGAGGTTGTCATTCATGTGTACACCCAAGTACTTGTAGCTGGAGACCACTTCCACCGCAGATCCTCTTATGTTCAGGGGGGTGTAGATGTTTTTGCTCCTTCTGAAGTCCACAATCATCTCCTTTGTCTTCTTCACATTGATGTGAAGGTTATTCTCCTTGCATCAACTCTCCAGGTGTTCCACCTCTTGCCTGTAGCTGGACTCATCATTGTTTGTGATGCATCCCACCACCGCTGGATCATCTGCAAACTTTACAATAGGACAGCCTGGATGGGTAGCTGCACAATCATACATGAGCAGAGTAAACAGGAGGGGGTTCAGCACACATCCTTGATGGGGAATAGAAAAAAAATGGAGAAAAAAGGAATAGAAAAGAAATAATAATATACATGCTTAATAATCCAGGTAGAAAAATCTAACAAAGTTAAGAAGGTCCTCTAGACACATTTAAAAAAGTTGTTGAAATGTTTCATCTTTTATCCAAAAGACTTTTGTCAGTCTGAGGAGCTGCAATAAACTCAGTCTTACAAATAGACACTTCTCATAGTGGATCAACCAGTTTGTTGTTGACATCGAGAACTAGCTGTTCACATGATAAAGGAGGACCATCAGACTGTGAGAGTAGCTCTGCTGCAGCTTCCAAGATGGCCGCTAACGACCTACACCTGGCGGTCATCTCCCTGATGAGCATCGACTCCTACTTAAGGCTGCAGTCAAGACTACTCGATGCTGGAGCATTGATTCCCTCTCGGTACTAGTGCTCTCAGCCTTTTATGCTCTCCAGTGTTTATGATAACTTACCTTGTTTTTCTATGTCAGCAGTTCCTCGTTTTGGACGAACCAGTCTTGCCTTGTCCTCTCGACATCCTGTCGGGTCTCACGGAAACCTTGACTTTTGGATCTTGGACCATAACAGAACCTGTGGCTGGAACTCATACTTCTTGGGACTCCTGAACTCACTCCAGTACCAACAAAACTGTAAGACAGAAGACAACAAATCAAAACTGTTTTCCTCGTCACTTACCTGGTCTGAGCCTGAACAAACTATTTCCCTCTTCCAGGAGTTCCAGTTCCAGGCCCCTGTATATATTGTATATAAGCTTAAACTCACTGTAAATAAATATCACTTTTTGTATCTCAGTCTTGTGTCGTTCTGGGTTCTCGTTACAACTGGGTTGACCACACATACAACACAGACATTCCTACATCAGGGAAACTAAACAGCCATGGCCATGACAATGCACACTCCAGGGTGTCAGTAGGCATCGGGGACAACAACCCACACTCCTACGTCTCAGTAGGTGTCAAAGACCACTACTTGTTTCCTCCAAGCCTCTCCGAGGGTGTTGGAGATGTAGGCTTCTTGCTGGTTTTAAAATCAGCATCTGACTGGCTGGTTTCCACACCAGCATCAGACTCACTGGTTTCCACACCTGTTAAGGACTCTGAGGTTTCTATGCCAGCGGCTGCTCCTGGGGTCTTTACACCAGCTGCTGCTCCACCAGTCTCTTCACCCTCTGCAGGGTCATCGGCCTCCTCGCCTCTCTTTGGCTTGAGTTGGGGAGAATCCAGGCAGACATCACCTCTGAGAAACAATGGACAGTGTCCTGACCGACCGCCTGAGCTCCTACCCTACTCTGGATGGTCTCCCAGCCATCCGCCTGGACACCTGCCTCACGTTGGATGGTCCCCTGGCCATCCATCTGAACTACTGGGCTTGGACGTCCCTCCTTTTTTTGTTGTTCTTCCCAGTTTCCTACCTGCTGGTCTTTCTTTGTTCTTTCTTCACCCCTGCTGTTTCTTGTTTTGTGCTCTCCGTCCAAGTTGTGTGGGGTCTCGTTTTGGGGGTGTCAGTTGCCACCCTAGAGAGTAGGGTTATGAGACAATTGCCGGTCCTGTCTGTCTGCACCTCTCTGTGCTTTTCCTCATCTGCACAATCATCCCAGGTGTTTCTCCTCTCTCCTCATTAGTGTCACTATAAAGCTTTTGTCTTTTCACTGCCTTGGTATCTGGGGATTATCATACCCTTCTCACGGTGTCCATGGTCTGGTCTGACCTCCTCTTTTATAAATGTGAGTTTTGCTGCCCCGTCAGCATTTTGTTTTGTTTTTGTAAAATAAATCACTATTATTCTTTACTCTGGAGTCCTCCTGTCTCTGCCTGCACGTGGGTTCAACAACATTTAATACCAGATCATGTCATTACAATAGAGATCTGTTTCAAACAAAGGACAGAGATGAGGTGCAGACAACAATAGACATTCATATAAAACATATAAAATGAAAAGTTAATAGAAGAAATTTTATAAAAAATAAAACAAAAATAGCTACATTATAGCGACATAAAATACTAAAAACAGGAACATGTTGCATTTATGTGCCCTAGAAACCACAACAATGTAAACACGTTTTACCATTTTGTTTGTCTGTATCGCTTTATTCTGATCCCACACTTGATTGTGTGCTGAAATGATGAACAACTGAGAGGAAATTATAAACAAAGTGAAAGAAAAACAAATTATGATTTGGAGAATCTTTAGCCTACAATAGCATGTTATATCTCTGCATTTTGACATTAACAATGAGGATATTATTTTGATCTAGTGGCACAATATGGGTGTTGCGATGTTTCTGTTAGCATAAAACTGCACAATTTATTTCATAAACTGAGATAAAGTTTAAAATTATGTTGGCCAGAAGAAGGTGGGTAAACAGAAGCAAACAAACTATTCAAGAGACCGTCTCTGGGAATTCCACAGCAGGTCAAGGAGGTGTTCTTTTTAAGATAGGCCTCAGACTGATGAAGTCTTTTGGATGAAAGACGAAACGTTTCTCCCAAAATGAAACTGTCCAGACGACACGATTTAACCTTTTTTGTGACATCCAAGACCACATTTTTGATGGAGCAAGGACAACCTTACTGACCATTGGCTTTGCTGCTTTGGGGTGCACAGAGGAGAAAGAGTGTTGGGAGACTTCAGTGTTTTGGGTCACTTCTTAAATGGTTGGAGTGCTTTTACTCTGTTGGACTGGATGGAGTGGATGTAAATGTAATTAAAGGGTTTATGAGGAACGATGTTGCTGTCAACCTGTATTGCTAACACTCATAAGAAAAGCACATGTGAATGATCCTTCTCACCCAGTTGGAGACTGTTCAAGATAACAAATTAATGCTAAGATTAAAGTGTGTGTGGTTTAAGACTGGGATAATTTTGGAAAACAATGCTAAAGTCACAATACAAAGCAAAAAGCCCACACAGGATCTTCTGTATGCACCCTCACTTCTATTTTTATACCTCAACTGACTGCCAAATCTCACCTAAAGTCAGCACTATCATTAACATAGGTTTACTGTGGGGCAGGAAATGTGTGTTGACCTTTCAGGACCAGCACTGAGCTTGGAGCTGTGCTTGATAGACAGACCTACACATAAAAAATCACCAGCCAGTTACACGAAATATCTTTGCTCAGTGCATTGCTGCGTTTGAGCTGTTCAGTAAACAGGGCTGCAGAGTCAGAGTCAAACCTGCAGCAAGAAGGAACAAGGACAATCAGGACAAAGCCCAAATCTTTAACCATGACCAACAAAGTCCATGCTCAATAATCCAGGTATACAATCCAACAATTTTCAGTCAGGTCATCTGGACAGTTTCGTTTTTTTT
>NC_056516.1:16532970-16549141 GCF_014905685.2 Nematolebias whitei | reverse complement strand
AATCCAACAATTTTCAGTCAGGTCATCTGGACAGTTTCGTTTTTTTTTTTGTACTGAAATGTTTCACCTTCCATCCAGAGGCACCATGACGGTGCCTCAAAGTTCCAGTTTAGATAGGATTTATTTCTTACACACATAAACAAATTAATGGTTCTCGAAAAGTGTGTGTGCAGACTCAGCATTTTTAGATTTTTCTACCTGGATTATTGAGCATGCATCAGGATATGTGTGTGTGCTTGTTTATGTCACTTTGTGAGGACCATTTTTAACACATTATGAAGACCAAAACCTGGTCCTCATAAGGTTCCAGTGTCGTTGGTGGGTTAGGGGTTCGGCTTATGACTATGGTGTGAATTGAGAATGGGTTATATTTAGGGTACATACTGGTACTGGTTTAGGGTATGTACTGGTAATGGTTAGGGTTAGGGAAAGGGTTGTTGTTAGGCTATAGAAATTAATGAAAACTGAATGGAGGTCAATGCAAAGTCCATGCAAAGATAGCAAGACAAATCTGTGTGTGTGTGTGTGGGGGGGGGGGTGTCGACATGCACCATTCTTGGAAAAGGTGGATAAAACATTTACACAAAGAAGCAACTAAATCCTGCGGTAAAGCAAACAGTAAAGAAAAACGGGTCAATGTTTGAGCAAAACATCACAAAGTTACATTTCTAGACTCTTTGCCTGTTTGCTGTTCGGATATAGACTTTGTGTCCACTGAGGGCCATTTAAAACACACAAGTCTTTGTGTTTGAACAGATGTGTCACATGAATTTTCCTTTGACACAAACACTTCACTGAAGGTGTGACAGATCCTCGGGGATAGATGTGTGAGGAAAAAGACGGACTGAACCAATAAAGGAGAGATCATTGGGTGGAGGCACAGCTGGCACAGATGTTTTACTTTACAGAGCCTCACAACACAGATGTATTGATGTAATTCCTGATAAAGTGTACAAACACGAAACATGTCTGACTCTGTAGAATAATAGTCTGGGCCGAAACAGCTGATATTTTAAAACATAGCAGTAAGTGTTTTAAAAATATAATTTTAATGGAAAAACATGATGATATAAGTGCAATAAAAAAATAGAACAAAATATTCAAAAACCTGTAAAACAGCCGTTGGACTTGTCTTTACAAATAAGACTGAAAGAGTCATTAAAAACTTTTTAAAAAGTCTCTAAGAATGGGACTTTGATTCTGATCTTTATATTTTCATGTCACTAAAAAAAGTTGTTAAATGGATTTGTAAAACTAAAGCTGATTGTTTTTTATTGGACTGCTAAATCAAATTTTAAGATTTTATGGGAGAATCTAATGGTGCTTTTCCATAGCCCCTCTTCAGCCCGGTTCAACTCGGTTCAGCTCAGCTCAGTTCGGTCCATGTTACATTTCCATTACGTTCAGTACTGGTTCTGTAGGCGGGGTCCAGAATCCAACTCGCCTTACCAGCACGTAGCAGTAGTGCTCCCTTAAATTTACCAGTCACTACTAAAGTATTAAGAAGGAGACCCTGAAAAGATATAAAACCAAACTGGAGGATCTCATAGCTTTATTGACCATTATGCTCAGTCTGTGGCTTTTTGCCAAACATGGTGATAATTTATTTTGAAGTTTCTGGTAAATTAAAAAGAATACAGATTATTAAAATGATCAAATTTAACAATATATGTATTAATCCTGCTAATGAACGTTTAATGACCTTTAGTTCACTATTAAATCGCTGATAAACTAGATTCGACAAAACCATCTTAAATTGTATATTTTTCTTCATCGTTTGATGAATGTGCACTCATGGTGTCTACTTTTATTGTGTTGTACTGGTTTTGTTTCTTGTATACAGATTATTTTATGTTAGCTATGCTAAAGTTTGATTCTTGTTTTGTACATCTGTGGGTTAAAATAAAGTTGAATTAAAGGCTGTAGCTCTTCTTTAAACATTTGAGGGAAATAATCCTGATAGATCCAATAATTTTGTGTCTTTTTATAATTTTTCAAATGAGTTAACTTTAATTAACAGATTATTTAATAAAGTCATTAAAGCGAAAACAGGATTTCATAATCATGACCCCTGAACATAAGCCGGCACCATTTTGTATGTATATACCCTCTTTCCCAGATCCGTTCTGGTCCGCCTGTCTGCTGTGGCTTGGAGTCCAGCCTTTGTGAGTACGTGAGTCCGGGGTCACTTCAACGGGTCAGTAGCTCGTACGATCCTCCACTGTGACTAGCTCACTCTGATTTTTGTCGTCGGTCACCAAACACAAAAACACCTGGATTTCAGCGTTAAATCACGGTGTTGTCATTATTGGTTTTAAAATCTTAAAAATAGGTTCAGGCTCTGCTCCGAGTAATTGCAAATGGCGGATCGGGATGTTTTGAAAAGTTTCTGACAGAACCAGTGACTCCGCCCCCTGACCAATCAGTGACCGACAGTGTTATGATGTCACATTTTGGCTCGCTCGGTACCCCAGAGAAGAAGGGACTAAAAAAGGGTTCCAGTTCCATGAAAAATTGATAGTGGAAAAAAAGCTCGGAACCGTATCGAACAGAGTCGAGTCGTGCTGAAGAGGAGCTATGGAAAAGGCCCAAAAACAAATTGTTAGGTCGAGTTAATGATACATAGTCCAAGGATATACACCTTCAGGTGAATGGCAGGTTAACTGGCAAATTGGAGGATACTAGAACCTTTAACAACTGCTTTGCTTGTTTGGTTGAGGAGCTAACAGTTAATCTTAAACAGCCCGCTGTTTCTTTTAAACTCATTAATGAAAGCAAACCTTTCTTTCACATAAAGGACAATGACTAAGTTTATTAAATTATTTTTTCATTTAAAACTTCCAAAACTAAAGGTGTGTTTGGTCTTGACCCAGTTTTTAAGGCTGGTGATAACACCAAACCAGAAAATGATCAACTAATTGGTATTTTACCCATCGTGTCAAAGATTCCTAAGAAATGGGTCTCCATGCAATTAATCATCTTAATGTATGTGCTACATGTCTCCATGTCATAAGTACAGTAGTTACACCCAGAACACAGGAACTGAGAGTAACAGAGTCAACAACACTAAATAAAGGTAAGTGAGATTTATTTACAAGGAAGTATTTACAGGAGACACTGGTAGGATCTGAAAAGGAGGGATGAAGAAGCATAAATCTTTTGTTTAGGAAAACACAAATAGGCTGTCACAATACAGGTTGGTATCTAATATTCCAGCAGAGACAGAAACATTCACAGTATTTTATACTCCTGGAGATTATCACAGGAAAAGATATAGCTGCTGCTCATTAGCACTGCAGCCACTCGGGGACTTGTAGGAGGAGACGTGTGCAGTACATGTCTCCTGGCCTGAAAAGCCTTTGACTCAAGAGTTTCTAAATCTGATCCATTCTTTTAACCTAGTGCAAAATGTTGTTGGTACAACTCTTCAACAGGACCATACACTTGATTTGGTTTTGTCTTATGGTTTATCTGTGGTTAATCTAGACATTGAGGACATTTTTGTCTCTGATCACAAACCCATTTCATTTGAAACCTCTTTTGTTCATGAGTCTAACTCTCCTGCTCCAGCCAGGAGTTGTTGGATATTTAACTGTCGGGGCAGCTGTGGCTGAGTCAGTTGTCCTCCAATGCAAGAGTTGGGGGTTCTATTCCACCAGCAGTCACATTCAAAGTGCCCCTGGGCAAGACACTGATTGAACCCCTCATTGCCTCCGATGTGTGTCCCATCACTGTATGAATGTGATAAAGCACTGATTAACCTTTGTACAGATCTAGTAGAGTGCTGTATGAATGTATGAAATGAGGCACAGATTGTGTTGTAAAGAGCTTTGAGTATCTCAATAAGATAGAAAGGTGCTATATAAGTACAGTCTTGTTAACTCTTCAACTGCTGCTCTTTTCTCCTCTGCATTTACAAAGTATTACCAATACTCTTGCAATCCCTGAAACCTCTGTCTGTATTAGTACACATGAGCAGTTCAGTAAGCATGATGAGACCTATGTTAAGATCTTGGACTTAGTGGCCCTGCTAAAAGTCAGGCAACCAAACCCTTGGTTAAATGAGACCACCTGAGCAGCCAGATGTCAATTCAATTCAGTATATTTATATAGCGCCAAATCACAACAAAGTTGTCTCAGGAACATTCACATACATAAAAGCCAATTAGTAAAGTTCTCTATCTAAGGAGGCCAGCAGACAAGTTGAATCCTACATCAGGTAGGAGAGCTGAACGTAAATGGGAAAAGGACAAACTACGTTTATTTTATTACGTTAAAAACCTGTTGGAAAGACTACCAGACCATTGTTAAATCAGAAAAAAAAACACTTCTCCCAAACCATGGATTCAAATAGTCATACCAAATGCCATTTTAAATGCGCCAGTCTGCCAGCATGGAGGCCTCTATAGACATCTGTGGTACATGTGGTGGAACAAAATTGTGTACACACGGTCCCAGTTATACCCCAAAAAAGTATAAATTGTAAAGAAAAACAGTAGTAAGATCTAATATATGAACTAGGAAATACGCTCAACTAAGAATACGCTAAGCACAAATGGTACAAAAACAATACGCCGAGCAACAGCAGCACGAACATGAGTCTGTGTTCAGGACCAGCAGGAGGTGTAGCTGTCGTCAAGACCAGGGAGGCTGCCGCTGTCTTTGAGACCTCTGTGGATGTGAGGACATTTGTGGCCACAGGAAGTTTTACTGGGGCCTCCTCCTCAGCTGAGTGAGATTTTTGGCCTAATAGCCATTCTGGTGAGATTTTTGGTGGAACCCCTCAAGGAGATATGAACTGCTCCACGTGTGAAGTCGCACATGCACACTGCAGACGGCTGCAGTCTAAAGTTTTTCTGCGCTAACAACAGTTGTAATAAGTGGCAGAAAGCAGAGTGTTTTTGTGCTGCTCACCCTTTTTCAGCATGTAGGAGATAAAACTAATAACATCCAGGGTCCAAAGAGACAATAGTGTATTCACCAGTTTGAACTAACTGTCATGCAGACACTACATGCAGGATGAGTGCAGCTGACTCAGGGTTGCCAGATAAATGTAAAATGTCTTATTTATTACCTCCTTTTCTGTGCACATGTTGAACAAACACAACACACATGTCATTTAGATTATCTTTACTCAGCACATATGACAGTTTAGATCAAAATAATATAATTTTAAAGCCACAAAACTGTAGTTCATCATTTCTTATCTGGCAACGTGACTGACATCGAAACTACAAAGTTTTTGTGTAAACCATTTTTCAACTCATTTTTTGCTTATTACAGCCAACAAACATATAAAACACACAAAATTTTCCAGAGGTTGTTCTCATGTAAACAGGGCCTTATAGCAGGTAGATCACTTTGACTTGGCCATTTTAAAAGTAGCTCGCATGCTGAAAAAAATCTGTGCACACCTGCTCTACAGATTCAGATTATCTTTACAGAGATGTAGTAGATCTGTATGAATGTGTGTGTGTGTGTGGAGGTAAATGAGAGCACCGATTGAAGTGTAAAGCACTTCGAGTATCTTGATTAGATTGAAAAGTGCTATATAAGTGCAGTCCATTTACCATTTACCAGTTATCAAGCTAAAGCATCCTGTGGTAGTAGCTGACAGTCATCTCCAACACATGCTCTCAACACTACTGGCACAGGATTTTATTTTAGCATTCTGTAACTCATGGACACAGGCAAAATGCATTCCCTCAGGTAACTTCATTATTTATATGCTCAGAGACACAAATTAGCAATTAAAGTAGCATTCCTTTAGGAAATGCATGCATATTGCCCATTGCCTTACATGGCAAGGTTTTCTGCAAAAATGTTGCTCATTTGCAAGCATTAAACCTTGAATTAGCTTGACTCAATGAATTATGTAAATTAGTTTTTTGAGCGTTTCATTAAACTCAATGTTTCATGAGATATTTGCTAACAGACAGTCACATTCTCAGTGGGGATAAAAATGACCGTCACAGTGTGCCATAGTTTACAGCAGTCTAACAGATCTACAAGTGGTGGGAATACACCATCAGTGAAATCAAACGACTTTCACAACAAACATTTGGTCCAAGAAAGAAGTGTCGGTGTCAACAGCGAGTTAAAACCATCCCTGCAGATTGTGGAGCACTCCTCTCAGCTACAATTATCCAGCACATGAACGTCTAGCTAATTATTCTCACTCAATAAAAGAAAACGCTCGTCTCTAGCCCTGTACCACACACCTGACCCTGGTGTAAAAACTATGTTCAGCTGAAACTGCTCTTTGAGTGTAGCTCTCTGGCCTTCAGAAACAAATTCTTATCTATCCTGCTGTAAAGGAAAAGGAACGAGAACAGAAAATGTGCCTCCAGTACGATCTGTACATCTCCTGCAGGCGTGTGAAGATGGCTCATCACATCTCCTATTCCCTTTGATTTGTCTTCATCCTCATTCCTCAGATGGTTATTACTTTCAGGCCCAGAGCAGGCGAAGATGGAAAACCCTGACAAAACCAGAGAGCATGAGGGCGAGACAGTTCACATGGTCCCTCAATGACCAACCACCCCCACCTCAGTCCATTCATACCCCAAAATACCTGTGAGCTTCACTAACCCAGCTTCTGCTGGCGGCTCAGTTCTGCTGTGAATGAACCAGAAGGAAAAACTCACAGACATTAAATAAGAAAAATTGGAGAATTTTATTTATTTATTTGTTTATTTATTTTACTCTGAGGGATTTATCGCTTATTCCCCATCCAGAGCTACAACAGAATCCCTGAGCACAGTCTTAAATGCATTGAGTCAAGTGGGCGCTGTCTTCCACACAAGCATCGCGCTAAACTGATAAACGCATGCAGTTTGTTCATTTAAATACATTAAAACATTATTTTTGTCTATTTTAGATTTATTGATGTGCTCAACTGTATTTGTCAGGAGTCAAATATCAATATCAAGGACGTGCTTTTAGAGATCAGGTACGTCTGACTTATTAATTTTTTAAAATAATTTATATTTATTTCTTAACAACAACCTGAACGAAAACGACAAACTCTGAAAAGAATAACCAACAGGAACAACCCATCTAAAGAAATAACCTGAAAAAGTCCACCCATTTCTGGCCCAAGACTACCCAGCAGCCCCTGCAGCTCACTCAGTTGCTTGTGTTCAAGTACAACTTGTACTTTCAATATATCAGACTGGAATTTAACATGAACCCACAGAACTTGGTGTTTCTGTAAAATTTTATAATGTAATAAAACCAAAACATATATATATAATATTGAAAATTAACAATGTTAACCTACACCTTCCTTTATTTAGATAAAACATAGTTTTGTGTGGATTTATTTATTTATTTATAACTTTAAAGGTTACAGTTGAAGGCATCGGTCAATAAAAGTGGAGTCCTGAAGGCTCAGGGTCATGTGTTTTGGTTCCACCCACTCTACGTCAACATCGTGATTACCGTAATTTCTGGACTATTGAGCGCACCTGAATATAAGCCGCGCTCATGGTTTAAAAAGAAAATAATTTTGAACATATATAGGCCTCACTTTTCCATAAGCCACGGGTGTCCACGTTGTAACATGAGATATTTACACAGAATGATTTTTAATTTTCTTTTAAATTAGATACATACCAGTAACAACATGAAACTTGGTTTCATTGATCCACTGTGACCTGTTCAGTAATTTCATTGGTCAGATTTTTATTTTTTTAACATTTATTTATACAGGTAGTCTCATAGAGTCATGAGGATACACCCCACCCCCACCCCCACCCCCCAAGAGAGATGTGTATTGGGCAGCTATGTGAGCGCCCGGGTGTGACGAGGCTAAATGTTTTGGCGACTGAAGCTCGTTAGCCCGTCAAAAAAAAAAATAAAAAAAAATCCATAAATTAGCCGCAGCATTTTATAAGCCGCAGTGTTTAAAACGTGAAAAAAGTAGAAGCGTATAGACCGGAAATTATGAAAGTTCATTTTCATGTTCCTGATTAAACAAACTCATCCAGAAGAGCCTGTGACTCCGTTCAGCCTTCTCTTCTGACCGAGAAGTCCTAACCAATGAGAACGAAGCTTCAAACACGTTTCTGCCTGGAGACACACATTTAAAAGTATCTGGTTGGTTGATGATACTTTAATGAATTAAAAACTTTCTTGCTAAACTGCAAACTAATTTACAGAGAAAAAAAAAAGGAAAAAGGAAAAAATATCACTAATTATATTAGTATATTAGTATATTAGTATATATACTAATATATATATTAGTATTATTAAAATATACTACTACTAATAATAAATCCCCATGTATATGTGGACAAATTGCAAACTCCACACAGAAAGTTTCAAACCTGAAACTTTCTTGCTGTGAGGCAACAATGTCAAGCAATTTCATTTAAATACTAATAATGCTGTAAAAAATATCAGTTTGGTGTTTGACAAAAGGTTTGATTCAAGATTGTACGTTATTTTCGCTCACAACATTTATTATGACTCTTTATTTCAATCATTATGTTGATTTTATAGAAAATGGAAATATGTTTAAAATTTAGGAACATCTTTTTATAAACAGTAACTCACACTTGATATTGTCCAGCAAAATCTGTAAAATAAAATTACTTGTGTTTTTTAAATTTTATTTTCACTTTTAAAGATTGGCTTAACACTTTCTTGTCATAAAGACTCAAGTAAAGTGACAATGTTAATACCTTTTACCCAATAGGAGGAATATGTTGTTGTGTTTCAAATGGGGAGAAGTGATTAGAAACTGTTAACTGCTAATTTGGTTAAAATTGAGGAGAAAAAAAATGACCATGAAAAAAAAAGTCATAAACGTTGTCATGTTTGTGGTAATGGAATATGCTGGAGAAATGTGTAAGCGGCGTGACATAATATAGAGTCAATTAACACCTCTTTATCTGTAAAAATTAAAAAGAGACGGACCATCTGGCGTTGTCTGCCAAAACATTTGGTGTATACCTCAGGCCAATTAAACTGCTTGTTACCACCATGTGTGCGGCTCAGCCAACAGTCATTTTCTTGACTCCTTTTTTTTTGCTTCAGTGCTTCTTGAAATTATTTGCTGCCCTCAGACAATTTATAGCCTTCTTAGTTCTCGAAAAACCTTCATTGCTGCTTCTTATGGCTGCAGCAATCATCAAAGACCAGAAATATGACATTTCCAGTAATGGCCTTAATGTGCACACATTAGCCTCAATAATTTGTGTGTGTGGCCTGATCTCAGTAGACTGACATAATGGATTTCCTGTTTGACCAGTAACATGCAGTCAATAAGCGCCATCTGACACGTGCACACTCAGCACTCCCACATTCACAGCAAATTTTCAACCGGATCCAAGTTTAGATCTAAAAAGTTCTTTTAGTAAAATCAAAAGATGGCTGTGAGTTTTTTGACTCAAATATTTAATGGCATATTTAAGGGTGAGAAAATGCCTGAGGAATGGAGAAGAAGTGTCCTGGTGCCCATTTTTAAGAACAAGGGTGATGTACAGAGTTGTAGCAACTACAGGGGAATTAAGTTGATGAGCCACACGATGAAGATCTGGGAGAGAGTTGTGGAAGCTAGTCTTATACGAGAGGTGACTATCTGTGAGCAGCAGTTTTATTTCATGCCAAGAAAGAGCACCACAGATGCCATCTTTGCTTTGAGGATGCTGGTGGAGAAGTACAGAGAGGGTCAGAAAGAACTCCATTGTGTCTTTGTGGATTTAGAAAAAGCATATGACAGGGTGTCGAGGGAGGAGGTGTGGTATTGCATGAGAAAATCTGGAGTGGCAGAAAAGTATGTTATACTGGTACAGGACATGTATGAGGACAGCAGGACAGTGGTGAGATGTGCTGTAGGAGTGACAGATAGCTTCAAGGTGGAGGTGGGAGTGCATCAAGGATCAGCTCTGAGCCCCCTCTTGTTTGCTCTAGTGATGGACCGACTAACAGATGAGGTCAGGCATGAATCCCCATGGACGATGATGTTTGCAGATGACATTGTGATCTGTGGTGAGAACAGGGAACAGGTGGAAGAGAACTTGGAGAGGTGGAGGTATGCACTTGAAAGAAAAGTCATGAAAAAAGAATGAAAAATAAATCAATATAAAGACTGATCAAAAAAATTAGGAATTTTAATAAATGAATGCTTTATGTATTAAGCTTGCAGAATATAATGATTAAAAGTATTTAAAATGTTCTGTATCATCTGATAACAACAACTGAACCACTAAGCTGGCTGAGCATTTTGCTTACAAATTATTTGTATGTATGAAATGAAGTAGTAGTTGATAATTTATACTATGAACTGAACAGTGAAACTAGATCATATTTCAGGAGTTAAACCCATTGATAAAAGCTCATGATAGTTTGTCATGCTATCATAAATTATGAGGTGAAACAGTGTTTATAAATAGTAAAATAATTTATTCAAACAGTAAATTATTTCTTAAAATAATAATTCAAAAATCAGCAGAACTAACACGTTTTCACTGTTACTAGTTGAAAATGTTTCACTATGATATTAACTGGGAAGTTTTGTAAAAATTTTAACCATTAAAATGAGAAACTGCAAATCATTTAAAACTGTTTATTTATTTATTTATTTTTGAACGTCCAGAGGACCAGACTTAACTTTTTTAGATTTTTCTGACTGGATTATTGAGCATGCATCAGGATAAATTCTGATAAATTTTTCAGACAAAAATCCTGTTATATTAATTTTATAATGGGAAAATGTGATGTTTTGTGACACAAACTTTATTTCAAAAGTTATTTTTATGTCCATTTTATGGAAAAACATAGTTTGTTCTACCCTTCCTTACTGGATTTTTATGTATATGAATATTTTGTTCCGTGTCCTGAGATGACTTCTGTTGTGACTTGGCACTACAGTATATAAATAAACAAACTGAATTGAATTAAAACTTTCTCTTCTATAGTAAAATATTGCCTCTAGCAAAATTTTTAATTGTAAAATCAACAATAACAATTAGGGGTGTAACGGTACATGTGGGCGTTTTGAACCGTTTCGGTACGGCATGTTCGGTTCGGTCCACGTGTGTACCGTTTCGGTTATTTTTTCACTCATTAAATTTTATTAATGAGAAATTATGCACCGTGGAACTGAAGTTCCTAAACGTGTTTCGGCACGGCGCTATTATCTTGCAGCATGCCTAGCATTAGCATTCTAGCATCTCATTGCGGTCTCCTGTTGGGGAACATTACAGCTTTCTTGTTAAAAGACAAGCGCATATCCAAAGCTATGAGTCAACGTTGTTTCATGGAGATTGGATCTGCAGCAGGCAACACGTCTAACTTGCTAACACACTTGAAATGACATCATCCGAACGTGAACGTAGTTTGGTTCAAAGACTGTTAACAGCAGCATTTAAACAACCTTTATCAGGTAATTCAGATCGGTCCTTAGCAATAACACAAGCTGTAGGAGTTTTTAAAGCTCAGGATCTATGTCCGAATGTTGTTGATGCGCCAGCTTTAATGTATGATTAAAGTTCTTGAGCCCCGCTGCCTACGACATCCCATCACGTCAACACTTCAGCCAAAAAGTTGTAGCAGCACTTTATGAAAAAGCTAAAACTGATATTGTCAGCAAGCCCTGGACCAGATTAAAGTCCTGCCACATCGATGATGAGGGAGAGAGAATATTCAACCACCTCATGATGACCATGCAAGAAGAGGTATTATTGTGATCTAATTAACTTTTTAAATTTTAAATTATTATCTTATCAACTCATTTTTTTAAATCTCCGTGTTGTTTACAGTCTGAGGATGACAGCAGCTGAGTCTCCTTCATCCACCAGATCACCTCCAGCTAAGAAGTCTGTAATGACTGAACTTGTTTACTTGGATTTTGTGTCTTTATTTTGGCCTTTTTTTGTACCAAAAATTAACCGAAACGAGGCCTCCTTGAAACTGAACCGAACCGAAATGCGATTTTAGTGTACCGTTACACCCCTAATAACAATACCTTCTAACAGTGACAGAAAAAAAAAAGTTTTACGTGTAATTTTATGCTGGAACTCTGGCAACCATAGCTGTCAGAATTTTATTGTAAAATTTATGTTTTTGTTTTTTTTACAGTGTACTCAGATTTGTTTCTGGGAAAATTATTTCTCCTTCTTAACATTTAGTGTGTATCAGTGAGAGAAAGTAGCAGCCATGTTGTTAGCAGTTCATCTTATTCATATAAACCTGAAAACTTAGTTATTTTACTCGAGTATCTTTATTCCACATCCATAGTGATACTGATCCACATTAGAGCTGTTTTACAGTGTATCCATTTTTTATGCTAATGCCTTATTAAACCTTCAGTCACAGAAGACATTGTCTCATCTGCACTGATGCTCAGTAAAAACTTCTATAATAATAATGTAGCCAAGCACACAATAACTCAAAGCTCACAAAGATACAGCTTCATTGTGTGTTGGTATAAAGGCAGCATCATATGGGGAGCCATTTGTAAAGTTGCACAGTCAAAAATTGACATAGATATTTTGGTTTATTTAGTTTTAATAAAAAAAGGTTTTTTTTCAAAGTCATATTTTCACCATGTTGTTCATACATTTTTAAATGACATAGTTCCAAACTAAATATTTAATTTACAAGATAAATATTTAGTTTATAAACTAAATACTTAACTTGCAAGTTAAATATTTAGTTAGTAAACTAAATATTTAGGTATAAATTAAATATTTAATTTACACTTAAATATTTAGTTTAGTTAATAAATATGTAAATTTTAAGCTAAACAATTAATTCCTAAACTAAGCATTTAATTTGCAAACTAAATATTTAGCTCAAACCTAATTATTTAACTTGCAAGGTAAATATTAATCAATCAAGTTAAATAGTTAGCTAATAAGTTAAATATTTAACTAGTAAATTAAATATTTAGGTCTGAGCTAAATATTTAGTTAGAAATTTAAATATTTAGTTTAGGAATTAAATTGTAACAACCTGCCCCCATGCACCGCTGCAATAAAAGGGGGATTAATTTAGCTTAGAAATTAAATATTTTGTTAGGAAACTAAATCTTTTGGTATAAATTCATCCATCCATCCATTTTCTTTGCCCGCTTATTCCATTTTGGGTCACGGGGGTCGCTGGTGCCCATGTCCAGCAATCACTGTGCGAGGGGCGGGGTACACCCTGGACGGGTCGCAAGTCCATCACAGGGACACATGAAGACAAACGAGACAAACAACCATTCACTCTCTCACTCACACCTAGGGACAATTTAGAGTTACCAATCAGCCTAACATGCATGTTTTTGGACTGTGGGAGGAATTGGTATAAATTAAATATTAAATTTACATTTAAATAATTTACTTACTAAATATTTAATTTCTAAGCCAAACATTTAATTCTTAAACTAAATATTTAATTTACTAACTAAATATTTAGCTTGGACCTATCAAGTTAAATATTTAGCTAACAAGTTAAATATTTAACTAGAAAGTTAAATATTTAGGTCTGAGGTAAATATTTAGTTACCAAATGAAATATCTATTTTGGAAATTAAATGTTTAGTGTGTAAAATATATATTTAGGTCCAAGCTAAATAGTTAGTTAGAAAATTAAATATTTAGTTTAGGAATTAAATGTTTAGTTTAGCAATTAAATATTTAGTTAGTAAACTAAATATTTAGGTGTAAATTAAATATTTATTTTTTTCCAAAATATTTAGTTTACTGACTAAATATTTAACTTGCAAGTTAAGTATTTAGTTTGTAAACAAAATATTTATATCGTAAATTAAATATTTATTTGGGAACTATCGCATTTATAAACGTATTAATAACATGGTGAAAATATGACTTTGAAAAAAAAACAAAACTATTTTTTTCTTATTAAAAGTTAAATAAACCAAAATATCAATGTTAATTTTTGACTGCAACTTTACAAACGGCACCCCATAGAAATAAAGGCAGCATTAAGAACATAATTTCTGTCTATAAAGGCAGTACTTAATTTCCTCTATTTTAACAAATTAAAGTTTAAAATGTTCTCCTGTGAATGAGTTGTGTGCATATTAATGTCATGCTTGAACATGTTTCACCTTGTCTTCCACCAATAAATAATTGTAACTTCTACACAGCAGAGGACAATCAATGTATATTTTTCTTCATCTTACTTTTATAGTAAAACCATCTGTTTGCAGCAAAGCAAAGAAAAAAAACGTACACAAATGATGAGTCACGGAGCTGCTTTGATAGAGCACAGATAATATGTGATTAAAACGATTTAAATAAGAGGCCATGGAGGTTTGGCAAGAGTAAAGCAGCGAACAGAAGCTGGGCTTTACGGATTTTAAAATATTAAAGATACATGAAAAATGTGGGAGTGGGTCACAGAGAGCAGAATGAACAGAAGCTGTGCTGGCTGCTGAGTCTCCTTTACAGAATAACAAGGAACCCTTTTTATTCCTGCTAGGAAGATGCAACAGTCAGCTGTCACTCCAACCACCACTGCTATGACACACACACACCACACACACACCCATCTCCCTCCATCCCTAGCATCTTTGTCCTCTTCTCCCAGAGGGCGAGCAGGAAGAGAACGAGCTTACCTGCAGCTCTGCAGGGATCCAGTCATGACTGATGGTCTGTCACACACCTGCCAACCCACCAATGAACGAGTGAACGAATGAACGAGTGATGCGTGGCTGTGCTGTGACACACACAACCGTATGCAATCACACTCTCCTGCTGCTGTCTCCAGGTCAGCCAGGCCCCGGCAGAGTAGAGAGCCAAGATTTCAACAGTTACTTAATTAAAATGGTCCTTTAAATATGTAGCAGCAGCTCTACCAGTTGTGCCACCGTGCTGCCTGGTTGTCGTTGTCTTATTTGCCTCTATAAAGGTACATGCTAAGTACTCCCACACTGGTACTGGAGGCCACGACGATGACTCCCAGAATAATATCACTTGTGGTCATTTTAAAAAAGGGTGGGGTGCATTGTCCCATTTTAAAGTAGGCATCTCTAAATTAAAGCAAGGAGACATCTTCTTCTGCCTGACCACTTTGTTTTTTACAGGAGCAATTTCATCACGTGACATCTGCACGGAAGCTGTAAAATGATCAACAAGATAATCTCAGTTGCTGCTCTTTGCTGCATTGTCGTGAGAGAAAGAAAAACATGTTCTTTAAATTTAATTACAGCAGACTATGATAGACATCTGCTGTGATGAATGTTCCTCCCAGGAGCTGTGTACTCAGTCAGTGTAAACTTGTGAGAGTATAATATTCTTTTTGCCGTCTGTCAGAACCAGATTAAGAGAATTTAGTAACAAACCGACTCAACTAATCTATTAAAAGCTATGTTTACACTATCAGTTCCAGCAGCTGCATGGATAATGAAATCCCCACTAAAATGACTTTATCAGTATTTCATAATAAGCCAGATGAGAAGCTGAAATGATCGGACAAAACTCAGAATAAGGTCAGGAAGGGTGATGTACAACAACAAATAAGTATTTTTCTGGATTCCATTTGAAAAATTGAGACTCAAAGACTCAAATCATTTATAACTAATTGTCCTAGAATTATTTAATATCCAATCTGAAAACAAGAAGCTCCACCTCTGGTTGTTCTAGGAATAAAAAAATGACATATTTAGCAGAAGTTGAGTCATTTATGCTAAGAAAATGCTCACACTGCAGGCAGATTATGTAAAACTAAAATATAACAAATCATTACCTTAAAGAGACTGAGATGACGGTGATCCCATGTTTATTAATGCACATTTAATGGTTTAATTTGTTTGGTTTTCTTAAAGTGCTCATATTTATTTTTAAAAGATTTATTCTATTTGAGCTGATTTTTTACATCAATTAATTTGACTGTTGTCAAGATGACACAGACTCAAAAAGGGCAGAGAGAAGTTTAAGACAACAGCTCTGTTTCTTGGACCAGACCCTGGATAATCACATCCATCCATCCATCCATCCATCCATCCATCCATCCATCCATCCATCCATCCATGCATGTATGCAACCATCCATCCATCCATCCATCCACCCACCCATCCATCCATCCATCCATCCATCCATCCATCCATCCATCCATCCATCCATCCATCCATCCATCCATCCATCCATGCATGTATGCATCCATCCATCCATCCTTCCATCCATTCATCCACCCATCCACCCATCCATCCATC
>NC_056516.1:16507761-16532570 GCF_014905685.2 Nematolebias whitei | reverse complement strand
TCCATCCATCCATCCACCATCCATCCATCCATCCATCCATCCATCTATCCATCCATCCATCCATCCATCCATCCATCCATCCATCCATCCATCCATCCATCCATATTTTTATCCCTACTAAAGTAATCTCTAATTTATTTAAAATAAATTTATATTATTTCATTTTCTTTTATCTAGTTCTTCCTATTTGGGTCACGGGGGTCACTGGTAACAATATCCAGCAGTCATTGTGCGAGAGGTGCGGGACACCCTGAACAGGTCTCCAGTCCATCACAAGGACACAGAGACAAACAAGACAAACAACCATTCACTCTCTCTCTCTCACCTAGGGACAAAAGTTATCAATCAGTCTAACATGCATGTTTGTTTTTGGTCTGTGGGAGGAAACAGGAGTACCAGGAGAAAACCCATGCATGCGTGGAGAGAACAAGCAAACTCCACCCAGAAAGGTCCCCAGTCAGGATTTGATTCAGCGACCTTCTCTCTGAGAGGCAACAGCTCTAAACTTCACCACTGTGTTGCCCTGAATAATCACAGTTTTTTTTTTTTTTTTGAGAATTACCGGTCATAAATTTGACCATATCACTAACTGAGGAAGCTTGGGTCCTTCACTATCTGCAGGAAAGTATTGATGTTCTCCCAGTCAGTGGTAACCAGTGTCCTCTTCTGTTCTGTTGTTTGTTGGGGAGGCAGCATTAAGAGCAGAGAGGCAGGGCGACTTGACAGGCTGGTGAGGAAAGCTGGTTCTGTGCTGCGAACAGAGCTGGAGTCCTTTACATCGGTGGCAGAGAAAAGGACCCTCAGTAAGCTGCTATCCATCATGGACAATGCTGACCATCCTCTGCACAGCACCATCATGAAGCAGAGGAGCTCCTTCAGTTGTAGACTGCTGTCCAAGTCCTGCTCCATGGACAGATTCAGGAAGTCCTTTGTCCCTCAAGACATCAGACTGTTCAACTCCTCCCTGTACAGTAAAAATAGAGCCTGGTAAACTTGCAGTGCCCCTGACACTTAAGTATGTTTATGTATGCACATATACATGTACATATGCATATGTATACATGTATGTGCATGTATGCTTTGCATATATATACTGTTTAAATTAATCATGAATATAATACTCCCAACTACATGTGCATATTGTCTTTTTTCAAATTTGTGTATTCTGCTTCTTTTTTGATTGTGTCAAATGCTTTGTTTTTTTCTGTATAATTAGAAAATGCTACGGGGCAGCACGGTGGCGCAACTGGTAGAGCTGCTGCCTCTCAGCGAGCAGGTCCCTGGCCCTCTGGGTGGAGTTTGCATGTTCTCTCCTTGCATGCGTGGGTTTTCTCTGGGTGCTCCGGTTTCCTCCCACAGACCAAAAACATGCATGTTAGGTTGATTGGTAACTCTAAATTGTCCCTAGGTGTGAGTGAGAGAGTGAATGGTTGTTTGTCTCGTGTGTCTCTATGTGGCCCTGTGATGGACTTGCGACCCGTCCAGGGTGTACCCCGCCCCTCGCACAGTGATTGCTGGACATGGGCACCAGCGACCCCCCGTGACCCAAAAATGGAATAAACGGGTAAAGATAATGGATGGATGGATAGAAAATGCTACTGGATGCCTCAAATGTCCCCCTCGGATTAATAAAGTATCAATCTAACTGGGGCTGCTTCTTCAAAAGTGGCACAGATGCTCTCTCCTAACCAGACCAGGTTTTCCTCAAAATTTTGCCATTTTTTACATAGCAAACGTTTTTAGAAAACCATTAAACCAACCATTAGTGATCATACTGTTGGCACAATTGGATTTGACTAGATTCACCAGAAGAACCCTGTGTTTTTTCTAGGAGTACCTTTTATCTTAAAAGTCAGTTTGATCTTGTTATATCCAACTGTACTTGGTTTCACTTCTTTGACACTAACTGTATTTTTTTTTCAATTACTGTGAAAAAGTTGAAAATTCTCCCACTTTAAAATCAGCTGGTTAATGTAATGGGAGGCCATCAGAGCATTTAACAGTTATCTGGTTGTTAATTACTTTCTGGAAATCACTGTCACATTTTGCCTGGGTGTGAGTCTGCAGCTGTCTAGAAAAGCAGAAACCACAAATTGCTCTGTACTCTAGATGAAGTTCAAATTGCCCCAGAATGATTAAAAGTGGTGCCTGCCGTCAAAACTCCTACAACTTTTGTCCAGCCTAATTAACACAGTAAACAATAGCTGGTTGATGCCATATTTATTTCTAGAACTAGGGGTATTACTGGGATTTAGATGCACTATTTCCACTATTTTAATGTGGGCTTTTGATGTGGTTTTATGAATCATACAACACGAAGAAAACTAAACGAGACTGCACAATATAAAATTGTGTTAATCTACTTGTTGAGGAGGAGGCAGGTCTGACCGGCCGCTTGAAAGAGGTAAAAAAAACGTCCATTTAAACTCAGATGGATCACTTGATCACCGGCCGCGCGCATCTTCACACCTGCTGTCCATATGCAGTGAAGGAAGTAGCAGCATCTACAAAGGTCGAAGAGAGCAGCGCGCTCAATTAAAATAGACTTGTTCTATATTTTTCCAAATGATTTTGCTCTAAAATATTTTGTTCATCTGTATAATAGCCTATTTTTGTTTTTTTAAGTTATTTTTTTAACAAGACTCTTATATCGTCCTTTCTTTGAAATACGTTTTTAAACTATCATGTCAAAATGATTTGCTTACAAAAGCAGTAAAAGCTTAAAAAAAAAAAAATAAAAAAAAATATATATATATATATATACATATCCATCCATCCATTATCTTTACCCGCTTATTCCATTTTGGGTCACGGGGGTCGCTGGTGCCCATGTCCAGCAATCACTGTGCGAGGGGCGGAGTACACCCTGGACGGGTCGCAAGTCCATCACAGGGCCACATAGAGACAAACGAGACAAACAACCATTCACTCTCTCACTCACACCTAGGGACAATTTAGAGTTACCAATCAGCCTAACATGCATGTTTTTGGTCTGTGGGAGGAAACCGGAGTACCCGGAGAAAACCCACGCATGCACGGAGAGAACATGCAAACTCCACCCAGAAAGGCCCCTGGACCGGGGTTTGAACCAAGGACCTGCTCGCTGAGAGGCAGCAGCTCTACCAGTTGCGCCACCGTGCTGCCCTATTTTTTTTTTTTTTTTTTTTTTTTCTGGGGTCAGGTCTGTAATTATAGTTCTGGGGGCCAAGATGGTGTAGAGGCAGGGCAGCCGACTCGGGACCCAAAAGTCCCAGGTTCAATCCCCGGTCATCGCACATGTTGTGGTGTCTCTGAGCAGCACACCTTATCCCCAAATGCTCCCTGGGCGCCTTCATTAGCTGGTGCATGATGGTGCATGGGTTAAATCCAGAGAGCTAATTTCACCATTGTATGGAAATATACAATGATGACAATACATAACACATTATTATTATTATTATTATTATTATTATTACAGTTAATTGGTCAGGTTGTGTTAGGAAAAAATGGCTAAAACCTGGGGCCGCGTCGGGTCAGATTTTTAGTCCCGAATGCAACTCTACATAGGGTGGAATGTAAAAAGTTGCCAAAATAACATTTGGTGAATTCTTGTGGCAAATAAATATCATTATTACTCACAACTTGACATGGTAAATCATAGCCTTAGATTGTGCTGCATTTTATTTTATCTCTGCAAGAAATTATGTCAAGCTGTAGAAAGTATCCTTTTTTTTTTTACAGGAAACAAAGTTTATACAGTTAGTATTATTTTTATATTTGACCTTTATATATAAAGGCACTGTTCTCAGAGACACAAGGACAAATTTTCAAGAAAGACCTGTTTCAGACACACAGTACAACAAAAACAAGCGTTTAAAAACAATGCATGTTATTAAAAAAAATACTATAACGTCAAGGTGCCCAATAAAACAGCCTAATTTACTAGAAACAGGAAATTAATGCACTAAACACTTAAAATCCATCAAAGAAATCAATGTAGACAATGTCAAATATTGTTGCAAGTTGTTCCAGATTTAAGATAAGATAAGATAAAACAAGATAAGATAATATAAGATAAGATAGAAATGTATTGATCCCGCAGGAAATTGTGCTAAAACAGGTCAGGTGCAGGCAGAAACATTAAAGTGTTTATTGCTGTATATTATTTATTGTACATTGTTTACTGTAGTACAGGATTATTTTTAATTGTCCTACTTTTATTGAAAGGGGGAGGAGTTTAATTGTTTCCGGAGCAGAGTAAGAAAAGGCCTTTTTGCCAAGTTCAGTTCACTCTAACAGAACTTCTGAGGTTTCTTGTTTCTTATTTGTCCCCATGTCCATCGTGTTTATTGTGTGAATGTTCATGAAGCATTCACAATACTGTATTGTAATCCATTTTTCTTCTGTGCATGTTTTAGCGCAATTCTCGTCTCACAGTTTTCAAGCTGTTTCAACTAATCATAAATCAAAACGTTCAGCACTTTTAGGACAATCTTACTTTTGATATCGGTGCAACTTTAGCTTTTTGAAATATTTAGCCTTTTCTGCCATATTTTCTCACAGAAAATGAATTGAGCTTATTTTACATCCTTCAAATCTTTAGATGTGTTTACACCCTTTTACTGCTCCTTTCACATTTTGTTCTGCTTCAGCTTCTGTCAGCTTCCTTGTGCAAATTCAGGCCCTTTTTACACGAAAATGATTTCTGGTTAAAATGGAAGAGTTTCATTGCATTTGTACAGTTCATGTACACGAAAATAGTGAATGTTTTCTCAGACAACGGTACAATTTGAGAACGGGTTCCAGAGTGCATTGATTCAAAAGTGTCCCGGTGTCCATTGTCGTGTAAACAGAAAAAATAGATTTTTCCTGTCAAGGAATCCCTGGCTCATGCACAGTATGATGTAAAACATAACAGCTTCCTATAATCCACAGAAGAAGAAACTATTGACAGTGGCGGCTACCAGAGTATTGTTTGTGCTTCTTACTCTTATAAATCTAACTACAGCTCTCCAACACAGTGCTCATTTTCTACCTCTTTACTTAAATCATCGAAGACGGATCTCATACAGCTCCACTCTGTTACTTAACAGATGTAACAATTGTATAATTCAACGTCACCCTAAGCAACACTTGAACCTCATTGTCTGTCCATAGAAATATTTTATTTTCTGCCATCTCGACCATTGTAGCAGCTTTCAGGTAGAACATTTGTTTTTATGCATGTGCACTTAGAGTTTCAAATTTCAAAGTACGTAGCACCAACTAGTGGGGTGGTGAGGGAATTACACCTTTTCCACGTCTACCGTTGCTGTGTGGACAGATTGTAATTAAAACGTTTTCATGTAAATGTGTTAATAGACATGGGGGGAAAAAAAATCTGTTTTCATTGGATTGTTGTCATGTAAACAGGGCTTTAAACATTTTTCAGCTACTTTCAGCTAATTTCAGCTTTTTTATGCACCTTTAAGATTCTTTCTGCTAACTACAACATTTTTGTGCTTCTAAATTATTTCTGCTAATTTCAGCTTGTTATGCTCCTTTCAGGATGTTTCTGCAAGTTTCAGCTTTTTCTGCTATTTCAGCTACTACTTAGCTGTTTTTATGCTAAGTTTAGCTTTTTCAGCTAATTCTAATTTTTTTTTTAAATCTCATTTCAGCTCCTTCCACTTCCTTCTGGTAGTTTAAGCTTCTTTCTGCCTTTTCAGCTATTTTGTTTTTACTAATTTCAGCTTTTTTTAAATCTTGTTTTCATTCTCGTTTTAGCTTAATTGAACCTAATTCTGCAAATATGTGTTATTTCTGCTTTCTTAGAAAATCTGACTCAGACACTGATTGGTTGAGTTTTCGACAGATGAGGAATAAATGTACAACTGCTGTCAAAGCAGCAAAACGCAACTATTTCTTATCTCAGACCTCCAAAAATCTAAATGACCCTAACAGATTCTGGAAAACAATTAAATCTCTCTCAGGCACCCCCCAATCATCTGACCTCCCATCACAACTTCTCGTTAACTCTGCTCCTGTGTCAAATAAGCACGAGATCCTGAACTGTCTCAACAAACATTTTGTTGCTTCTGGTTCTTTATTTGACACAGTAACTAATGGAAAATCAGCCACTTCACTTAATAACCAAACTTCTACAAATCAAATCCCTCCTACAAGTCAATCCTCAGTTAATCACAGCTTCTCTTTTTCTCCATTCTCAGTCAGTGAGGTCAATAAACTGTTAAAAGATCTTGATCCTAAAAAATCTGCAGGTCCAGATGAACTTCCACCTTATTTCTTAAGGCTGGCTGCTCATATCATCACAGTCCCTGTGACCCACATCTTCAATCTCTCCATAAGACAAAACTCCATCCCAGACACTTGTAAAACAGCCTTTGTTCATCCTTTGCTGAAGGGAGGTGACCCCACCTCACTGAACAACTATCGACCAATCTCTAAACTCTGCATTTTAGCCAAGGTTCTAGAAAAACTGATAAACTCTCAAATCAAAAATTACCTGGACTCATTTAACATCTTACCTCCACATCAATCTGGTTTCAGGAAACAACACAGCACAATGACTGCTTCACTGAAGGTTCTTAATGACGTTGTTGAAGCACTGGATGCTAAGAATTATTGTGCTGCACTTTTCTTAGACCTGTCTGAAGCTTTTGACACTGTGGATCATAACATCTTGTGTCATAAGCTCTCAGAAATCGGTTTCTCAGATCACACCATTGGTTGGTTCTCTAACTATCTTTCAGACCGGAGGCAATGTGTTCAACATAATGGTACTTCCTCCAGTTATTTAACAGTCAACAATGGTGTACCACAAGGCTCAGTCTTAGGACCCACCCTCTTTACAATCTACATACATAATGTAGGTAAAAACATCCCTAATGCATCCATACATTTCTATGCTGATGACACAGTTGTTTATTGTCGAGCTAAAACAGTTGCTAAGGCTTTCCAGCTTCTGAAATCTGCATTTAACTACATCCAGACTGATTTGTTTCACCTCAAACTTGTCCTAAATGCCGAAAAAACCAAAGGGATGCTTTTTTCAAATAGGAAGTTGGTCCCAGCAGTTCTTCCTCCGATTTTATCCTCAAATGGTGTCCCCATTGAGTTTGTTGATTCCTATAAATATTTGGGTATCTTGGTCGACTCACATCTTTCTTTTAAGCTCCATGTGGAAAACTTGGTAAAGAAACTGAAAATTAAACTGGGTTTCTTTTTCAGAAACAGATCCTGTCTAACCCTGAATGCTAGAAAACGCCTTGTATCTGTGACTTTCCTTCCCTCAATTGATTTTGGTGATATTATTTACATGAACGCTCCTACAAGAACCCTGCAGATGTTGGATGCTGTCTATCATGGTGCACTAAGATTCATAACTGGCTGTGATTATCGTACCCACCACTGCACCCTGTATTCATTGGTTAACTGGACATCATTAACTTCACGCAGACTCTCTCACTGGTACATTTTCATCTTTAAATCACTTCTTGGTCTGCTGCCTTCATACATCTCCTCCTACATGTCTCTGCGTGAGTGCAGCTACGGAGTGCGCTCTCAGGACATCATTACCTGCAGTGTTCCCTCAGTGAGGACTGAACTAGGCAAAACGGCCTTCTCCTACTCCGCTCCTGTTTCCTGGAATATCTTACAAAAAGATTTGAAGCTCTCGACCTTGACCTCTCTAAGTGGCTTTAAGAATCTGTTGGACTCCTGGCAGGGTCCAATGCTGACATGTTCCTGTTTTTAGTTTTATACATTTGTCTCGGAATCTAGTAGTTTTTTTGGTTTTGTTACCTTTTTCCTTTTAGCCATCCTATTTGTTAAAAAAAAACAAAAAACTGTAGTACGAGTTTTTATAACTGCTTATTGTTGTTGCTGTTGTCCATTGTTGTCATCTTTCTTTGTTGAAATCAGGTCTCTCTTGTAAATGAGTCCTCGAGGCTCAATGGGATTTACCTGTATAAATAAAGGTTGATTGATTCTTCTGCTAACTTTGGCTTGTTCTTCCATAATAGTAACATTTCATCATGTTTTAGCTAGTTTCAGTTGTTTTTCAGCAAGTTATTCTGCAATAAGCATTCACAATGCATTTTCGCAGGAAATGCAGTTTCTCTAGTTTCATTTAGAATGATTTAAATATTAATTCTTGCTAACTCTGTCACATATATTATTTGCTTTTGTGTAGGTTGACGTTTAGCAACAGAAGGACAGTAAATGGTAAATGGACTGTACTTATAAAGCACCTTTCTATCTTATTAAGACACTCAAGGCACTTTACGCTACAGTCTGTGTCCTCATTTACCCATTCACACAGCTCTACTAGAGCTCTACAAAGATAATTGAACAAATCATTCTAAAGAGACTAATCAGAGCTTTATCACATTAATACACCGATGGGACACACATCAGGGACAATGAGGGGTTCAGTGTCTTGCCTAGGGACACTTCGGCATGTGACTGCTGATGGATTCGAACCCCCAACTCTTGCATTGGAGGATGACTGCTCTAACCACTGAGCCACAGCCACCCAGGAGAAAAAGTTACATTCAGGTTTGGAAAAAATGTGTGCCAACAAGCGATTTACTGTATGTCAAAACTATCCCAGATATTTGTGCAGCAGGTATTGGTAGAAACAGGAACTCTCAGGCAGTTTAAACAGTTTTAGCACAGAATACCGGGAATAATTTTTTAAACAATTTTCTTATGAAGTAAAATGTACAATGAGTGTAATCGTAAATGAAGTCAGGAAACATCAAAGATTCCTTCACCAGTCCCAGCATCTCCAGTTTAGACAGAGTTGGAGCAGAGGCAGCTTGCAGAGCTTCATTCCCACCAGAAATGCTGACTGTCCCTGGAGCCAAATACCAGACGTGTTGTTCTAAATCCACCTGGCAACAGCATAGGCCATCCAGCTTCTTTTGCCTCCAGCTGCAGGAGCATTTGCATCACATTAAATTAGCTCAGCTGCTTTTTGAGGATTCATTGTTTTGCTTTTTTTATTCAAAATCAAAAATGCTGCAGTGGCTAACATCGAAGGGTTAACTGGTCGTCACAGTTGGCTGACGTTTCTTTGTCAGCAAGTTATAATATGCCCTTGTGCCAACTATATCTGTACACAAAATGTCATCACACCTATCACTGCTTAAAATATGTTAATGCTAAACAGATACATTAGCATTTTAGTTTGTCCCCTGTCACAGAGAGAAGAGAGGTGTCCATCCTGAGAGGGCCACCATCTTTAAGGAAGAGGGCCGCCTGCATCATGAAGGACCCCACTTACCCAGCACATACACCTTTTGTCCTGCTCCCCTCAGGCAAGTGGTTGCAGAGCATCAAGTGTAGAACCACTAGACCGAGGAACAGCTTCTACCCTGAAGTTGTTGAACTCATAAATTCATAACCAGGATAATCACTGTTAAAAAAAAAGAAAAATCACTGTAATGCCACTTTAACTGGTGATATGTGATTTATCTGTGCTGCTGATTATCCATGATGCTGTATTCATTCATACCCATCTTCTCACCACAGACTCATGCTGCTGTTACACCATATTGTTTTACATTATTAGTGTTTAGAGTATACTGTATTTTACATCTTTTAGTGTACCGTTTGGTGTTTGTTTAGCGTATATCTTAGATCCTTATTTACTGTTTCTTTTTATACTTTATATTTTGCTATTTTTTGAAGTAACTGGGACCTTGTGTACATAATTTTGTTCCACCTCATGTACCACATGTGATGGAAATGGCAATAAGTTGACTTGAACATTAGCTAACCAGTAATAGTGTATGAAATTAGGAAGTGACATGCCTCCAAGTCTGCAGGTAGATGCAAAACCCTCTTGGCAATCTGTGGATGCTTTTTATTCCAAATAAAGTAAATGCTAACTGGCTGTTCGGATTGGAGACAAATGATTTAATAAGGAAGATTAACAGATTCTAAAACAGATACAGAAATTTAGGTAGAAATTTCATTTGTACAGAGTTTATTCTCCTCCCAAGAGTGTGAGGTAGGGATTGACATCTAACAATGTACCTGCTTAAGGTTTGTCATGACAGGCAGATAATTATTTTTTTAAAGGTTCTTATGATCTCAAGTTACCCAAATGCCAGAGTATAATTTTTTTAAACTATTTTTAAAAGATACAGTGTCTAAGATTTTATTTTCAATAGAGGTCACAGGCATCAGCTCACTTTTTTGAAGATTAACCTTATAGCCAGATACGTATTTTCCCAAATTTTTGAAGCAAAGTAAGTAATTCAGGAATGTGAGTTAGAGGGTCTGATATATGCAAAATCATGTCATCTGCATATAAAAAATCTTTGTGCTCTGTACCTAATTGATTTATGCCCTAAATGATGGAGTTTTACTGTTAAGCTACAGCTGGTGGTTCTATCGTTAACACAAATAGATGCGGGGAGAGTAGACACCCGTTTCGTACCTGGTTGCAGTTTGACATATTTGGATATGTTACAGATAGTGCGTACTTTCACCATTTGGGGAAATATATATCAGCCTCACTCATGATATGAATTTGGGACCAAATTTAAATAACTTTAAAGTCTTGAAGAGATAACTCCACTCCACCTGGTCAAATGCCTTCTTAGCGTCTAATGACAGAATGATTTTGTCACAGGTGCGATTGAGTGGATTAGGAGTGTAAAACACTGAGACTGCTCTATTGAAGGTTTTTAATGACATTTTTATAGCCACAGATGCAGATGATTCTGTGCTTCTTGTCCTACTGGACCTTACATCTGCTTTTGACACCATCAACCATGAGATCCTCATTTCTAGACTGGAGCAGTGGGTGGGTATCACAGGGTCAGCCCTCAAATGGTTTACATCCTGCCTCTCTGACTGAACCTTTTGTGTCAACATCAAAGATTTTAGATTTTCAACATCAACAGCTATTCAGTGGGAGTACTGTAAGGGTCAATCCTTGGTCCTGTTTTCTCTTATTTTTACCTGCTGTCACTAGGTGCTATTTTCCGTAAACATTTAACATACCCTTTCATTTTTATGCTGATGACTGTCAAATTTACTTCCCTCTGAAGCACACTGGTGCACGTTCTATTCAACCTCTTCTTGACTGCCTGGCCAACATCAGGGACTGGATGGCTTTAAATTTTTAAGTTTTAATGAGAAGAAGACTGAAGTCAAGTTGTTTCCTCCTACTGGCATGGTCAAGAACCACTGCATCGACCTTTCCTCTCTAGCCCATTAGAAACTTAACAGTCATGTAAACATGATCGTTTAATCCTGTTTTGTTTTTACAGTTGAAGCGACTGTCTAAACTGAAGACCGCACTGTCCATAAATAACCTTGAGACTATAATACATACGTTCATAACATCCAGGCTTGTTTACTGCAATGTGCTTCTATCTGGAATCAGTCAGATCTCTATTGCATGATTACAACTGGTCCAAAATGCTGCAACCCAAATTTGAACTGGTACTGGCAAAACAGAGCACATTACAACAGTTTTGGTCTCCCATGCACAGGCTCCTGGTTCACTTTCGATAGCAGTTCAAAATACTTCTGTACGTTTCTAAATCTCTTAACAGTTCTGCCCCCTCTTATCTCATTGATCTGCTGCAGCCATATGTCCCACAGCCCTCTCTGAGGTCAGTAGATCGGATGCTTTTATTGGTTCCAGGAATCCGTCTTAAACTCAGAGGTGACAGGGCCTTCTCTGATGCAGGTCCAAGACTGTGGAATGAGTTACCACTACATGTCAGGCAGGCCCCTCCCCTCATGTTTTTTAAGTCTCGCTTAAAAACCCACTTTTATTCCCTTGCTTTTGACACTGTGTGATTTTGTTTTTAATCTGTCTGTATTCAACAATGTTAGCCATTTAGTTACCATCTTTTTCCATTTGGATCTATGTATTTTATGCTGTGTGCTTTGGTTGTTTGTTTCTGCTGTACAGCACTTTGGTTGGCCTTTTGACTGTTTTAAATGCTTTATAAATAAAGTGGTATGGTATTTGTTCACAGCAGTAATTCAGTGATTCTTAATTGGGGGGATGAGTGGAATGGCTATAAATGATGGAAAGCTTTTGGTAAATATCTCAATTATCCTCAATTTTTTCAGTTCACACTGATGAGGCATCATGTTAACCTCCCCAGGTTCATACTGCAAGGTATATTACAATGTTTCTCACTGTCCCACCCCCCACACCTCACCATACACATAAGTAAAGTAAAGTAAAGTAAAGTGCTATGTGTTGTTGCATGTTTCTATACAATGATGAAATTAGTTCTCTGCATTTAACATGTCAGATACACCCAGGTGGAACAGCGGGCAGCTATGTAGGGATCCGGGGAGCAGTTAGGGGTTAGGTGTCTTGTTCAAGGACACAACATGTGGGCATGGCGTGGAGCTGAACATGCAACTTTGTGGTCCCAACTTTGTGGTCCCACCACATAATATTCAAGTGCTTTCTGCTATACATTCCTTTTTATCTGGCATGTTTATTTTCTCACTTACACACCTATAAGGGCCAGTGGGGTGTTTAGTGTTTTGCTCAAGGACACGTCAATACGCTGCAGGGACCCTCTGGGAGTTCTACAGCGTTAACCCAGAGGATGAGATTGCACTTGTTTGAAGACAGCAGCATTCCACTCGGCTACATTTGGACGAACCATTAGCTCATTGATTTAGATTGATGTTTAAACTGGCATGATTCAAAAGGTTTTTTACAACAATATATTCTGCTCATAATATTTTCACAAAATTCCGCTTACTGACCAGAACCAAGCTACAGTCAGCTCTGAGCCTGTGATTGTGTGAGTACTTAGATTAGCTTTAAATACGTTTATAT
Source organism: Nematolebias whitei (assembly GCF_014905685.2). Classification (NCBI taxonomy): domain Eukaryota; kingdom Metazoa; phylum Chordata; class Actinopteri; order Cyprinodontiformes; family Rivulidae; genus Nematolebias; species Nematolebias whitei. Next base: position 16,519,756 of record NC_056516.1, on the reverse strand, counting down.
CAAACTTCCATTTCTCAGTCACTGACAGAATGGTACATTTGACTAATCTTTGATTATTCCCTTGCCTGTATCTCTTAATGTGAACCAATCTCTCTGTAAATGTTAATAGACTGCTAAATCATCTACCACATGCCTTTGTCATCATCCTGGCAGCCCGACCCAGCCTCGCTGAAACAGTGCTGCTATATTTGGATCCAGAACCCAGAACTGAGCAACCAAGCAATCACCCCCATCCTGTGTAAGTGATGAACTAGTCCCAACCTCACTTCAACGCTTCACAGGGGGGCGAGGAGCCACTGCCAGATATCACTGTGGTCAATGTCAGCTGCCAAATCTCAACAAACGTGTTTCCAAATATGCTCACTCACCCATAATTTTCAATTCAAGCAGAGCATTTCTATAGTTCCTCCCTGAAGTCCCACCATAATCAACTTTCTTCTTTAAAGCTCAGCTGTGATTTGGGATGTAAGTTTGTAATAATTTAGGCCACCAAAATGCCAAGATTTAACTGTATGACAAGTGTAAAGAAGCTCAGAGGAAACATTAAGGCTGCTGCCCATGGCTTATTATGGTAACCATGACAACCATATCTCTAACTAACTGGCAGCATTCTTAATGAAACTGTCAGACAGAAAAGTAGACTAAAAAGTGATCCTCAAGCAAACAGTCCTGTCACATTTCTGCCAAGTCATGCTCTGTTTTCCTCTATCATGCTCTGATCTCAAGCCACGCCCCTCTGCACCTCCACACAATCAGGCTCATTCTGTCCACCTGTTCCAAGCACTATTTAAGCCTCGTGCTCACAGCCACACTCTGCCAGATTATTGAATCCCTTGCGGTTATTGATGTCCAGCGGTCATGTCACAGCTCTTTTGGTTTGCCTGATCTTGACCCCACGCCTGTCTTTTTGGATTATTGAATTGCCTGCTCCTTGCCTGTTGTCTCACTCCTCCCATCACGGCTCTGATCTACTCTTCTGGATAAGTTACTACGTCCCTTGGATTACCCTTTTGGAATCAATATTGGACCTCTGCATCCTCTGTACCGACTCTCTGCTCTGCTCCTGGATATTGCCTCTGTATCTCCCCAAACTATCTCTCTGCGACAATCCTGCTTGCTACGGTGAAATCAACCTGTCCACCTCTTTCAGGTGGAACTCATCTCATCTGAATAAGGTTAGTGGATGCTCTTCTGTTATCAAGTCTGGCCTCAAAACCCTTCAGTCCACTAACCTCTCATATCTCTGCAGATTGGGCTTGCTCCAGGACTTCCACCTCCACCAGCAGTATTTATTTAATAAAGTCTTTAAACCATTCCTGTTGCCAGGTGTCTCACTCAAATCCAAATACACAAATCCTAACAGTCCACATAAAAACTATAAGCTGCATTGAAAAGATTTCTTGAATCACAAGTGGGGGCCGAGATGGGGTAGAGGCAGGGCAGCCGACTCAGGACCTGAAAGCTCCAGGCTTGACCTCCAGCCATTCCCACATGTTGTGGTGTGTCTGAGCAAGACACCCAATCCCCAATTGCTTGCAGGGTGCCCACGTAGCTGCCCACTGCCCCACCTGGGTGCATCCCAAATGCAATAGGCCAAATGCAGAGCCCAATTTCACCATTGTATGGGAACATACAATGATGACAACACAGTACGTATTAAGTGACAAAAGAGTCTGGTATTCAAACGTAAAATTTTACATGTGCACAGTGATTTAATAAAATATCTAACAAGTTCAGAAGGCCCTTCACTTCTGGTTTTGAAAATAAAACTCCGAGATAAAAATGAGAGTTAAGAATTTGGGTCTGTAAATTCTGCACTTTAAGAAGAATTTAGATAAATTAGAGAAACCAAAAGTCCTGTAGCAGTGGGTTGCACACTGGATGAAAGATGAACAGTTTCAACAAAAATAAACCATCCAGAGGACCTCACTTAACTTTCTTGGATTTTTTTTTAACCTGGATTGAGCATGAATCAGGATATTGTGTAAAATTTTGGAAAAACCATAAAACTGACTGTGTAAAAAAACGAAATATATCAAAATGTCACTTCAGTCATTTAAAATCCATCCATTATCTTTACCCGCTTATTCCACTTTGGGTCACGGGGGTCGCTGGTGCCAATGTCCAGCAATCACTGTGCGAGGAGCGGGGTACACCCTGGACGGGTTGCAAGTCCATCACAGGGCCACATAGAGACAAACGAGACAACCATTCACACTCTCACTCACCTAGGGACAATTTAGAGTTACCAATCAGCCAAACATGCATGTTTTTGGTCTGTGGGAGGAAACCGGAGTACCCGGAGAAAACCCACGCATGCATGGAGAGAACATGCAAACTCCACCCAGAAGGCCCCTGGACCGGGGTTTGAACCAAGGACCTACTCGCTGAGAGGCAGCAGCTCTACCAGTTGCACCACCGTGCTGCCCCATTTAAAATTCAACCTGTTTAAACTTTGATCGATATTTTTATACTGCTATCTGTGGGATTTCAGTGTTTTCCTCCTCAGTAGCTCCCCCTGTGGCCGGAAGGTGCTTTATGAACCCCACCTGTGACCAGTCCTGTTGACGAGCCTCTGGTGTACTTCAGGCTGTGACAATGATCCATCTGATGCTGGAACATTACCTGTCATCACCACCTCGGATACTATACTGAACAGCACACCACCTCGGATACTATACTGAACAGCACACCACCTCGGATACTATACTGAACAGCACACAGGCTCTTCAGGGTACGGTCCTCGCCATTTTTGTTCACCCTCTACTCCTCAGACTTCAGGTATAACTCACAATCCTGCCATCTGCAGAAGTTCTGGATGACTCTGCCATTGTGGGCTGCATCACTGGTGACCAGGAAGCTGAATAGAGGTGTGGTGGACAGAACCACCTACAACTCAACGTTGGAAAAACTAAAGAGCTATACAAAGATATATATATATATATATATAATTTATTTTTATTTAGTCTCATTGAGCCACGAGAACTCATTTTCAAGAGAGACCTGTTTAGGGAGCAGACGGTGGGGGTTAAGGGCCTTGCTCAGGGGCCCAGATCTTCACTGGCAAATGAGGGTGGCGGGAGGTGTGGGTGTTCCACCTTTTCCACCCACATTTTGATGTTGAAGGTACCAGGAGTTGAACCTGCGACTTTCTGATCACAAGCCAATCTTCTAACCTCTGTGCCACCACTCCCCCATATAAACATACATACATATATGTTCTGTTCTTTTTTATATCTTGTGATTCCTTGTGTATGTTCCTTTGTACTGAAACTCTGGCACAACAATTTTCTGCAGGATCCATAAAGTTCTTGTCAGGGTTTCTGGAAGGACAGGACATGTAGAACCCAGTGGTGCAGGCAGGACTCAGAGACCAGGGAGAGTAAAACCAAAATACTCTTTAATACTATAAATAAATGTGCTGATGTGGCAGCCAAACCAGGACAGGTTAAGTCAGGAAATTTCAGGACAAGACAATACCCAGCGATGCACTGAATCTGAAGAGGACTCACAGACAGACTTAAATACACACATAATTAACGAGACAAGTACCCACACCTGGAGCATCACAGGTGCAGGGAGACAGGGATTGATGACAGAGGGAGAGCAGGCAGAAACACAGGACTATACAAGCGGTGCAAGAGCATGGTTCACATTGCCGGCAGTAAGTCGGACCCCTTCAGGGTGGGAGTTGGACTCCGCCAGGGCTACCCATTGTTACAGATTCGGTTCATAACTTTTATGAACAAAATTTCTCGGTGCAGCCAGTGGGCGGAGAGTTTTCGGTTTGGTGGCCTCAGGATTCCATCTCTGCTCTTTGCAGATGATGTGGTCCTGTTGGCGTCATTGTGCCGTGATCTTCAGCTCTCACTGGAGCAGTTCGCAGCTCAGTGTGAAGCAGCTGGGATGAAAATCAGCACCTCCAAATCTGAGGCCATGGTCCTCAACCGGAAAAGGGTGGATTGCTCTCTCCAGATTGAGGGTGAGGTGCTGCCTCAAGTGGAGGAGTTCAAGTATCTCGGGGTTTTGTTCATGAGTAAGGGAAGATTGGAACGTGAGATTGACAGACGGATTGGTGCAGCGTCTGCAGTATTGCGGACTCTGTACCGGTCCATTGTGGTGAAGAGAAAGCTGAGCTGTAAGGCGAAACTCTCTGTTTACTGGTCGGTCTACGTTCCTACCCTCACTTATGGTCATGAGCTCTGGGTAGTGACCTAAAGAATGAGACTGCGGATACAGGCGGTTGAAATGAGTTTCCTCCGCAGGGTAGCTGGACTCTCCCTTAAAGATAGGGAGAGAAGTTTGGTTATCCGGGAGAGACTCGGAGTAGAACCGCTCCTCCTCCATATGGAGAGGAGCCAGTTCAGGTGGTTTGGGCATCAGCTAAGGATGCCCCCTGGATGCCTCCCTCGGGAGGTGCTTCAGGCATGTCCCACTAGGAGGAGACCCCGGGGAAGACCCAGGACATGCTGGAGAGACTATGTCTCTTGGTTGGCCTGGGAATGCCTTGGAATCCTCCCAGAAGAGCTGGAAGAGGAGGCTGTGGAAAAAGAAGTTTGGACCTCCCTGCTCAAGGTGCTGCCCCCGCGACCCGACTTCAGAACAAGTGGAAGATAATGGATGGATGGATGGATGGATGGATGGATGGATGGATGGATACCAACATGGACTTTGTTGGACTGAGCATGGACTTTGTTGAAACTACCAACAGTTGTAGCACAGTATTCCTGATCAAGCTACATGCTTGGATGCATTTTCATTTGTGTTTTTTATAGCTGCGGGAGACATAGTTAATCAAACGTAATAAAGAAAGAATAGCAGTGTGGTTCATGTGAAAATACTTTCAAACTGTATAGTTTAGGATGAGTCTGGTTCTCACCCTAAGATTTTCTATGGTTAGTCTCCTCCTCGCTCTTTTTATTCATCACACATCTATTTTAATAAAAGCGTGAGATGTCAAAGGCCACTTGACCTGTCTCACTGCTGCCTTAGAGTCCATCCTGTCATGTTTGCTTTGACTCACACTGGCGTCTCCCTCTCATCACTCAACTCTCACCTCCTCACCCAACTCCACACTTTTACTTTCTCACGGCCCTCGTTGTTCTCCGAAAGATTTAAACTGTATTCCCCTCCATTTATCTCACAGATTACCCAACATCTTTGTCACACATTATTGTAAGATAAAACTTGTTTGGTTTCATTAAGGTTTCTAACAGTGACTTATTTATTATACATGTATGTGTAAGAGATATAATGTGCTCCACTATTTGATGTGAGAGGTTATGTTAAAGCTGACAATAAGGACGGTGCTGCTGGGTGGGTCAGCAATGGTTGGGAGGATGAATATTATTTTGATGTCAAAGTTTGTTTGTTTTTTAATCTTTTTTCTTACAAACCTAATTTAATCTGTGGTAAACTAGACAATATATTAAGCACTGCAGGCAAACGCCAAGAACTTTCATCATATGGGATAAATAAAAACAATTAACACAAAAAATAGTTTTCTCAACATTTACCATTTTAGCCACAAACAATGACCCTTTTTCACATTTAACAAATCGTCAAAAATTCTAAAAACAACTTTATTAATGGCCAAAGTTGGTGCATTCACATCCATACATCCAATATCTTCCGCTTGTTCCGAAGTCGATGGGGGCAGCAGCTTGAGCAGGGAGGCCCAGACAACTCTTTCCACAACTGCCTCTTCCAGTTCTTCTGGGAGGACTCCAAGGGGTTCCTAGGCCAACCGAGAGACGCTGTCTTTCCAGCATGTCCTGGGTCTTCCCCGGGGTCTCCTCCCAGTCGGTCATGACCGAAGCACCTCCCTAGGGAGTCGCCCAGGAGGCAACCTTACCAGATGCCCCAACCACCTCAACTGGCTCCTCTCGATGTGGAGGAGCAACGGTTTTACTCTGAATCTCTCCCAGATAACAAAACTTCTCGCCCTATCTCTAAGGGAGAACTACCCTGTGGAGGAAACTCATTTCAACTGCCTGTAATTGAGAAAGCTCCTCGGATGAGGAGCAAAACGTCTTCTGTTACAAATAAAGGCCAGTTGTTTTGGATTGTACATTTTTGAATTTATCATGTCCTGGATGAGGCAGCACGGTGGCGCAACTGGTAGAGCTGCTGCCTCTCAGCGAGCAGGTCCCTGGTTCAAACCCCGGTCCAGGGGCCTTCTGGGTGGAGTTTGCATGTTCTCTCCGTGCATGCGTGGGTTTTCTCCGGGTGCTCCGGTTTCCTCCCACAGACCAAAAACATGCATGTTAGGCTGATTGGTAACTCTAAATTGTCCCTAGGTGTGAGTGAGAGAGTGAATGGTTGTTTGTCTCGTTTGTCTCTATGTGGCCCTGTGATGGACTTGCGACCCGTCCAGGGTGTACCCCGCCCCTCGCACAGTGATTGCTGGACATGGGCACCAGCGACCCCCGTGACCCAAAATGGAATAAACGGGTAAAGAAAATGGATGGATGTCCTGGATGACTGAGAATCTTCACCAGCAAACTGCCTGTATCAATGATCTCATTCTTTTGGTCACTACCCAGAGTTTGTGATCATTGGTGAGGATAGGAACATAGACTGACTGGTAAACAGAGAGCTTTGCTTTACAGCTCAGCTCCATCTTCACTACAATGGACTGGCACAGAGTCCACAATACTGCAGACACTGCACCAATCCACCTGTCAATCTCACGCTCCATTCTTCCCTCAGTTGTGGACAAAACCTTGAGATACTTAAACTCCTCCATTTGAAGCAGAACCTCACCCTCGACCCAAAGAGAGCAATCACATCACTTGTCCAGTTCCAGTGGAACCATGTTTAGTTCCCCTGGAGTACAGTCATGTTACATATGCAGCAAACTACACAACCTACTTGTTTCTCACAATGGATTGGGGCAAATTTGGAAAACCTCCTTCAGTGTAAAAAACAAATATGATTCAATTAAAATATTCCTTGAAGGAATGTACTACTCACTGCAGCAGGATAAGTGTTGAGCATGACTTGCAGCTACTACTACAAACAATTTATTTCAATATTTGTAATTTTGAGTATGTTATAGCTGATTTTCATCAACTGCAGATGAGCTTACAATAAAAACATTTGCTGTGTTTCATTAAAATCTATTCAGTGGTTCGTGATATATTTCGCCATCAGGCCCAGGGTGGCTAATCGGGAGGACCGGACATTTACAGGTGGAAAAGAGAGTCCATGCAGGATGGAGTTAAATTAATAGTTATCTTATCTTATCTTATCTTATCTTATCTTATCTTATCTTATCTTATCTTATCTTATCTTATCTGATGTTAATAGGACTAGTTGCTAGTTTAATTGCTCCATGTTCCGTGTTAGTGTTAGGAGATAACACATAATTGTTATTGTTGTGTTTTTCTGAACAAATGGAAATTATTCCGTATGTTTGTGAAACGAAGCCAACCAGGTGAAAAATCTATATAAAATATTTACAGTATATCTACTTAACCATGTACAAAGGAACCACACCATGGCCACAGCATCATAATTTAACTCTATTTCCTTCAAATTATTTCAATATTTTTACAAAGCACAGGACAAAAGCAGAAGATGTTGTTGACAGCCACCCGGAGCGTGAACATACGCTGATTATTGCATGTAGCTGACAAACCTTTTGGTTTTCTACACCGACTCCCTGGAGGTGAGACGCAATGACTCGGACCACTCATCTGTCACATCCCATCCTTTATGTGAGTGAATTCCAGCTAATTAACGTGCAAAGAGAACAAATCTGAAATATTTGACCTCATCAGGTGTAAAAATAAATCCCAGAATCCTTTTGGGTTGTCAGAGCTGTGCAATGGGATGTCCCGGTTTCCAGCTCAAGAAATGTGTGTGTGCAATAATTATTGTAGTGCAGAGGCTAATTGGGGCAATGCATATTAATTCATTAAAATGTCTCCCTGCTGATACCTCTTCAGATCTGGGCCTCATCTGTTGGAAGGAAGGTGTCCTGCAGGTTCCTGGGAGACAGAACATGTGACTTATTCTCAGGTTATATCCAGAGATATCAACATGTCTGTCAGGACACAACATGTTTGATTAAACTGTACAACTCCTGTTATCCATAACAGACCGACACAGTAAAAGGTTAACATTTCCACTGTCTTCATTAAAATGTTAATTTTGGTATTTATTTAATAAAAGAGTGAACAATGTGAACCAAACATGTGTAAGAGAAGCACAAGTTGGCTGAACATGTAGACGCTGGTGCCAGGGCTCGGCATGAGAATGACTGCAACACCACACTCTTCTGTTTATTATTGACATCCGGCAACGTCAACAAACACACAACAAAACAAACAACAAAAACAAACACGTGTGAAAAATGACAATGGTTTTCATACCGTTTTGTAAAAACTCGTGACTAAAACAGAAAGTTTAGGATGGTGTAAAATAGTGTAAAAATAGGGCAAAAATACTGAAAATCAGTAGTTGAAAATCAATCTTGAACTTAGTGTAACAGGGTTAATGTGGTATATGATTCCACTTGTCATTACTTTTCATTTGGGTCTTCTATAAAGGGTGAAACAGCGTTCCATTTGGTGGTTCATTGTAATATTCATTCAACCTTTACATATACAGGTTAATCCCACTGAGCCTCGGGGACTCATTTACAAGAGAGACCTGATTTTAACAAAGAGCACATTAATAAGTGTGGGCACAGTGACTACATTTTCATTCTAGAAGACGGGCACGAGGTGGATTTAGTAATATTAGCACTGTGGTAAAATATGGTGTATTGTTGATCATTGTTCATTGTATGATCTCTGACTAACTGTAACATGTACTTAGGTCAGTCAGGACAATAAGGAATTTCATATTGTACATTTTATGAGTTGATATCATTGTAATTGTGTACTACACACTGGAAAATATCTGTTAGCTTGATGCTAATGTACAATGCTATTTCTCGTAAGGTGCTGTACCCGCTGTGATGAGCCCATGATTCTGACCAGTACATATTGTTTCATGCAGATTAAACAGCATTCAGTTCTACGTACATGTTCTGGTCATCATTAAACACAACGCAAAGTACTAACCATTAGAAGAAGAAAAGACGACATTTATTTGGACTGATCTAAATTATTATTATTAAATGTTTAGCTTAGAAAATAAATATTTAGGTTCAAGCTAAATATTTAATTAGCAAATTAAATATTTAGTTTAGGAATTAAATGTTTAGCTTAGAAATTAAATATTTAGTTTGGAAATTAAATGTTTAGTTTTGAAAATAAATATTTAGTTTGGAAATTAAATTGGTAATTTACACCTAAATATTTAGTTCACCAACTATTTACCAAGTTCACCAAATTAAATATTTAGTTTGGAAATTAAACATTTATCGTATACATAAACATTTAATTTGTAAACTAAACATTTAGCTTGTAAATTAAATGTTTAGTTTGGAATTATGACAAATGTATGGAATTATGACATTTATAAATGTATGAATGACATAGTGAAAATATGACTGAAAAAAATATTTTTTCTTATGAAAAGTTAATAAACAAAAATATTGCTGTTAATTTTTGACTGTGTAACTTTACAAACGGCACCCTATATGGGTCAACATACTTACTTACGCCTTGGCTCCTCATCCTATCTCCAGGTTGAGCCTGACCACCCCCAGGTGCCAACAGGACCTCATCGTCTCAACAAAGCAGAGATGACACCCTGAGATGATCAAACCTGAGATGCTCTTCTTCACACCAGTGCCTTGACATCTTTTCAACGAGCACAACAGGAGGCCGTCATGAGTTCATCTTTGTACTAAGAACACAAATACAGCTCTTGTTCTAGTGCTATGGGTCTGTAAAGCTATTAAAAGTGATTTGGCACCCCATACTCCTGCATCACCCCCCCCCCCACACACACACACACAGAATGCCTCATGGATCATGCTCAGAAGCTTTCTGAGATGATTACCTTTCACAATTTTTTCATACTGATGAGGAAATGGGAAGGATTGAGCTTATCTAAATACATATGAAAAAGTTAATGGTGTTTTTTCTTTATTATATTTAGCTTCAATTTTTTATATGTGAAGTGTGTTCTTGCTGCTGTTCAGACCATTGATTGCCTTCACTTTGACACAGAGCTCTTAGTCAGTGTGCTCATCAAGAACATGATCACAGGTGCTATAAATAACAGCTAATAATGAGCTGAACTATCCACCAATCTATATCCTGTAAATACATTTTATTACATCGAATTATGAATTATTATTGTCGAAACATTTCTAGGCATGCAGTCATGTGTAACACAAAATTTCTCAGAGGATGAACTCCCCATATGTACCTCAGCACGATGGCGTGGGTTGCCAAAGCTTGAAGATTTGCAATTCCTCTGAGTATTCTTCAGTAAAATGTCCATCAAGAAATTTTAAACTATTGAAATGTTGTTAATTATGCACATAGGCAGCAAACAAGAAATACAAATGCACGATTTCTGTTTTAGGTCAAAACTGCGTGTTAAATTTGATGTCTTGTGTGAATCCAAAGCCAAAATGCTCTGTACTCTACAATCTGAGCTCTTTAACAGTTCTTCTTTATTAATATCAATAATAATTTTTTTATTGTTACTATGTTTTACCTTTTTGTTAATCAAACTCATTTACAGTTTATTAAAAAACTGTATTTTTCATAAGATTTTAAATAATATTTTCTTCAATTTAGAATCTAAGATCCTGAATTGTAACTATAATTCAAAACTTATTGTTATTTTTTATTTTAATACATTGTTGTCCTAAAAAGTATTGTATCTCTCATATCATCTAATTATTATTCTACTTTACCTTCTCTTGTTAAGCGAGTTGGTTTCTGTCTAAACGAACTCAGTTATGACATGAAATAGGTTAATGAAAATGTTTTATTTGTTTGGTTCCAAGCAATTTGTAATAAATCTCTGAAAAACCTTATGTGACAAAACAACAAGCATTGATTAGAAATGTCATAATTAACTTTAGTGAATTTAAAATCTGTAAATCAAGGCAACCATAGGAATCCAGCTGTGAGCTCCCGTCACACAGAATTAAAATCCTTATGTTCTGTATATATATATATATATATATATATATATATATATATATATATATATATATATATATGTTATTAAAAAATAAAAAATAAAAACAACAGAACAAGGATGCTCTTTGCAAGGTCTTGGAGAGGTCTTGTATTCAAAACACAAAGGTTACAAGTAAAAACAAAAAGGTTTTGAGTAAAAACACAAAGGTTATGATTAAAAGTACAAAGGTTTTGAGTAAAAACACAAAGGTTATTATGAAAAATACAAAGGTTTTGAGTAAAAGCACAAAGGTTATAAGTAAAAACGCAAAAGTTATGATTAAAAATGCAAAGGTTGTGAGTAAAAACACAAAGGTTTTGAGTAAAAATGCAAAGGTTATTATGAAAAATACAAAGGTTTTGAGTAAAAGCACAAAGGTTATAAGTAAAAACACAAATGTTTTGAGTAAAACGCAAAGGTTATGAGTAAAAATACAAAGGTTATGAGTAAAAATACACAGGTTATGAATAAAAACACAAAGGTTATGATTAAAAATACAAAGGTTATGAGTAAAAACAAAAAAGGTTATAAATAAAAATACAAAGTTTATGAGTAAAAATACAAAAGTTATGAGTAAAAATAATAATAATAATGTCATCACAATGTCAGCACTGCATGTTTCCATACAATGGCGAAATTAGTCTCTGCATTTAACCCATCCACCACCAGGTGGTGCAGTGGGCAGCTATTGAAAGCGCCCGGGGGCATTTTGGGGATGAGACGTGCTGCCCAGAGACGCCACGTGATGTGCAGTGACTGGGGATCGAACCTGGGACTTTCAGATCCCAAGCCGGCTGCCCTGCCTCTACACCATCTCGGCCCCCTATACAAAAGTTGTGAGTAAAAATACAAAGGTTATGAGTAAAATTGTAAAGGATGAGTAAAACCACAAATG
>NC_056516.1:16496964-16507751 GCF_014905685.2 Nematolebias whitei | reverse complement strand
TATGATTAAAAACACAAAGGTTATGAGTAAAAACACAAAGGTTATGATAAAAAACAGAAAGGTTACGAGTAAAAACACAAAGGTTATGATAAAAACACAATATCCTGCAGAGGTAGAGCTGTCATATCTAACCCGGACCATCCGTTGAAAAGGGTGGAGGTCTCTTCATGACAGATTTGCAAAATAATACTTCCCTCTGGTTAATAACAGAAATATCAAATCGTAATAATACTAATAATATAATAATAATAATACATTTTATTTGTATGGCGCTTTTCTGGATACTCAAAGCCACTTTACAGGTGTATCTGTATTGTTTCAGCTTATTTGCAATGTGAGCTGCAGTGTGACTGCTTATCAGGACTTTCTCCGTGCGGACTCTTTTTGAGTATGAATTGTTCATGCAAACACGACAATCTTAAAATCACGTCTTCAAGACTCAATGTCTTGTGCCTTGTGAAGTGTAACCAGCTATTTTCTGTTGTTCCATAACATGCCCTTGTTTCTGTTTTGCATGATGTGGGGGGGGGGGGGGGGGGGTGCTGTTTACTGCTCCTGTTTTCATTTCTTGTTGTCAAGCAGACCATATCAGATCCGTCTCCATCTGCTCCCCTCAGTTCCTGCACAAGATATAAAGGAAATCCACCAGACGCTGTTTCCAGTGCCTGTTTTCAAGAGGGTCCCTCTAGACCCCTGTCAACAAGGAGCTTCCACCAGATAACTGTATTCTTACCCATATTCTGGTGCTGTGTCAGTTCTGTAGTGTTGGAAGGGACATACAGTAGCTCCAATAGCTTCAAAAAAAGGGCACAAATCAAATGTCACTGCTGTGATAGGTCGGTCATCCAGAGTGATAAATTCTCTCACTTCTTTTTTGTCTTATCTCCTGTCCTGTGGAAGCTTGACTTTTCTTCAGAGTTTCCTTTACTGTGTTTTGCTTGGCTGTGTTAGCTGTAAGAGTTAACCAGTCACGCTCCATGTTCTCCACTGTGAGTTTAGAGTTCAAATGTCCGTTAAGTGATAATATTGAATGAAGCTCCACTGCCAAAGGAAATAGCCAAATTGCAGATGTTGCAAGTAACTACTGAACTGCTCTCATTTAGTTTTTAAACACTCCCATAACACTTTGGCACGTTACACCACAGCATTTTATGGCAGCTGTTTTACAATATAAATCATAGTCAGTAGTCAACAACAGATAACAGTAGCAGAGTGTGGTCAACTATTTCATTAATGATTGATGAAAAAATGTTTTGATTGAGCCTGATCTGATAGAAGAGATTGGCTTGAGACATCCCTAACATCCCTTGTAGGATTACAGATTTTTTTTAAAAGTATACAAAACTAAAACTGGTGTCAAAGTGTTGACGTAAGAAAGGAAATTGTGTACAAGGTATAAAATATTCAAAAAGAAACCTTTTTCTCTATCTTTACTGCCAGCACTGAAATGGGTTGTGAAACAAAAGACAGACAACATATTCCTTATCTTTTTGCACTGTGCACGTGCTGCAGCATGCATTCATTTCATGAATTTGTGAAGTATTTGGTATATCCCTTTCCATAGTCATCCCAGCCAGAGCTCATGGACATGACACATTAATTATACATGGGCAGTAATGCACACTTCGCTTGAGTGCATTGCCCAGTGGAGCCATTACATATAAAAATATTCTGGGCTGCATTCATGGCAACATCAATTAATTACTGTCATTCTCACAAATTCTCCATCTCCCCTCTCCAAAGTGTGTCTCTTCACTGTGAGGGTCAAAAGATGTGCTGCTAGGAATGATGCCCAGAATATGTAAGTAAAACCAAAACCATGTTTGATGCCAGAGATAATTATCTGATTATTGAATTCCTCTGATTTTGCACTGAATAAAGGCAAAACCTACTTGACCCAGAACTAATCCTTTCATTTGTCTTGTCTTTTACCTTCTTGTTGCTTTTTGTCCCCCATCGTGGAGTTAAGGGGGTAGGGGGGTTGGAAATACCTTTTGTGCATGTTGTAAAAATAATAATTTGAAAAGTTTCCCAGCCGAGGCAATGTCCCAGCACAGCCACGGAGAGCACCCTGTGTCTGCACAGTCTCCTTCATGCACAACAACTGTCCCGTCTCCTTCAATGAGTTCTTTGACTATCTTTACAAGTTTTATTTGATCATCTTTATATGTTTTGCTGGAATGGTTGTAAAGATGATCATGTTTTTTTTAACAGCCTTGGCCAGCTACTTGTCAGTGAAGCAAGTCAAATGACGCTTTCACCACTTGCTCTTGCCAAGGTCGGACACATTTCCCCTCCTCTCCGCTGTGCTTTGCTGCTCTGTCTGTCTGTCTGTGAAACTGCTTCTGAGCCTCTCTCTTCATATCTTCTGAACCATAATTATGGACTTTTTGATCAGTTGGTCCTTCAACTCAATTTACAACATTTCTTAGAAGAGAAGACAGACTTTAGGCGAGCCGATTTGCCCTGTTGGCACGCAGCTGGATATCTCATCGACTTGAAGACTTGATGATGTGCCTATCTCTGCTGCCATTTGTGGATTTTAAGGACACATATTTAAGATAACTGGCTCCTGCTTTTTGGATTCGGCTGGTTGCTGGTTTTATCTAAAATCAAGGAAGTTGTCGGCAGCAAATTGGGACCCGATCACACTGCTTGTCTTTATGATGGCTTGGTTCATGCCTCGAGTACACAGACACAAATGCTTTGGGCAGAATGGATCAGATCTCGGGGATTTTACTCAGTCACGTTCCATCAGTGTGTCGATGTAATTTGGACATTTCAGAACTGTTTGGACCAACACAGACTCAAAGTAGATGCCATTAAGTTCTGCCTGTCCTCAAAACATCTGTGTGTTTATCTGAATTTGGCTCCCTTGGCTGGCCTTGAAGGCCACCTTATTTGAATTCAAATGAAGAACATGTGATCTGATGCTCACCACCCCCTCCCTGAGGAATTTCCAACTGATCAACAAGAGGAAACCAGCTGAATAAACATTATGTCATCATTTCAGAACTCTTGGATTAAAATTGGCTGATTATTCCATCCTTATCAGAACTCTTACAGTGCCCTCGAGAGCATCCATGGACATTGCTCACCGATCTTGTCCCCACAGCAGAACGTCTACGTCACTATGTGCTGTTTGTGCAACCTATGTAGTTGTTCAACCCCTGCAGTGTACTGCAGGCACTTTTCTGTTTAAACATAACTATAAAGTCCTGAACAATCACACACACCTACAGTACACCCTTGCAAGAAACAAGTTCTGTCTGGGGAACAAGACTGGTTCTGGGGTGGGGGGGTGGGGGGGCAGATGGTGTTACAGAAGCACATCCGTAGTGTACTTCTGGGTCACATGGCTTGTTGTTGTTTATGAATGAAAACTGTCTTAATTTACTTAGGAAAGTATGTGCTCTATCTCCGCCGATCTTCGTGTAGCTAATTTACGCCTGTCGAATTTCCATTACAAATCATTGGTTAAGATGATATGTGACGCATTAGACCTGACCCCCAGCCTGGGCTGAATGAGAAAAACCCTGCAAGATACAGAATTAATTATTTCCATGGTGAACGTAGTGAAGCTTCATATCATTTTAACCATGACGTAAATATGTCAATGATTTTAACAGAAATACGAGTGACGTAAATTAGCAACATGAAATCGGCATAGATAGAGCACATACAGTTCTTATTCATAAACAGAATTATACCAGTAGATTTTCCTTAATCTAGCATATTCATTGACGATCTGTGCGACCCGGAAGTATTCCTTTTAGCGCATGCGCAAATGAGTTACACTAAAGACCATGCTTCCGTAACAGATCAGGGAATGACAGGGGGTCTGAAAGAAGAAAAGTAAAAAAAGAATTGGTATGCAACCACGTCAGCGAGACAACTTCTCATGGAGTATAAACCAGGCTTTAAAGGAACGAGCAGTGAGACAGGAGGCTCTGGCAGGGATTTGTCAACTATCCTGCAACAGAAACAGCAGTTGAAAGAAAGCAGACCCTTTGGGTCACATGAAGAACAGTGAAAGGGGGACCCTCCAGGGTAAGAACAATCTTCCTGAACTTCTTGTAGATGATGATGATGGGATACTGTTGCTTGGAGGGGCTCATCGTCATAGGTATGCTATATGCTTGGTATGCTAAAACAGGATCAGGTGTGACAAAGGAGGAAGGAAAGGCAGACAAGGGAACACAAACTGTAAATTTCAACAAGAACAACAAAGGTGACAACAAACAAGTGATACTCAACTAGAAAATCTAACTCAAAATGTAAATATAAATCTGGAAAACAAGGAACTGTGACAAAAAACACTGACTGTAGCATTTGCACTTCACCCAAGTGAATTTCTATTCAGCTAATTTGCGTTTTTACCTTAATGTACATTGTTCTCTAGAACTTCAGAAACGTGTGTTAGTCAGCATTTGACCACACCCTTTATGACATCATTATTGTATTAAGACAAGTGTTTCAAGTGACTTCAGGAAAATACAGTTTATTTAAGTGATTTACAAATATTTAAGGGAAAAAATGTGTATTTTGGTTGGAACCGTTAAAGATTATTTTGAGGAAGACAACATTAAACATTAATAAATCCCAGTCTGTAATCTCCATTTTCTCTTGACCAGTTGTCATCCAAAGCTGGTGCAAAATTTGTCAGGGACTTAAACGTGTGGCCAGCTGTTGTCTGGGTAACAGACAGCACTATCCATTCACAACTCCACACACTATCTTAATGAGGAAAAACCCATCAAGGGTTTCACAAATAAACACCAAATAGTCTTTTTCCTCATCCCACATTTATACGTGTGTTTTTAGCCTTAGGTCACAAAATGTCACTTCCTCAAATGATGACACTTTAACATGTGAAGGTGCAACGTGTAAAGCTTGTGTGACAAGTGTCTCAAACTCCTGTACAAAGTGAAGTTATACATTTTTGGCAGGTGTCAAATAGGTTGATTGTCAAACACATACGTTCATCTAAATCGTTTGTTCAGTGGTGCTCAAGGATCTAAAATGGCTTGACTTTATAAGGACAAAGCCTTTTGACTTCTTGTTTTTCATTATGATAAACTGCATCTGGTATGTTCTTGGAAACAGGAAGGGTTGAGATGAGGACAGAGGATTCCAGGTAGGTCAGGTCCAGGTTTGAGGAGCACATGTGGAGCATGGAGGCAAGCGGTTGGATAGGGGTGGAGCAGCTGAAGGAGATCCACAAGGAGGTACAAGAACCCACAGGTAGGTATAGGAGTCGAGGATTCGTGTAAGACGACAAGGGACCCAGGACTGGAGGCTCAGGAGAAAGGTTTTATAAGAACATGAGGAAAACACAAGGTAAGTATTACTTTAATCTTAGATTTAATACAAGGAGGCCGATAGCACAAATAGCAGATGGTAAGTAATGCTCCAGCAGGTAAGGGAACTCTTCTGCAGCCTCTTATAGTCCTGGCGCTCGTTAGTGGAATTATACCCAGCTGCTGCTTCTTGGCACCGCCCTGGACCCTGGAACCTGGAACCTGCCGGACGAGCTAGAATCCTACAGGTGCTGAGCAAAAACAAATCCCATGCTCCAAAAGTGACATCTTGAAGTTATTGACAAGCTAAATGCCTTCTGGAGAAATGTTTTGTTGTCAAATGGGACAAAGATCGAGCTGATTGGCCACAACGATAAGAAACCTGGAGACACAAAGTGTATGCTTCTTCCTAATCTAACAACACAGTACCATCTGTCAAGCAAGATGGTGGTAGCATCATGCTGTGGGGCTATTTTACTGACACTGGTATGTAGTACAAAATAAATGAAGAAAAACTACCTCCAAATTGTTCAACTTCACATTAATCAACACTTAAATGGTTAAAACTTGGACACATGAGTATGTTCACACAGATCAATGATCCCAAACACTCATCAGAACTGGTTTCTGTGTGGACTGGACTGTGCTTAAATGTTAAGTCCAAGCCAGCAAAATATCCAATTTACATAAACTTGACCTATTCTGTGAAAGGTAATGGTGGAACATCCAGCTAAAATTGAGCTAGAAGATTTTTAATATTCACCAAAGGCAGAGTGGTCAAGGTGCAACTTGCTAAGCTACATTTACCAAATATTAGCAGAGGTGCATGTATTTTAGTGTGTATATTTGAGTCAGCGTGTACAATCCTGAACCTACTTGTATATAAATTCAGTTAAATCTACAATACATTTTTAACGTTTTTGTTTTAAAAAGTGCTGAATGTACTGTATGTTGTAAAATCAATCCAGCCTGAAAATTGAATGGTTTGAATAAGTAATTGAAAGCAGCACATTATTTTGATACTGTTGCTGTGTAAGGAAACTTTGAACCTTGGGGGTATGTACCACTCCCAATGGTAATAAATTCCTATGGAAAGTACTTATTTGGCTTACATCTTGAAAAATAAATTAAGATGACAGGGAGAACACTAAAACTCATCAACTCCTTGTACTCCTTTAGTGCGGCCACTGTTGTACCTGGAAGTGAATTTGTTGTAACTGATGCATTTTCCACAATTTGAATTAGTTTGTGAGTACACCATGACTAAATACATGTGATGAGATGAAAACTTTTGTTGGTATTGTTTCAACAGCTGACAGGATTTACTCACACTTGTGTGTTGAAACATTTGTGCTTGTTTCTCATTTTTGTTTCTCACACTACAGTAAATGCTAGCATCACTTAGGACCGTGGGATCAACTGTCACAGAGTTATTATTGGAACACATGGTGCTCTGATTCTGTGAAATGAACTAAAGTAAAATAATAAAATAATTCATCAAGCCATGTCTCATTGTACGTGGACTTTAACAAACCTAGAATCCACAACACACTTTAATGTTTTCACGTTAAAACATTTCACAGACATTTCACACATGTCTGCACCTAACCTTCTTAGATCTTAATTGCTGGTATTTTTATATTTTCTGTTTGGTATTTAAAAAGAAAAAAAGTTTATAGTCTCTGTTTTGTTTTGTTTTATATATTGTGTGATTTCTTGTGTATAATCCTGTGTACTGAAACTCTGGCACAACACTTTCCTGCAGGATCAATAAAGTTCTTATCTTATCCATAGGTGTTGAATCTACTACATGTGAAAGGGATGTGGCCACTCATTTAAAAAATAAAAATATATTTATTTGGAACCCCCCCCAAACACACACATTTACCATGAAATATTTGTTCACCCAGCACTGTTTCAATTTCTTCGTGAACAAATCCATTCCACTTGATTATTCAAACCTCTAAAAATCCACTCCAGGTTTTCCAGGTTTTCAAGGTTCAAGTTTATGGATTTCTCTCTTCAGGTCGAGGGTGAGGTTCTGTCTCAAGTGGAGCAGTTCAAGTATTTTGGGGTTTTGTTAACAAGTGAGAGAAGAATGGAGCGTGAGATTGAGAGACGGATTGGTGCAGAATCTTCAGTATTGTGGACTCAGTACCGGTCCGTTGTGGTGAAGATAGAGCTGAGCAGTAAGGCAAAGCTCTCTGTTTACTGGTCGGTTTATGTTCCTACCCTCACCTATTGTCACGAGCTCTGGTAAGGATCTTCCCTCCCCCTCCCCTCATGTTTCTCTTTTACTTATCTACTTTTGCCTGTCTGAAACAGGTCGCTCTTATAAATGAGTCCTTGACGCTCATTGGGAACCAAACTGGATAAATAAAAGTTGAATGAAAAAGGATGCTCCGACTGGGAGGAGACCTTGGGGAAGACCCAGGACCTACTGGAGATGTCTCTAGGTTGGTTTGGGAATGCCTTGGAATCCTCCCAGAAGAATTAGAAGAGGCAGCTGTGGAAAGAGATGTCTGGGTCTCCCCGCTCAATCTGCTGCCCCGAGACCCAACTTCAGAACAAGCGGAAGATAATGGATGGATGGATGGATGGATGGATGGATGGATGGATGGTTCAAGTTCTTTATTGTCATTTGCATCACATGTGGTACATGAGGCTGAATGAAACTGTGTACTCAAAGTCCCAGTTACACCCAAAAATAGCAAAAATATTAAGTAAAATAAACAGTAAATAAGGATCTAAGATATACACTAACATACACTAAATGAACGCTAAAAGATATGCTAAAATATCTAAGATATACACTAAACACTATAAATGTAAAATAATACAGTATATTAAACAGTAGCCCGAACATGAATCTGTAGACAGCAGATGTGTATGAATACAGCAACATAAAGGCAATAGATCAGCAGCACAGATAAGTCACATATCACCAGTTAAAGTGGCATACATTGATTTATCTTTTTTTTTCCTACCAGTGATTATCCTGGAGATTCATGAGTCTAACAGCTTCAGGGTAGAAGCTGTTCCTCAGTCTAGTGGCTCTACACTAAGGGGCCGTTTACAGGCACATATTTTGAGTGCATCCGCAGCTTTCTCTCTGCGGTTCTGCTGATCATTTACACGACACCAGTGGCCCCCATCTTTGAATCTGGAGGTTTCTGAACCCACCTTCCAGAGTGGAGGTTTTTCGCTGACCCCCAGCTGATAATGTAAACATCTCCCACTGAGGCTTTGTGTTAAACCACACACGCACACGCACACGTGGTCGGACAGACGACATATTTCTATCAACATGGCGGCGGACACACTGCTTTCTGAACTACAACTGATGGAAAATATTTTTAATCTCGTAGTTAATCTACGTCAGATTCCAGGTGCTGTGACCAACATCTGTGTTGGAAGAGACACAGTCAGATCCAGTTCTAATATCACTGTTTATAGAACGAAGCACGGGCACACGTCGCGCTGCACTAGAACATACTCTGTGCTAAATAATAACAGTTTAATAATAATAAACAGTATTTATGTTAGTGTGAGAGATATAATGAAGCTTTGAGCTAAATGAAGCTATCTGGACATCATGTAATTCAAATTTAAAATGATGCTCAACATATTGCGTGTTACTAAAGTTGAAAATGAAGACATCAGGTTTAATTTTTATTTATTTATTCAACACCACAAACTGTATGTCACACAAACACTGATAATTAAACTGAACACACTATTAAAAACAAGTTAACTTTAAACTACATTAATGAACTGGACTCTTGTTTTCATCCTGGATGTCCCACATTGTTCATCAGGCTCGTTCAGGAAGTCACTCCTTTGATTAATGCAACTTAAAACATTGAATGGATTGAATAAAAGAACTGAGAGAATTTTAAATAAATAGTTCATCTAACATTTCTCTCTTCAACGTCCTCCTGCAGTTCATCTGGGCCGAGCCTCGTTCAGAACCGGTCCGCCTGGTGGGAGGACAGCTCCTTCTTCTTTCAGGAAAAATAAAAACTCAGTTGGTTGTTTTGTAATCGAAGCAAACACAAACTAACATTATTAAGAACATTTGATTTACCTGCAGTAAATCAGATACTGATTATCACGGAATAAAGTCCGACATCGTCGACTTGGTTCTGGTCCGCTCAGCGACCAGTGTGGAGCTGTTAGACGAAGTGGTCCCGCTTGGCGTCAAATCTGTCGACTCTTATCCAAAATCCACCTTTAACTTGTCGTTACGTTGTTGTTAGCTGATTAGCCCAGAGGAAAGGAGCGTGCCAAGGCAGCACGCATGCGCATTAGTGAAGGTACAAAATTCACGGCACCAACTAATGACCCGGAATGGTAAGCAGAGGAGGGAGGGAGGGGTGGGGGGGGAAAGATTCCTCCGGATGTATGTAAACACAAAATCTGTCCGTGTCAAAGCGGATCTTTTCATCTAATTAACATACGAAAAAAACCTACGTTTCCCCCCATTGTGTCCATGTAAATAGGGCCTTAATGCTTCTCAACCTCCTGCCTGAGGGGAGCAGGAAAAAAAATGAATGTGCTGGGTGAGTGGGGTCCTTCATGATGCAGGTGGCCCTCTTCCTGCATCTGGAGGTGTAGATGTCTGTGATGGTGGGGAGCCTGATTCCAACAGATTTCTGTGCAGCCTTCACCACTCTCTGCAAAGCTTTTCTTTCTGCAGCTGTGCAGCCTCCATGCCACACGTTGATGCTGGAGCACAGGATGCTCTCCACTGCACACCTGTAGAAGGAGGTGAGGACTGAGCTTCCCAGACCAGCTCGCCTCAGCCGCCTGAGGAAGTAGAATCTCTGATGAACTTTCTTGATCAGGCTGGTGGTGTTGTTGCTCCAGCTGAGGTTGTCATTCAGGTGTACACCCAAGTATTTGTAGCTGGAGACCACTTCCACCGCAGATCCTCCTATGTTCATGAGGTGTAGGTGTGTTTGTTCCGTCTGATGGTAGAACCACAAGAGATCAATATTAAACATTTTATTTTGCCCAGGTGAAAACAGATTCATGGTACTCTTTTTAACTGTAAAATGTAATTTTCACAACGTCCGGTACTAAATTCTTGGTAGCCATGAATTAACGAACAGTTTTACTTTGATTGACACCCATATCCTACTGCTGCTGTAATGATGAAAAATAATAAACAAAAATGCATTTTAAAGTAGTTGACACTGCTCTGTGGCTATCTGTTAATTTCTGTATAAGGTTGAAAAACATTAGTCATTCACCTCACATTTGCTACTAAGGTTGATGCTATATATAACAAATTTAATCAAAGAGAGCTCCATCCACACCTAAGCCTGAGGGGTTCTTCTTTTCTCCAGGTTGCAGTGCTTCATTGTTTTTCATGAACAATTGCATTTAACACTATCAAACACGCCAGTGATCACATTTCTTTATTTTGTCTATTTTGATGACAGAGGAACAAAGATACTGGATATATATATATATATATATATA
>NC_056516.1:16489060-16496864 GCF_014905685.2 Nematolebias whitei | reverse complement strand
ATACACACATGGAACACTTTTGTTTTTGCTCCCACTTTTCATGAGCTGAACTCAAAGATCTAAGACTTTTTCGATGAACACAAACGACCTTTTCTCTCAAATATCGTTTTGTAAATCTGTGTCCTTTGTTGAGATGATCCATCCACACCTCACAGGTGTGGCAGATCAGATGATCATTAGACAGCAAAAACTAAAGTGTTGCATTTATAGATTTCTGTTCAGTGTAAGCTCTGAAATGTTGGGGGTGAAAAAGTCGAGTTTCTGACAGATGTGAAAATATGAGAAATTAAAATGATGGCAGAGTGGGGAGTGGTGGGGCAGAGGTTAGAGAAGGTGGGTCTGTGATCAGAAGATCGTTGGTTCAACTCCCCGTACCAACAACATGAAATTGTGTGTGGGAAAGATGAAGCACTCAGACCAAACTCCACCCTAATTTGCCCCACTCTGGGCCCCTGAGCAAGGCCCTTAACCCCCACCATCTGCGCCCTAGATAGCAGCTCTCTGCTCCACACAGAGAGCTGTGGTAGCTCAGTGGTCTGTGGTTGTGTCAGGAAGGACATTCAGTGTAAAAAACAAATGCTAAGTCTTTGTGTGAGTTAATTCGTTTTGGCGACTCTTGAAGAAGGGAGCAGCCGAGAAAAAAAAAATGAAAGCAGTACATTTTTTAATCAATATTATCACTAACATTTTTTTTTTAATGCTTGTTGAGGGTTTGTGTAAGTTTTTGCTTCAAGCAGAGAGGTTCAAAGATGTCAGACTCTTCTTCACAGCTGATGATAAAATGGAGCAAAAGACAGATCAATAGATTGGAGATTTTTTGCAACAGTATTGAGGGTGCTGCTCCGGTCTATTGGCGTTACCAACAAACTGTACCAGTGTTGCCCACTAAAGTTGTTAAACAGCTGCCTGTCATTCAAGAACTAAGTATAAGTGTAGAAAATTCTTGAAGGATTAGGATGTGAAAACCAATCAGAAACTTTAAACCTACAGATGGAGACACTTTCTTTGTTGTACTTTAGTCACTTCTGACAGTTTTTAAAGTATCATAGTGAGCCTAATTTATAATAGAAACACACATTTACCGGACAAGTAGCTGAGGTCACATTGTTTAATTATGACTTTATCATTTATTAATTATTCTCATGACTAGAGTTGTTTTATCTTTCTCAGAAAAGACTCAAAGTACAGTCTTCTTAAATCCGTCCATCCATCAACTTTACCCATTTCTTCCTTTCTGAGTCACAGGGGTCACTGGTGTTCATGTCCAGCAGTCACTGTGTGAGAGGTGGGGGACATGTCTGCAGTCCATCACAGGGACACATAGAGACAAACGAGACAAACAACCATTCACTCTCTCACTCACACCTAGGGACAATTTAGAGTTACCAGTCAGTCTAAGATGCATGTTTTTGGTCTGTGGGAGGAAACCGGAGCACCCAGGGGGAAAATCCATGCATGCACGGAGAGAACATGCAAACTCCACCCAGAAAGGTCCCAGGCCGGGATTTGAACCGGCAACCTTCTTGCTGAGAGGCACCAGCTCTACCAACTGATCCACCGTGTCATCCTAAATCAAAATGGCAGAAACCTTTTTATTTCCCTCAGTCTGTTCTTCGTATATTCCATCTTTAACTCGTGTATGATGTGTACAGTTCAAGTTAACGAGCCGCAGCCTCCAGAGGCCTCAGCCATGAGTTGGAGGTATTGGATTTTCACCTCATTAGCATGCTACAGCACACAGCCTATTTTAGAGCCCGCCCCAAGACATCAGTACAACATAGAAACTAACAGGAAGTGACCGAAGACAAATGGATGTTGACAAATTTTATGACTGATGGTAATCAGCCAAGCAGTTTGATTTCATGGCTCTGGCTTTTTCATCTTTATAGCCGTGCATTGACTTAGCACTTAAGGAACACAGAAAGCTTTGTGCAAGGTCCACTTTTAAGCAGTGAGGTCAACTGAGTACATTATTATTAAAAGAAAATTGTGTTTTATACTAGTTTTTCATAGTGACGTCATTAGTGTAGATAAGGGGCATTTGCCCGACAATAAGACATCAGTATAATAAGTAATTTTCAAACCATTCATCCTTATTATTTGTAATTTGTAGCAGCCTGCTCACAAACTTTGTATTGGTCCTCTGTAGCCTAGCAACAGCTGGCACCATTAGTCCAAGTACTAATTTAAAGCAACAATGCTTTTACGTGACAGAAAACCAAAGCCCTTCATCTGACCACCTGTGTATCCTTCATGATCTTAGAGGGGAGCAAAATTAAAATTTAAAAATATGACGGCGACCCAGCAGTCATGACTAACAGATTTTAATCAGTTTCATATTTTATTTAGGACAAAATCATAGTTTTTCTCATTGAACCTAAAAATCCTGACAGTTTAATAAACGAACACTGCAAACAGACTCACAGGATACCTTATTCAGTTAAACAATGCAGTAAGATTTCAGTCGGGTACCACAGTCAGTGGTCACTGTGGATGACAAACTAATGACATCTGAGAGTGCATTCAATGTTCCAAGCCGTCATTAATCCAGATTTACATATTTATGTAACTTCTGGAGACTCTTTTTAAAGATGTCATTGTCAAAGCACCAAAGTGCCTTTATTATAATAATAATAATAAAAAATATGATTATTAATTTGTTGTACTCCCTGACTTCCATTGCATTTAAACACAAAATATTTTCTTTAAAACATGTCCATCTTATTCCTAGGCCCCGTGGTGCCTTGCATGAATTATGGGCACAACTTCCGGCGTGGACCTGAACCAGCGTTTGTTTCTGTGCAAACAGTATGAGCTAATGTTTCTCTGAGCATTGTGGATTTAATTTAAACATGTAGGAACAGCAGCTGTCAGAGCTCAAACAGGACAATATAATCATACCACTGCCTGCTGAGGACGAGCTGAAGAAGTGATGTAGATTACATCTGCTAGCATATTTAGCTACTTCATTGACTCGGTCCTTCAGATGGTGAAGTGATGAACAATCTGAAAAGCTCTGAGAAGTATTAGTAAATTTTACACAGTAATAAGGTCGGTGGTTTTGTTAAAAGTGGTGGGTCACAGTCTTATTTACTTTAAAACGAACATGCAGCCCAGCCAAAGCCTTAAAGACGTCCATCACCAAGCTTGGGTTAATTACAGAGAAAATCGTAATACTGAAGTCGAACAAATATTATAATACTGTTCCCTCCATAAACTTGAAATCATACCTGATATTCTCATCTCACTGTTTTCAATCCTTCTGAGGATCCGGCGTCTCTTCTCCGGTGGTTTATTGTAGTCCAGACACAAAGTAGGATGCAGGTTTTCCTCCGTCGGCCGTTTGTCAACAAAGTGAAATGAGCTCACATGCAGTGTTTGGGTGGTCTCTTCAAGTTCAGATTTTACATCCACATTCTTCTTAATTCTTCATCTGTAGGTAGGAGATGGAAACTATACTGCTTTTCACAAGAACTCTTTTTTTGGGGGTCCGTGTTCTAAACACTGTTTCTTTTTTTAACACTGTTGTTGCAGCCACTGATGTAGTTTGGTCTGGTTGTTCGTGCAGCTGTGAACACAACAGGTACCTGAACTCAGCACGACTATTTGAGTAAACTTTATGATTGTTACATAACTATAAATAAAACAAAAACAGCATTTTATCTGCTAAACTGAATGTAAATTACTTTTAAATAAACTGAGGTCCAAGCTCCGTTACCATAGTTTGCTACCATGGTTAACCAATGCTTTCTGCTACGTCCGGTGTCTACTTCTGGTTATGACTTATGGCATTGAGATTAAGGACTTACTAATACAGCCTCAAAATCCTGTTCTGTCTGATGATTTTTTTTAATAACCTTTGAGTTTACATTAAAAGACTACATAGTCACCGAAAGTAAATTTAATCTTAGCAGGTGTTTATCATAAACTGCTGTAACACAATTTAAAGATTATCTTTCATCGTTGTTTTCCTCTGTTTTGCAGAGTAATACATTAGAGAGCAGTGACTTAGATCATCTAGTTGGTAAATTTACAACTTCTTTGTAAACGTCACTTGATAAAACTGCTCCGCTGAAAAAGAAAGTAATCAATGAGACGAGAGTAGCTCCTTGGTTCAATTATTGATATATGAGTTATGTACTTTAAAGCATCCATCCATTATCTTTTACTAGCTTCTTCCATTTTGGGTCACGGGGGTCGTCGGTGCCTATTACTAGCAATCACTGTGCGAGGGGCGGGGTACACCCTGGACAGGTCGCAAGTCCATCACAGTACTTTAAAACAGTTATCCAGAAAACTGGAAAGAAAATTGCGCTCCACTTGTTTTTTTCTCTCTCTCCTCCGGTGAAACCAGACGTGTCTCCCTGAGCCCCCCCCTCACCCACTTCCCTGCTTGCACTCTTTCGTCCTGTGAACCCTTAAAAAGCCTCTTTTTTTTTGCATACCTCCTAATTCGAAGGATCAGCTGGTCTTTCAACAAAATTGATCAACTTCTCACGACAGGAGTCAGGGTAAGGAGGACCCTCTTACCTCGACAGAAACAATTGGATTCATGGTGACAATTGCTTTTTTTGTTTTTTTTTTGCTGTTTGGCTGGTGAAATCTGAATTGTCTCTAAATTTGAGTGGATGTGTCGAAGCTCGACAGTGCTCAGAATGAATTTGTGGAGCTGCAGCAGGGAGCTGGAGCAGATGTTATCAGGACTGCAGACTCTCTAGCAGCACACATGAAGGGGAAATAATCTTGGAGAAGCTGTGAGCTCGACTTTTGGCGTAAAGGATCAATTTGGCTGTTTTGGAGTTCCATCAGAGAATATATACCAGCGAGACTTTAAAAAGGCAGAAACATCAATTCACGAGTTCTGCCTGACCCAAACTGTGGCCTTTATGCCGGACTTATCTCAACGCCTCCTGGCATGTTTGGAAAATAACAAAGATGCTTTGTCTGTCTCCTCACCCCTCCTTTCCCCAAGACCATGGACATGTGACAGAACCTCAACTGAGCTGATGATGAATGTCACCTCTTATCTGGGCAATGGCTGAGAGGGGGGCTCTGGACTATGTTATGGCTTTCCCTTAAAAATTAAATGTTTTCACCGGCCTATATGTACATGTATAACGTCTGTTTATGTTGCTTTGCTGTGGTAAGTTTTTTTTATGCCTCAAATCGTGCCCTGTCTAGGACATGGCGTGAGAGACCTTATTTTAATACCGTCTCTCCTCATGTTTTCTTCCCTTTTATCATCTAAGCAAAATATTATTCTGAATAAGAATAAGAAGGCTGCGCTTTTTAAAGTTGCAGCTTTGTGCACTCCGCCCATCTTTCGGACGACTGTACATACATATTCTCGTTGTATCTTGGTGCAATGATAATAAAATTTTATTTTGATTCTGATTCTAACATGGAAGAATTTTACTTATCTTGGAGAGATAGCTTGCTAAATTATAAAAAATTGTGTTCCATAAAGCTAAAACTTTATATTATTCTTTAATTGATGAGAATAAAAATAACCCCAGGTTCCTTTTGAGTGCTATAGCTAGTCTAATGAAAAACCCTATCTCTGTTGATTCATGTATCCCTACAACTATAAGCAGTGATGAGTTCATGCAATTATTTATAAATGAACTTGTTTCAATTAAGGAAAAAACATGAACCCAACTTTCTTACTATTGCCTCTGGTTCTGTGTCAGATGAAACAACTTTAAAAAAGTCACTAGAACCTGATTTATATTTGGACTGGTTTTGTCCTGTTGATCTCTGAATTGTCAAAATAATAACCTCATCCAAACCATCCACATGTCTGCTAGATCCCATCTCAACCAGACTGTTTAAAGAGGTATTTTCCTTAATTAATAACCACATCTTGGATCTGCTTAATTTGTCTCTAATGAATGGTTACGTACCACAGTGTTTTAAGATTATTGCTTGAAATCTTTACTTAAGAAACATAACCTTGACTGAGGAATCCTAAACAATTATAGATCTATATCTAACCTAACATTCATCTAAAAAAATCTAGAGAAAATAGCTGCTAGTCAGTTGCGTGAACATCTGCAAATAAATAATCTGTTAGAAAAGTTTCATTCAGGGTTTAGAGCTCACCATAGCACAGAAACAGCACTTGCTGAAAGTTACTAATGATATTCTCATGGCCTCTGACAATCGACTTGTGTCTATACTGGTTTTGTTAGACCTCAGTGCTGCGTTTGATACAGTTGATCACAATATTCTAATAATAATATTTGTTTAATTTCTATTTATCTGATATATTCCAGTAAATATAAGTAATGAATGTTCTTCATATACCAAAATTACACATGGAGTTCCTCATGGTTCAGTATTTAGACTAATACTCTTTACCTTATATTTGCTTCCATTAGGTAATGTTATTAAACAGCATGGGATAAATTTTCATTGTTATGCTGATGATACACAAGTTATATTTGCCTTTGAAATCCAATGAATCCAATCATTCATTTATACTACAAGCATATCTTAATGACATAAAAACCTAGATGACTCTTAATTTTCTGCTTTTAAGTTCGGACAAGATCTCTCTCTCTCTCTCTCATATATATATATATAAATATATATATATATATATATATATATATCAAAAGTATAGTTTCCTCAAAGGATTGGGGTAGCTGAAGATTAACCTATGGTGGCCAAGGCCACCATTAGCCACCCTTTGGCTATGCCATTGCATCTGGTTGTGGATAAATTGCTTCCTCCTCAGGCCACTAGGATCCATCACTCTGTCACTTTGCATTACCTCAGACAAACAACAACAACAAAAAAATAATTACAAAATGGTCTATTTCTGTTCATATACAGAGTAAAAACATGAGGGTTTACTTGTTTTCACTGTTCAAGTCTAGTCCAGAAAACCTTGAAAAAACTCATCTCAATAACTAAAAAGTTTCCCTATTCAAATCCCTCAGAAACCGTCGGAGTGCTTGTTAATATTTTTAGGAGTTCCCTGTGGGGCTCGCCATCTGTACAGCCACCCCGGCACAACCTTTACGGCCCATGTCAGTTTGCAGCTGTGGGTGTCACACTGACTCTGGGTTCTTTTCATTATCTTCAGGTCAAAGCTTGGCTCGAGGCCAGAATACACCTTGGTAATTTGTAAGTTCACTTAATTGTGGCGGCCATCTTGAATGTAGTTGGCTCCAGAAGTTATTCAGTTACAGAAGAATAGTTAATTTCATGAAGTCTGTTAAGTAGTTCACAATATATTTTGCTAACAGAAAAACAAACATAAACATTATCGCCAAGCTTTGCCATTCAGCAGCAGGTATTGATGATCATTGATTATTATTAATTTGCATTTTTAACCCAACAAGTTAGAATTTTTTACTATCCATCCTGAAAATGACTGATTCTCTGCAGTTCTTTCACATTCAGGAGGAGTTTCCAGTGCACTGAAAATAAAAACACGTCAGGAGCTCTTCAGCTGGTTTTATGTGCTCTCTTTCTTCTTCCCTGGCTCTCGATGAGTCATTCTCAACACATTAATATTACAAGACCTTCCATCCTGATGCCAGCAGACCCAAGCTGCATTACTTATTTAACTTTTTTATTTTTCAGTTTTCTCTCTGCCTGCCTAACCTCGGCCTCAGATCACTCCAGAATACTGGAAGGAGTCACAGAGGACGGAGACTCCCCTACAAGCTCCTCTAAAGCTTTCTGTAGGTCCCTCCTTCAGTTTCATATTCATCATGTCTCTGTGGGCTTCAGGTAACAAACACATCCATCCATCCATCCATCCATCCACCATGCATCCATTCTCCATCATCCA
>NC_056516.1:16465707-16489050 GCF_014905685.2 Nematolebias whitei | reverse complement strand
TTCATCCATCCATCATCCATCCATGCATCCATGCATCATCCATCCATGTATCCATCTATCATCCATCCATTCATCCATCCATCCATCCATCCATCCATTATATTTACTCATTTCTTCCTTTTTTACTGCAGGGGTCACTGGTACCCATATCCAGCAGTTACTGTGCAAGAGGCAGGAGACACCCTGGAGAGGTCTCCTGTCCATCACAGGTACACAAAGAGGCAAATGAGACAAACAACCATTCACTGTCTCACTCACACCCAGGGACAATTTAGAGGTAGCAATCAGACTAACTTACATGTTTTTGGTCTGTGGGAAGAAACTGGAGTACCCGGAGAAAACCTACACATGCACAGAGAGAACATGCAAACTCCACCCAGAAAGATCCCAAGACCAGCATTCGATCTGGCAACCTTCTCACTGAGAGGCAACAGCTCTACCAACAGAGCCACCATGACAGCTGTGTTAGCCAAAGGGGGTTAACGTGGGGTGGGGTCCGTGGGTCCTCCCCCAGAAAATTTGGAATAAAAGAGATGCCATTTCCTGCAGTTTGGTGTATGCTATCAGGTTGTTAAACATCTATAACAGGTCTCTCTTGTAAATGAGTCCTCGAGGCTCAATGAGACTAACCACCTGCATAAATAAAGGTCAAATTGAAATTACTATTTTAGAGAGCAGAGAATAGAGCAGCTCCGATTCTGTCAAGCCTCCTAACCCCCCTAACACCCCCCCCACACACACACACACACACACACACAAATTTGAATGTCTGACCCGAACTTTTCGCAGCTGAATTCAGTCCTGTGTGTTGTTCTGCTCCAATCTTTATTACCACTATCAGGTGCTTCAATTCTCTGTTGTCCAGCTAAGGACAATCCATTTATTTTACATAATAAATTGGACTGTCTTTTCAAAATTTTGATCGCTTTTATTTTGACTAATTTTGAAATGTGAACATGATGTAATGTGAATAATACACATCTAACATTTCACTTGTATTTTTTTTTTTTACTGTAAGCTTTTTTTATTTATTAACTTTGAAATGTCTGCAGGAGTTCTGACACACTGGCAGTTGTGCGTGCGCTGTAGGGCTGTCTGGAGACGCTCCTGTGTGTAAAACGTGCACTGTCTGCAGGGCGCACATCCGATCAGGTGAAGCTGACACCCCACCCACGTCAAAAATTCCAGTAAATACAATGAGTAGTTAGTGCTACGTTTGTGCTGGTTTGTTGCCCGTTAAAATGTTTGTTTGTGCTGCTTTGGTTTCTGAGACACAGCAGAAGGTGGATGAAGACGCTTCATCCCCGTGGGACATGAGATCAGCATCTCTGCTGGCAGCAGCGTGTGCGCGAGCTGATGTGCCTGCTGCAGCAGTAGCAATCCCTTCACAGACATGGACAATGTCTCCTCGTTGTATTTTTAATAAATACTGAAAATAAAAGTATGCGATGACTTTGGACTTTTATAGGCGGATATTTGAGTCGCCGGATCTGAGCAAATAGTTGTCGGAACACACAGTGAAAATGAGGGAGTTACAGGATCTTGTTCCAGCAGGATCCGGTTCAAATTAACTACTGATCAGCGATGACTTGCCCAGCTGCAGCGTTTCCATAAGCATTTTAGCCATCACTGTAGGGGTGCACGAGCCCAGCGATTCAGGAACTCCAATAATCCTAATGTTGTTTTGCTCTTGATAAAATTCAAATCATCCATCAGAGCCGCTTTCATCTTCATCCTAATTATCACTTTGACTTCAGATTTAACTGAAGTCAGAATGACTGACTTCAGAGCCAACTCTCAGCCAACAAAGCAGCTGATCCCTCATGCCTATCCTTGGGTGTCGTGGACGACGACCCACATTCCTGTGTCTCTGTCCTCTTCATTTGCCAGTTAGCAAAATATTCCATGAACCACAGAACAGTTTTTGTTTTCAACTCTCAGACAGTGGTCACACTGGATCTACGTCTTCAATTGGTTAATTTTTTGATCCAAACCCAGAAGTGGACAACTGTCAAAGGTTCAGTGTAACATCTTTCAATATTTCATGAGATCACAAAAAACATTTGATTGTTACAACACGTTGACTCAGCTGGATGCAACACGATGGGAACCACAAAAAAAAAAAAAAAAGGTGGAGTAAAGATATGGGTTTTATTAAACTCAAAAATGAGAAGCTGGGGGAAATAGGCAAGCTGCATTCAGGTAGCCTGCAGCAAAGGTAAGGAAAGAAGAGAATTCCTCTCCTTTCAAAGAGATGGGCGTGGCTTAAGCTGCTCACACTTGCAGGTGGTTATAGTGATTGCAGGTGAGATTCTACCTTTAAAAAAAGGAGAGAAACACACACATTTCCATAATTCTGACAAAAACAGCCATGTTTCTGTCTTTTCTTGTCTTAATCTAAACTTGTGCATGAAGGCGGAGGTCTTGTGGAAACGTCTTCTGTTACAAATAAAGTCCAGTTGTTTTTATCTTGAA
The DNA here is from genome assembly GCF_014905685.2 of Nematolebias whitei. Classification (NCBI taxonomy): domain Eukaryota; kingdom Metazoa; phylum Chordata; class Actinopteri; order Cyprinodontiformes; family Rivulidae; genus Nematolebias; species Nematolebias whitei. Next base: position 16,486,575 of record NC_056516.1, on the reverse strand, counting down.
CTGTTTTGAAGGCGGAGGTTTTACTTGAAAACCTGTTGGTTAAAGCTTGATCATGCAAAGACAAAGCTATATGTCAGGGGTCTGCAACCGTTACAATCCAAAGAGTCATTTTACACCTTCGTTCACTAAATGAAAAGTATTCAGAGCCGCAACAATACGCTGCAACTGTGGTTATCAACTGGTGGCCCATGGGCCACTTTAGGTTTGTTGAATGGGCCTTTTGTGGCCACTAGGGGAGACATTATAAAGATAAAAATGACAATATATATTTTTACAATTTAAGACAAATGAAAATACCACATTCTTTTAAAGAGAGGTTTTTTTTTTTATTAATAAAAACTATGAACTATGCAGACCTAGGTGTTTTTTTTTTTAATTAATTAAGTATAGAAATAAATCATAAAGTTAAAGTGGGTATGTTTTACTCCTTGTACTTGTTCCAGCATTCACATATTTGCAAAATAAATGACAGGAAAACTGCCAAAACTACCATTAGTCCTTTTTTGTTTTTTTGTATAACAACCAATAAAATTGAGTTTTATTATAGTTTTGGTTAAAGCTTGAAAGAGCCGCTGCAGAGGGACCAAAGAGCCGCATGTGGCTCCTGAGCCGCAGGTTGCAGACACCTGCTATATGTGAATATCATCCAGGAATGCTCAGAGCTTAAGCTCATAAAAATGACTGAGGCAAAGTGGAAACTTGTTCTGTGGTCACGTGAATTAAAATTTGAAAATCTTTTTGGAAACCTTGGATGACAAGTCCTTCTGTCAGCACAAAGTTCAAAAACCTGCCTCTCTGATGGTTTGGGGGTGCATTAGTGCCTATGACATGGGCAACTTACACATCTGAAAAGACACAATAAATGCAGAAGAGTGCAATAGTCATTTTCTTTACAGAATACCCAAATCATTCAGTGTAAAAATACATTTTAAATACAAATCTTATAGTAATCTGTGCCCTTCTGGTTTGCAGCTTCATACTGAGTCGCTTGTCTTCTTCACTTGAGTTTAGCACCAGAAATGTTGCCTTGTCTATTATTAGCAGGGCTATAAATCCAGAAGCTTTTTTTTATTGTAGATAGGGAAGACTTTGGACCATGTGCCAGCATCATGATGGAGTTAAGATAAATAAGCCAGTGTGGGGATGGGAGCATGGTGCTTTGTGTCTGTAAGAGTTTTACTCCTCGAGAGGGATGAGCTTCAAGGAAAAACATCATGCATATCTTTAAATAAGGCAGTGAATGCATAAAATGTACCTTTCATCTTGACAAATGCTTTTTAACCATTAAATATCAAATTTTCCAGTTAATCAGAAATTGAGCTATTAAAAATGCTGAGATGTAGATTTTTTTTTTTATCTGCGCACCTGCGGAGCTTACTGAGGACAGCCATTCATCATCATCATTTTAGTCGTGGCTCTCTGCCCTCTTGTGTGCACTCATTAGGTCCTCTGATCTTGAGAACATCCTCTCCTCACACCCAAAGGAGATTAAGGAGAAGCATTAGGGTGTGCCGTCGCAGCATTAGTGAGGCGTGCAGCCTTGTCGCTCGAGCTGCTCCTGAATGTTTCAGTCTGTGGAACGAGTGCTGGAAGTTTCTGCATCACTGAACACGAACTGCTCGGGCCTTTTTAGATTATGACTCATTGCAGCAGGCATTTTGGACTCACTGTTTCCTCCCAACTGGCTTGAGCATTTTACAGAACCTGTGTTTTGTTTTCTTGCAGTCACGACTTGCTACAAGACGTGTGCGCAGAGACAGAACGAGACGAAACGGCACTAAGGCTTGGGTTTCTGCAGGAAAAGGCAGTGACTCCTCCCTTCTTGAAAATAATTCCTGTATGTTCAAGAGATATCAGCCACTTTTCAGTCCGCAGCACTAAATCGTTATCACCCACTGCTGAAAGGCAAATGTGAACACTATTGTTGCCCGCGTCTTCCGATGTCTGTGTTGGAAAAATACCTCATGAACCACTGTACGGATTTTGATGGAACACTTAAAAAAAAATGCAATCATCATTAGATGTATGCCTAAACTGAATACCCTTTTGGAGTCAATCTATTCAAGATTGCCGCTAATGTCAACATTAGCGGCACAAAAATGTGTATAACTCAGTCAATTTTACAAATGTTGAACTGTGATTCAGTAAAACTCAACAAAAACCTCTCTATAAAAATAACTGGAAAATGTTTACATAAATTCCTTAAAATGAATAAAGAAATGAATAAATTACTTGCCAAAGCCATCTATTTCTGGCTGCAGTGTAATGATAAATGGAATACTCACAGATTAAGGCCTAAAAAGAACAGATTCTAAGACTTGATCAAGTTTAACTGTGCTTATTTACACGTGCTCAGTATCATCAAACATGTGTGAGGAGGGACTGGAACCCTGGGATCAAGGAGAACGGGTATTATAGCACTTGGAGGAGTGATAATGATATTGCTTCTCTTTCTTACAGATGGACATGTGGTCTGTCCAGGAGGCAGGTGATCCAGTGGTTCCAGTGAACAGAAGGAAGACGTCCAGGTAGCGTTCCAGGTTGGGGCAGGCAAGTGGTAGGAAGGTGAGGAGACAGAGGAGTCTCAAGAGAGCTCCAGGTCTTACAGCGGGGATCCAGGAACAGGTAGGCTGCAGAAGGGAATGCTGTTAACATGAAGGGACATAAGGTAAGTTATCTCTCATCAGAATATACAAAAAGTCCAGAAACACAACGTTAAGCAGGTAATGCTCCAGCACTGACTGGAGGTCTTCTGCCGTCATTTGCACTCCTGTAGCTCATCAAGGCGATGGTCCACAGGTGTGGCTTGTTTGTGCTCTCATGTGCCTGCAGGACTCTGAGCAGGGTTAGGATGAAGCTAACACTTGAGTTTTCTGTTCTGTATCTATTGAAGGATCTGTGAACTTTGTAAGATTTGTGTTGTGATTGCAGCAAACGTGTTTATTCACAGTGAGCTTGGTTCTAACCTCCATACATGCGCGGTGAACTCTGAGTTTACGTTTGCTGTTGGATCTCACCAGTAATGAGCCGAGCTAAAGAAAAGTGAGCGTCAGCTGAATGAAACAGATCTAAATCAAGGCCTCGTCCACCAGCACGACTTAGCTTCAGTCTTAACTTTACGACAGTCTTTAGACCTTGATGATAGTTGATCAGAATCAGAATAAGCTCTATAATCATTTCACAGTGAAGTACAGCGAGATCATATTCCATACCGTCATCTGAAAGATGGGCAGAGTGTACATGGCTGCAGCTCCTAGGAGCGTGACACCTTATTCTTTTGATAAGAAAAGGGGAAAGACCATGAGGATAGTGGGTATTAAAAAAAAAAGATCTCTTCACACCTTGTTCTTGTCAGGACACGGTTTAAGACATCAAAAAAAAAAAAACTACCAGCCAGCACATTTACATTACATATGCATTTGATGACAACATGGTGAGATTTGTCCACAAAACACTTCCAGATAGTACCATAGTCCTGAAAAGATGTTAACGTGTCAGCCGGTACAGCTCTGAGAAGTGTTCACAGAAGTTCTCGGGGGGGGGGGGGGGGGGGGGGCAGGGGGGGGGGGGGACAGAGTAGAGGTTTCTAAATTACACATCCCTAAGAGAAATTTGATAACTTGGCCTATTCAAGGCCGACCAGGGAGGCCAGATTCAGATAAGCCCCAGTTGTTTGTGTGCAGGCAGACTGTTTTTCTCGTCAGCCTGGAGTTCTGCTGGGACTCTCGATGATCCAAAATGGCCACATTTGTTGGCTTTCCGCTGGTCCGTGCTTATTAGCCTTCTCCAAGATCGATTCCAACATGCAACAAGAATAATTTAAAACAATACTAATTGGTTACTCTACTGTTTTCTTTCTCTGCTGTCCATTGTTTTTGTTTTTTTGGTTGCTTTTTTTTTTTTTTTTATAAGATTTTTAGTTCATGTATGCAGTGCAGTGTGTTTTCTGTGTTAGTGCAATTAATTTTGACCTCTTGGAAGACCTACTTATTTTACAGGGTCTAATGCAGAAGAAAAATGCATCAAACAAGAATGAATATACTCATTTTCATTCAATCATCCATTTTCTATACCTGCTTGATCCTGTTCAGGGTGGTGGGAAAACAAATGTTTATCTCTAGTGTTAACATAGACCAGTGCTTCTCAATTATTTTCTGTTAAGCGTCCCCCCCCCCCAAGAAAGAAGAAAATTTGTTGCATGTGTGCTGGGAGTGACGTCCAGAGCGCGTGGACATAAAAACAGCAGCGGAGGACGGAGGAGGTGACGGTCAGAGTTTATTTATCGTTTCAGCAGCAGAGGAGAGACACGGTTCATGCATGTCTCCCAAAACAACAAGGCAGCCATATTTGTTCATAACTTTATTATTAGGAACGCACGCGACAAAATGAGAATAGTGGGGGAAAAAACTACTCCCTGCAGCAAAAAAGCATGTTTTCTAGAGTCACATGCACCCCCCCGGCATTGCCCCGGGCCCCCCCAGGGGGGCGCCCCCCACTATTTGAGAAGGACTGACATAGACAAACAAACCTAGAGCCATTTAGAATCAACAGTTAACCTAACATACATGTATTTAAACTGAGATGAAACTAGATTAAAGACCAAACCCTCATGTGCACAGAGGGAACAAGCCAACTGCAGACAGAATGCTGAGATACTTTTAAACCATAATTTTTTTTTTTATTTTTTTTTTTATTTATGTAATTGTTTTGTTTTGTTTTGTTAAATGATTAAATTTTTATACCATACCATAAACCGTCTTTCCAAGAGAAAACAGTGCTCAAAACATTACCACCATGCTACCAGTGGCTAACTGGTTAAAAAGGTGCTTTCACTCCATTCTAAAGACCACAAAGATGTGAGGGTTGATGCTTTAAAAATATCCAGTGAGGTGTGCTCAATTCAATTTATATTTATATACCACTAATTCTCAACAAAAGTCATCATAGGGGACTGTAAAAAAGCAACATTAGTACAAATTATCTCAAATTACATGCAGTATGGTTTAACAATTATTAAAATAAAATTAGCCTCAGTAAATTTGTAAATGCCAATTAATATAAGATGTCTAAGGAAACCATCGGAATGCCTCAAACTTCACTCTGATTCAGTCCCATTTTCTGAGCAAGCACGGGGAAGCCGATGACAGTGGAGCAAAAAGGTTTCCTTTAAACACACTTTCAGCAGAACCAGGGTCAGGACATGTAGCCACCAGATCTGACTGACAGGAGGTGCTAACTCCGGCATATTTACATTGATGCTTACCACTGACATGTTAATTAATATGCATTGTCCCAATTTAAATAAATGAAGAAATGAAATGAAAAGAGACAAAGGCTAATCCAGAAGTTTGGGGTTAGGCATAAAAACAAAGAACACCAAGTTAATAGCAGCAATAATTGTAAATACATGTCGAGAGTAAAGTGAAGAAAGTTCAGAAGTCATTTGAAGCCTATAGCAGCTTAACTAAATGGATAACCCAAGTTCATTTTACTATTTATTCAAAATGAAAGTAACACACATCTAAGTAACTGACTGGATTCATCAAGCTTCATGGGTAAATACAACCGACTATCATCAGCATGACAATAGACATTTATCTCAGCTCACAAGTCTTCCGTACTGTCAGGCTCCATGTGTTTTGTGGTGTTTTAGTCTTGTGATTCTTGTATTTAGTTTTCTCTGTGAATTTGTGTTACTTGTGTGTTCAGCTAGTGTTTTCTCCCTCTCATGTAGTTCTGCTCATGCCCCTCCTACTATCACCTGTTCCCCATTGTCTCCCCCAGGTGTTCGTCATTATCTGTCATTACTGTCTCTTTAAGTTCAGTGTCATTGTGTTTCTTCTGTCCATGGATTATGTTTCATACAGCCAGCCGTGCTGTTTTTTCGTGTCTTCCCTGATCCCGTTTATTTTATTTTTTTTCATGCAAGTTCAGCCGTTTGTTTTCTTGTTTAAAAAATATATTTATGTACTTCAGAGCTCCTCGTGTCTGTCTGCACTCTGGCTTCAACTCCTACAGAACACGATACATACGGTAAAAAGTACTGGTCCAAGCATGGAACATGGAAGAACTCCAAGACTAACTCTAATGAGTGAGGGAGACTCGTTATTAACATAAATAAACTGATATTTATCACAAATACGGTTTTTAAACAGTTTCAAATTGTTCCTGTAATCCCAAAATCATGTACAAGTCTCTGCAATGCAAAACGTTGATCAACTGTAAATGCAGCACTGCGATCTAACAGAACCAGTATAAGCCCATTATCTGAGGCCATGAGAACATGAGAATAATCTATTACAAGAAGGCGTTCTCTAGGTCTGTTGCAATAAACAATAAATCAATTAATCGCCTGATAAATGAAAATTATTGACCTCATTTTCATTTATCGGCTTTATCCTTTCTTAGCTTCTCTCTCTTTCTGAAGACACTGGATGACAAAAGGCTCAACTCCGGTGCTCTTCACTGACCCTCCCTTTCTCTTTTCTCTTTAAAATCTGTTTTAACCGTCCAAAATCGCGTTTTTGGATCATTAAAAGCAGCTAAGATGAGAAGCTAAGCTACAAGCTAAGCTAACAGGCCGACCTCGGGGGGAAAAAAACCTCCATCATTTCGAAGCTCCAAAACTCACAATTGAAATCCGTGCCTTGGTGTAAAAAGTTGTTTTTTCTCTGCAAAAATGAAGCTGAGAACTTGTTTACTGATTGTTTATTAAAAGCTTTGTGTGAAAAATGCTATGCTAAAAAGCTCAAACCACACAGAGCGTCCGCCATTTTGAGAACCGAAAAACAGGAAGGAGAGACAGCCCATGTCACGTCAAGGGGCCTCCTTCCCATTTTTCTCAAAGAGACACGCTGCTCGCTCCCTCACTATCCATCCTTCGATTCAAAGTGTCTTATACTGTCATCTGGTGGTTGCAAAAGGTAGTACACTCAAAACAAATCAACATTTCTTCTTAAATTTGACAATAATTACTAATTATTGTCAACTTTCAAACAATATTATCGTTTATCACCATAATTTCTGAGACAATCGCCCAGAAAAATGTGTTATCGTGACAGGCCTAGCGTTCTCTATCCAGAGGACATTGATTGATTATTCCATCTTTATCAGAACTCTTACAGTGCCCTCGAGAGCATCTATGAACATTGCTCAATGCTCTTGTGGTCTCCCCTCTGCAGAATGTCTACATCACTATGTGCTTGTTTGTGCGAGGTATTTTTTAATATCAGAGTATTTTCTTCTCAGGCAGAAAAAAAAGTCTGATAGGAATTTTTTTGCCTCCAATTCCTACATGTGTCCAGTTTATCACTTTTGTTGTCTGTCCAAACAGGCCTCACTTGTAAATGAGTCTTTGAGGCTCAATGTGATTTATCTGTTTAAATAAAGGTTGAATGAATGAATGAATGTTTACCTGAGTTTTATCCAGGTACTCCAATTTCCTCTCACAGTCCAAAAATATGCATGTTTAGGCTGCCTTCAGGCACAGACCTCCTTTGCAAAAGAGATCTGTGATCTCATTGGGATTTGCCTGGTTAAAAGAAAGGTTAAATTAAAAAAATGAGAAACATATGTTACCTACACTGTATCTACAAATATAGAAAAAGATTCCCTGCATAGCTCAGTGTTCGGATGTCACAAGAGGTCCTCTATTCTTATATGCAGTAACTAATACCCACTTGAATATCTGGCACCAAAAACATTAAGGTTTATTCCTTATCCCTGTTCAATTCCACTCTAGAAAAACAATAATTTCAAAAAACTACAAACATTCATTTTTCAAATCACTGCACAATAGGTGACATCACTGTACCACTTGTTAAATTTAGTTCATTAGTTTATTGCTTATTTGTCATATGCAGGAGGCCTATGACAAGGTGATGCCATCTTTGCTTTGAGGATGCTGATGGAGAAGTACAGAGATTAGAAAGAACTCCATTGTGTTTTTGTGGATTTAGAAAAAGCATATGACAGGGTGCTGAGGGAGGAGGTGTGGTATTGCATGAAGAAATATGGAGTTGCAGAGAAGTATGTAAGACTGGTACAGAACATGTATGAGGACGTGAGATGTGCTGTAGGAGTGAAAACTTCAAGGTGGAGGTGGGATTGCATCAAGGATTAGCCCTTCTTGTTTGCTCTGGTGATGGATCGACTAACAGATGAGGTCAGTCATAGTCCCCATGGACTATAAAGTTTGCAGATGACATAATGATCGATGGTGAGAACAGATGGAAGAGAACTTGGAGAGGTGGAGGTATGCACTTGAAAGAAGAGGAATGAAAGTCGGTTATAGTGAGACAGAGTACATGTGTGAATGAGATGGAGGCCGGTGGAACAGTGAGGCAACAAGGAGCAGAGGTCACAAAGGTGCAGAACTTCAAGTACTTGGGTCCAATGTCCAGGAAAATGGGGAGTGTGGTAAAGAGGTGAAAAAGAGAGTCCAGACAGGATACAGTGGATGGAGAAAAGTTTCAAGATTGATTTGCGACAAAAGGGTGGAAGCTAAGGTCAAAGGAAAAGTTTACAAGACAGTGGTGAGACCAGCTATGTTGTATTGTCTGGAGACAGAGACATGGACAAAAAGACAGGAGAAAAAACTGGAAGTGGCAGAAATGAAGATGATGAGGTTCTCTTTAGGAGTGACAAGGCTGGATAAGATTAGGAATGAGGTCATCAGAGGTACAGCACAGGTTGAACAAGTGGGAGATAAAGTTAGAGAGACCAGAATGAGATGGTTTGGACATGTCCAGAGGAGGGACAGTGGGTATATTGGTAGAAGGTTGTTAGAAATGCAGCTGGCAGGAAAAAGATGAAAGCCAAAGAGGAGATATATGGATGCAGTTAGAGAGTACATGGAGATAGTTGGAGTGAGGACAGAGGACGCTGAGGACAGAGTGAGATGGAGGAGGATGACTCACTGTGGCGACCCCTGAAGAAGGAGAAGCCAAAAGAAGAAGAGAAGGTCAACAATGCATTGAAATGTTCAGGACGAAAATAAATGTTTCAACTTGCCAAAAAAAAAAAAAATGCAACAAAATTAGAAAACAAAGCACCAAAAGTGAAAAAGAAATACATCTACAAGGTCCAAAAGAAATATAGTAAACAACATGGTAGAATACAGCGGTGCAAGTAGGATGAATCAGTACAAACAAGTATCTCACAGGCAGTAACGCTGTCTAAACACTGCCTAACACAACACACACCACACAGGTTGTGTGAAAGGTCACTGCACAGGCACTGAGCAACATTGAGATGAACTGAATCATGATGGCAAGGCGACCACATGATACAGCCACACAGTGCAGCAGCAGTGAACATATTAGGTGTCACAGATGTGACTCAGTTCTGTCGAGCCGGCAGACAGAGAAGAAATCCGGAGCCACAACACAGTCGGGGATGGACGGCTCCAGCCATGTTTCCATAAAAGCAAAACCACAACAGCTCCTAGTGTCCCGTTCGCAATAAATTTGTGCGAGCAGGTCATCTGGCCCATTCCTCAGAGACTGAACACCTGAAAGCAGGATCGAGGGGAGAGGGGGTTTGTCGCGTCTCTGGCAGGTCCTGCACAAAACACCAGTTCGCTTCCCTCTCCATGTTTTCCTATTACGGTGCCAGGTAAACAAAGGACCCAGGGTCAAATGTCTGCCACCAAGTCCTCAAAAGTTGGCTTAGAGTCCTTACCCATTGACGATCATAACTCCAAAAGTGTGTCGCGGTCATACCTGTAGTGTGCGAGTGCAATGCAGGTGCAAAAATTCAAAACAAAACTACAAGGAACAACAAAAATTGCGAGTCAAAGTGCAGCTCTCATCAGTGCGACCATGCTGCGGCGCACATTATTACGAATTACACGTTACAAATTTAGCTCTCCTCTTTACTCATAACCTTCTTCTTATACTTAAAAAAAAAATAATAATTTCTACAGTTTCGTCCAAGAAAATGTGACCCATCACATTGAATGGGGAATTAAGTCAAAGGACTGGTCCAAACAAACAAAGCATGTTTCCACAATTATGACTTTTTATGTTACATTTTGAAACCCAGATCATTTTAATACCTTGAGAGTTGAGATATGGCTCAATTTGCCTTGCTTATCAGGATAACCCCAGGAAAATCTGTGAGTCCTTTTTTATTATATTCTGATGAAGATACTAAATATCAAACCACGTTTGGATATCTGGATTTCGCAGTTAGTATTAAAAATAGCTTCTTTAGAGAAATTAGCTAAACTTTAAGGCTTTTCTGCTTAAAATCATTGTTAGTTGTTGGTCAGAAAAGCACTTCAAACCATTTTTAGGTTTATATTTCAGACATTACATTCAAGACCAAAAAAAAGTATTTATCATCTTTTGGCATAATGCAATTATCACAAATAAACCAATGAGTGCCCATATTTCACATGACCAGCTCATGACGTAATCCTCAGTTTGATGTGATGAGTCATAAACATGCTTCGTTTTGTACAATATTTGACAGGTTTTGAGTTTTCCAACGTTCATATTATGAACTAATTTGTCTTTAAAAATAATGACTTTGAAACTCTATGAACAATCCTTAATGCCATTTTATCATCTGCATTGAAGATTAGTGTGTTTGTGTTTTCATTAATTATGACAAAACATATTTTAATATTTTGGATGATTTTTGTTCTTTTAACATATTTATTGTTTACACATCAAAATGTCAGCATTTTGTCAAATTAGGTTTTTACAAAAGTAAGTCTCAAATTATTATTATTATTAGGCTTTGGAGACGAAAGATGATATATGTTGGATTTCAGGCCACATTGGTAAAATGGACTAAAAAAACAAGTAGATATCTGAGCAGAACCCGGAAGGTGAAGCTTCCTCTTTGGCTCCAGGTCAACAAACAACAATTTATTCCATGTAAACTAACAGGAACATTGCCCTTGTTAGAACACATACACATACACCACAGATAGTTTTCAGGTATTGACTGTAGATTCACATAATCCTTAACTTACAGCAGTGTGTTCAAAGATTCATGTTTCTAACATGCTTTGCTGTAGTTAAGTTGTGCCTACAAGAAAGCTCATGTTGCTGATAATTCCTCCACACATGATTATGTGTGGGGGAGGAGTTCCTTAAAGCCCGACATCTCCAGTGTCCAGACCCTGGTTTCAAAAAAATAACATGGCAGCTCCTGTAAAATGTTTCCTGATGGATTTTATTTTATTTTTACATTCTGAAAAGGCATACACAAACACACATAGGTTTGTCTTGCTATCTTTGTGTGGATTTTGCATTGACTGCAATTCATTTGTCATTCATTTATATAGCCAAACGCTGACCCTTACTCTAAACCTAATCATTACCAGTACATACCTAACTCTAAACCTGTGACAATTTTTTCTCTTGAAACCCATTTGCAGACAGACCATGAGAACTCAGAGGAATATAATATTAAAGAATGTATTAAATAAATTAGAAAACCTAACCATTACCAGTACATACATAACCATTACCAGTACATATCAAACCCTAAACCTAACCATTACCAGTACATACCGAACCCTAAACCTAACCATTACAGTACATTACAAACCCTAAACTTAACCATTACCAGTACCTATCGAACCCTAAACCTAACCATTACCAGTACATACCTAACCCTAAACTTAACCATTACCAGTACATACATTACCCTAAACTGAACCATTACCAGTACATGTCTTGCTCTAAACCTAACAATTACCAGTACATACCTAACCCTAAACCTAACCATTACCAGTACATACCTAACCCTAAACCTAACCATTACCAGTACATACCTAACCCTAAACCAAACCATTACCAGTACATACCTAACCCTAAGCTTAACCATTACCAGTACATACCTAACCCTAAACCTAACCATTACCAGTACATACCTAACCCTAAACTTAACCATTACCAGTACATACCTAACCCTAAACCTAACCTTTACCAGTACATACCTAACCCATCCTCAATTCACAGTTTATTCCTAATCCTAAACCCTAACCCACCAACGGCACTTCTTCTAATGGGGCTCAGGCTTTTGGACTCATAAGGAGCCATTGGTCCTCACAATGTAGTATGTTGGTAAAATGGGCCTTTCAAAGTAACATAAACAAAGACACACACGCACACACACACACACACACACACACACACATGCTCCACAGGATAAAAATACGTTCCCTCCAGTGTTTTATATTTTTAGATGCACAGGTAAGACCATAAACAAACATGAATGTGTAAAATGTCTCCCTAGTTAATTATTTAAATGGAAAATCTATAGAAAACAGACCTTCTTCTATTTCATGCTGTTACGATTCTAAAATGTATTATTAATGAGGGTAAAAATACATATTCATATAAAATGCATTTATCACGTTACAAGATATGCGTCCCATTCAACAATTTTTAAAGTTAGATTTCTTGTTGGAAGCGGGGAGCGTCTTGTTTTCATCCTGTGTTTACACCTGCAAGTCTCTTAGTGGTGAATGACAATGAGAACAGCCGAAAGCTGAAACACTCATCAATAAATCATGAAATAAACCCATTGTTGCTTGAGTCATTTAAGAGCCCGTGTTTTTGTTCAAAGCAGGTCCTGGTGCTGGATCCTACTTCAGCAAATGTCAAACAGGTCTAATGATGTCCTCCTGTTGGGAATTGAGCTCTCCGTGCATCGAGGGAAGTTTTTCTAGAATACTGAAATGAAGGTCAGCTTTCTGGGTTGCCATTTCCCTCAGTGACCATCCTGCCAAGAGAGAAGGAGATGGAGAATGCAACGCTACATGACCGCTGCACAGTTACGCAAGACCAGAGAAAGTGCAACAGCAGCAATGAAACCGGGAGATGAGGAGGGAAAGTGCAAACGACACACAGAAAAGGGGAGAAGCGAGGAGGAAGGGGGGTAATTTGATCACATCAGCATCCTCATTTACAGGACAGAGAGCTGGGGTTAAGGACAACTAATGAAATAGGCAGAAGCTGAGTCAGACGTTTGCCTCCGTCTCACACTGAAGGAAAACAACTGACTAAAAGAAGGAGAGTGATGAAGGTGGGTTCAGAGGTCACCCTCAGAATACAGCTGCATACTCCTGGACTACAGGTGTTCTTGCATGGGGGCAACTGTGGCTGAGTGGTTGGAGCAGTCATCCTCCAATGGGAGAGTTGGGGGTTCGATTCCACCAGTCACATGCTTAAGTGTCCCTGGGCAAGACACTGAACCCCTCAGTGCATCCGATGTGTGTCCCATCAGTGTTTGAATGTGATAAAGCTCTGATTAATCTCTTTATAATGATTTGTTCAATTAGCTTTGTATAGATCTAGTAGAGTGCTGTATTAATGGGTAAATGAGGCACAGATTGTAGTAAAGCCCTTTGAGTGTCTTGACAAGATAGAAAGGCGCTATATAAGTACACATGTACCATTACTACTGCAATTACTTTATTTGTTTTATTACACTTAAGAAATGTGTGTGGAGAGACACATTCCTGCTGCAACATTTGATTTTTATTGTTTAAACGTGAATAAATATGTCAAAATAAGTGAAACACTAACTATCCCCATATTTAATTTCATCTTGATAACATTTTTAGTTTTCTACATTCGCCTTATAATCTAGCTGTTTTTGCTACGTTTTTTTTTTGCCATCCTATTTTAATTTGTAAAAAATAAATAAATAAAATGTATGCCTCTTCATGATTGTCTATTGTTGTCATTGTTGTCCACTGTTGTCATCTCTCTTTGTTAAGAAAACAGGTCTCTCTTGTAAATGAGTCCTCAAGGCTCAATGGGATTAACCTGTATAAATAAAGGCTGAATTAATTAATAAAAAAATAAAAAAATATCTCTAAGCTGGAAATGTCCCCAGATTTAATTTCAGAAATCTGGTCACTTTTTTTTTCTTTCCGCAGGTCTAGAGGCAGACTTCAATGATGTTGTTCTATGTCGTATAAGCTTCGCCCTTTAAGGCCTTCGCTTTAGTGGGTTTATCCCGTTATGCAGAGCATAAGCACTGAAAAAATTAGTCCACGCCCACCTGCTGTGTGGGCCCCACCCGGTCCGTATAAATTACGTTAAGAGCGGGAAATCGGCTCCCATTTTTTCTTCAGCGAGCTAATATAGCACTGTCAGAAGAACAAAGAAGATAAATTGTGTAAATGACCAACCTTTGCGAAAGATGCTTGGCCCGGCAGTCGACCTCCGGTCGTCCGGTGAGTTCTCCTCCCCGAGGAGAAGATGACAGCAGTCTTATTCCAAGGTAAGCGTCGTGGAACATTTCCCAGTGACAGGTCACTACACGCTGGACAACGCCATCTTGTGGTTTTCCTCTTATCGCCGACCCTCGGGGCGAACCGGATGGTTCCTCCGGGGCAAGGCGTGCTCAGCTGCAGCCCCGCTGCTCATTCCCTCCTGGGGAGCGTAGTGTAGGTGGAGGGGGGCTGAGTGAATGCTCACCCCATCCCACCTCGTTTCGCATCGGCGATCACACCGCTCCCGGCCGACGGCGCCCTCAGGGGTTGCCCGGCGGAACCCAGGAGGAGGCTGACATGAAGGGACCCCCTTTTTTCTACGTCCCTCGCCTTTTCCCGCCAGTTCGGATGATCGGCGGAAAGGTTATTTTTCACTGGGCTCCACTCTGGCTCACCGTCTTGATCCATACGGCCTCGCGTTCCAACAGGACGTTCCACGGGCGAGGCCGCAGACGGTTCTTTCCTGGTAGATTAGAGGAGTCGGTCCCCAGTCCGCTCCCATCACCAGAGTTGAGGGATTCACCGAGCGGGGCTATTCCTCGGTAACCCCCCCCCCCTGGAGCCAAGCCTCGCGGAAGCTTCCGGAGCGAAGCTGCCCAGGTCGGAGCAGCGTCCCGTCCCTCCGGAGGAACCAGACGGCGACCACGCTCTCCAATCGAGCCCACCGACGTGTTTTCAGGCAGCTGCAGTTAGCAACAACGTGTGCTGCTAGCATATAGCATGTCCAAGGGACTGAAGGCCGCAGACCTGCCTTGGAGACGAAGAACTCCCTCTGTAAGGCAGCTGACGCTATTCCTCGGTACCCCCCCCCCCCTGGAGCCAAGCCTCGCGGAAGCTTCCGGAGCGAAGCTGCCCAGGTCGGAGCAGCGTCCCGTCCCTCCGGAGGAACACAGACGGCGACCACGCTCTCCAATCGAGCCCACCGACGTGTTTTTTCAGGCAGCCGCAGCTAGCAACAACGTGCGCTGCTAGCATATAGCATGTCCAAGGGATTGAAGGCCGCAGACCTGCCTTGGAGACGAAGATCTCCCTCTGTAAAGCAGCTGACGCCAGCTCAACATGTGTGCCTCTCCCACGGTTTGCCTTGTCGGGGACTGCAGCGCGGAGGACGATGACCCAACGATCCACCTGGCTTCGTTACTCCCCTCGCTGCCGGAGAATCTGCACAAGACCTGATGAAGCCCATCGCGGACGCGCTGTTCAGAGCAGCTTCAAACCATGCTGGCGAAGTGAAACAGTCGGAGGAGGTGCCAAAAGCTGTTCGCCACCTCATCAAGCCGCGCGGCCCACCCCGTCCCCGCTGGAGGGACCGTCGCGAGCAAGTTTTCGACTTTTCCACGGCCGCGGCTCTCGCTGAGTTCCACCACCAGCCCCGCCCGTCAGAATCCAGCCCTCTTCACTCCGGCAGCCTGCAGCTCAGCGTTTCCCCAGAGTTCGCCTGCAAGACAGCGCTCTGGGCAAACAATCGCAGAGCTCATGAGAGAGAAAGCTCTCAAATGACGGTCTCCGGAGGGTGTGTGTAAAAGTGACACGAAAGTTGAAATAAATCATCATTAATGATCCAAGTGTCTGTTTTTTAGCCAGTCTGTAAGCCCGGATCAGCTCACAGCGGCCGCACACATAAGAGCGCACTCGTGGGATGAAACAGCCCCACACACGAGCCGGTGTCCTTAAATAAAGGTTTTTAACTCACCGTCGCTCTAAGACATGACGAGTCGATCACAGAACAGCCTCCACACATGAGCCGGTGTCCTTAATTAAAGGTTTTTAACTCACCGTCGCTCTAGACATGACTAGTCGATCACAGGACAGCCTCCACACATGAGCCGGCGTCCTTAATTAAAGGCTTTTAAACTCACCGTCGCTCTAGACATGATGAGTCGATCACAGAACAGCCTCCACATGAGCCGGTGTCCTTAAATAAAGGTTTTTTAAACTCACCGTCGCTCTAGACATGACGGGTCGATCACGGCACAACGGTAAGCGAAAATAACTCATTACCAACTAGAACTGCATGATCCTCACTCAAGCGGTGTCAACTCGCATTTGTGGGATGGAACAGCCTCCACATGAGCCGGTGTCCTTAAATAGGGTTTTTAATTCACCGCCGCTCTTGACATGACGAGTCGAACACTAAGATGACAGCCTCCATCCAACGGTGCTGCGTTGATGCTGGCGCACACAGCTGCCGGCGCTAACCAGCTCACATCGGTATAAATGTGGTCCGCAGGCTGATCCGGGTGGGGGTCCTTCTCTCTCAGCTTTCGGCAGCTCACCGCAGCTTAAACGTGAAGCAGCCGAAGAACCCGGTAATGAGTCCCTCCAGAGAACAACGTGTGCTCCCGCGGGGCTAAGCAGCCTTCACTCCAACAGCACGGTGTAAATGAAGTCACGCCCTCCGCCTTTCAACGTTCGCACAGCGACGTCAAACGCGCAGCTCACCGCGTCATCAGCTGTCACACGCTTCGCCTTCAGCTCAAGTCTTGCCCGGGGTCACACAGAAAACATTCCCGCGACGCATGACGGCGGTTGAGGGACGGACTGCTGACAGCCGTACAAAACATGACGCATCATTAACGCACGTTCATCCACGAACGTTACGTAGAGTGGCTAAACATGCTCGCCGTTTTTTCAGATGGATGGACAGGGTTTATGCAAATGGTACAAGTTACAGTTTGCAACCCGAACCCCTCCATTCAGAGGAGTTATATAAACGGTCCCGTCATCATCATCAGACTGATTCTCTTCCCTAAATGCAGAAATCCAAGTGTTTTCTGATAAAAGTAATCTACAGAGTTCCCCAAGGGAGAGAAAACACGAGGGTTTTACTCACGGATCGGAGGGGTGAGACCGTTCTTGGATCTGTTGTTTAACATCCAGAGAACGCATACCGATCATCCTAAAACACAGAGACGAGAGCTTTTTGTTTTACCTGGATGATCTGCTGCTCCTGTCACTTCAGACAGGAGGCGCTGATGCAGGATCAGGTGTTGACATCACACCTGTTAATCTGGGCTTCGCCATAAGTGGAAGGAAGCTCGATTTTCCCGGCCCAGACATTTGTTTTCTGGAGTGGAATTAAATTCAACCACCATGAAAACTCATTTATCACATGAGACGCCTCTAGAGGTGTTTTTGCACGTCTACATGTGGATCCAGTAAAACAAACGACGGATGATCATTGTCTTTTCCTCTGTGGAAGCAGACCTCCGACTCTGGGGAAACACCTTGTTTTTCTATCAGAGGGAGTCCCCCTCAGCAGACCCACGTCATGGGTCAGTCTTCACGGACACGTTGCTGTCAGGCTGGGGGGGGGACATACCTATCTCAAGCAGTAGGGGCGCTGTGGCCCCACTACACATCAGCCCACATCAATGTTTTGGAGTGTCGCACAGTACTGAATGTGATTCAACACCTTGCTCCTGTGCTACAGAATCAACACGTGTTGATTCACACAGACATCATGATGACTGCTGCGTACATAACCATCAGGGTGTGCGTTCAGCCAGATGTTACACATTGTGCGAAAGCTACTGAGTTGGGTTCATCAAAACCTGCTTTTATTAGAGCGGTTTACATATCCGGTGTTCTGATGTGACGTCCAAGGGCGGCCCACGTTACGTGGACCGGATCCTCCATCCGGATCTGATGTTTTCAGACGCAGCAGAAGTTGGCAAAGCAGCTGTGGACCTGTTTGCGATGCGAGAAAAACGCTCAATGTCAACTACGGTTTTCCCTGAGCCCGCGAGACGATCCATCGCTGGGGGGGGACGCATTTGCTCACAGTCGGTGGCCCAAAACGCTTTTTACGCGTTTCTTTCCCCCCACCTCCTCTGTTTTTTACGGTCCATGAACCGAGTTCAAGAGGAGGGATTGACAGCTCTCCTGGTGGCTCCCGGCGTGTGAACGCACTATGGTTCCCAGGCCTGCAACGTCTGTTGTTGGGTCGCCGTGGAACTGTCATGGAGGAAGGATGCTCTCCTTCAGGCAGGAGGAGCGACCAAGAGTTACCCAGAAATAGGTCAACACCGGTGGGTCTGACCGCTGAGCGGTTCCACTTAGAGGATGGGTCTCCCTCAGGAGATAGTGTGCACAATTCAAGATTCACGTGCTGCATCTACCACAGTTCTGTACACATCAAGGGGACGGCTTTTCAGCGCTGGTGCACAGAGAAGGTTTAGAGACCACTTCATGCCTTTTAGGCGGCGTGTTGTTTTCTACAACAGCTGATGGATAGGGAGTTGGCTTTCAGTACGCTTTTACGTACGATTGCAGCCATCTCTTCCTGCCACAAAGGGTTTGGAGACAGAACAGCTTTTATCACCCGCTGATGAAGCGGTTTCTAAAAGGTGTACAGAGATGTAGGCCTGTTTTCACGCCCACTTGTTCCACAGTGGGTTTAATGCTGGTCCTGCGAGCCCTGATCAAAGCTTCAATTGAGCCTCTGGATCAGGTTTCATTTAAATTCTTGTCTCTTTTAACAGCCCTGTTGCTGGTTTTAACACCCGCTAAGAGGGTAAGTATTTATCTGCCCTCTCTGTTGCTTCGTCATGCCTTAGAATTAGGCTGACGGGCAGCTCAGCTGATTTAAGACCAACCCAGCTTTTATGCCTAAAACATCACGAGCTCTTTTAAATCAAGAGTGATATCGTTGGAGGGGTTTTTTCCCTCCCACAGATCAGAAGGGGAAGCATCTGTTCATCTTCTCTGCCCGGTGCAGGCGTTGACGTGTTACGTAACGCGCACAGCTGCAATGCGTTCAAATTCAACAATTGTTTGTGCACTATAGAGATGCTTCTGCAGGTCGCCGTTATCCATCCAGCGCTTGTCACACTGGCTGTGTGAGGCCTTTTCTGAAGCCTTCAGAGCATCAGATTTAGGGCCTCCTGTCAACCTCTAAGCACATTCGACCAGGGGTATCGCATCTTCGACTGCTCTGCATAATGGTATGTCAATGCAGGACATTTGCACTGCGGCTGCATGGTCAACACCCTGCTCATTTATTCGCTTTTACCTACGTGATGTAACGGCTCGTTCCATGACACATTCTGTCCTTAGTGCTCTAACAGAATGAATATTATTGTTCTCATGGAACTCTGTTTAAGCTCACTTCTGTCTGCATGCATTACAGTGTGAGATGTTGTTATCAGTCACAGTCGTGTCTGTGATTTTGGTTCTATTGTCACTAATCAGTTCATGATTATTGTTAACAATCAGTTCATTTGATTATTGATCAATTCATGGACATTAATCTGTTTATACTGTTCAGCCATGAACCAGTTGGTTCATGCCCCCCTCCCCCCCTCTTTTCAACTTCCTCTTCCCGTTGAAAGTTTTTCCGGGGTATTCATGCTTGTCAGAACGCATAGTTACACAACATGCGTCTGTGCATGGCACATAATTACGCGATGCGTAGTTTATGCACACGGGGAGCTGGGTGACAAGACGTTTTTTGGGCAAGCTTCCGCTTCTTACTGTGTTCGAATGGACCCAGTGAGGCGAGGACCACATCGGCTTCGCCCTTTACCCACTAAAGCGAAGGCCTTAAAGGGCGAAGCTTATACGACATAGAACGTTGGTTACGTACTGTAACCCCAGATTCTATGAGTATAAGCGTAGCCCTTTAAGCGTCGGGCCTCACTGGCTCCTAAATGGCTGAAGAAAAAGCTATTTTGGGAGCCGATTTCCCGCTCTTAACGTAATTTATACGGACCGGGTGGGGCCCACACAGCAGGTGGGCGTGGACTAATTTTTTCAGTGCTTATGCTCTGCATAACGGGATAAACCCACTAAAGCGAAGGCCTTAAAGGGCTACGCTTATACTCATAGAATCTGGGGTTACAGTACGTAACCAACGATTTGTGTTCTCTTTATCCCTCTCTCTCTCCTCTATTCCTATCTCTTACTTTACATTTTAACTCTTCTCTCACTTTTCTGCTTTGTTATCTTCTTTTTTTTCTGTCCCCGTGTCCATTACATTTGGAACAAACCCAAAGCATATTCTAATAAAATTTTATTTATATATCAAGTGGAGCATTAACCATACCATACCATACCACTTTATTTATAAAGCACTTAAAACAGCAACAAGCCAACCAAAGTGCTGTACAGACAAAACAACAGGTAACACACCAAGCAAAATACAAAATGAAATAAATCAGAATATAGACAAAAAACGATGCAGCCATAATGCTCTGCTTGTGAAAGTAAATCTGTTGGGCATCACTTTGACTCAGACAATAATTCTAAGTGTCACAATGCCGGACAGGACAAGGGGGGAAAAAAGAAATCTGGTCACTTTATTCTGTTAGCAACATGATACTGTTAGCAGCTTGGTACTGTTAGCAGCATGGTACTGTTAGCAGCATGGTACTGTTAGCAGCTTGGTACTGTTAGCAGCGTGGTCCTGTTAGCAGCGTGGTCCTGTTAGCAGCGTGGTCCTGTTAGCAGCGTGGTACTGTTAGCAATGTGGTCCTGTTAGCAGCGTGGTACTGTTAGCAGCGTGGTCCTGTTAGCAGCATGGTACTGTTAGCAGCGTGGTCCTGTTAGCAACATGATACTTTTAGCAGCGTGGTCCTGTTAGCAGCATGGTCCTGTTAGCAGCGTGGTACTGTTAGTAGCAT
>NC_056516.1:16453947-16465697 GCF_014905685.2 Nematolebias whitei | reverse complement strand
CTGTTAGCAGCATGGTCCTGTTAGCAGCGTGGTACTGTTAGTAGCATGGTCCTGTTAGCAGCATAGTACTGTTAGCAGCGTGGTACTGTTAGCAGCGTGGTACTGTTAGCAGCGTGCTCCTGTTAGCAGCATGGTACCGTTAGCAGCGTGTTCCTGTTAGCAGCGTGGTACCGTTAGCAGCGTGTTCCTGTTAGCAGCGTGTTCCTGTTAGCAGCGTGGTCCTGTTAGCAACATGATACTGTTAGCAGCGTGGTACTGTTAGCAGCGTGGTCCTGTTAGCAGCGTGGTAATTTTAGCAGCATGGTCCTGTTAGCAGCATAGTCCTGTTAGCAACATGGTCCTGTTAGCAGCATGGTACTGTTAGCAACATGATATGATATGATATAGTGTGGCTGTGTCAGAGAATAATAATAATAAAAAATAATACATTGCTCTCAGTCACATTTTTTATTGCTTTATTTTTTACCTCTATCCCTATGCTTTCAATTTTTAAATTATCTTACTTGGAGGTGCTTTGCATCTACTACATTTTGTAAATGCAGAAAAATTGACCGCAGGATCTTTCTCTTACCCCAGACAAGAAACTGCATTCCCGGATGCAGTTACCTCTCAGCACGTCCAACAAAATAGTTTTGGTTTGGGTAAAGAGCAATAACACACTTATATATCCTGATGCATGCTCAATAATCCAGGTAGAACACAATTACATGTTACATAAGTAAACATTTAGTACAAAACATCTGTTCCAGCTGCATGCGAGGCACAGAATATACATTTCTGCATTGGTTATGTCTTTCCAGATGTGTAAGCTGCCCATGCTATACGCACTAATGTACTGCCATACCATCAGAGAGGCTGGCTTTTGAACTGTCTGCTGATGACAACCCGGCTGGACACTCTCCTTATTAGTACGGAGGACGTGGCCTTCATGATGTCCTAAAATAATAAAAATTTTGATCTGTCTAACCCCCGAGCAGTTTTCCACTTTGCTTCATTCCATTTAAATTGAGCTTTGTGCTAAAGGAATGTGTATTATTTGCACTCACCATGCTCCATTTTACTGGACTAACACATTTCAGTCTGCTCTTTTATTGTTATTGTGAATGATATAAAAATGTTCCATGATCCTTACTCTATGTAATAATCAGTCTTCATGTGACCGGTCAGTAAAGAGACATCAAGGAATAGATTTTATTATCCTCAAGGGTTGATTGATATGATTACAGTGACGTAAATTCGGAGAGTCCTTGGGAGCGGTCTGTCTTCCCTGATTTGTCCCAGCTTCTGACTGGACAGGGTGAGGAGGGGCTGGTGGCTGGATGTTTTTCTACAAAACTAACTTTTTCAGTTTGGGAAGTCAGAGCAGGTCAGAACCTCAGACTGGTATTAATTAACAAGTGTGAACTTATAAATGCATTGATCTTCTGTGATTACTGGCTGTTCTCCAAAGCTTTGTAATAACTCTGATGAAATCTACACCTGATCGTTTGGGTAATCACTTTTCTCCACAAAACTTTGGTCCAGAAAAGATTGCATTGTAGATGGTCTCCACATTCGGCACATATTTTATTTATATTTTACACTTGTGTATTGTGGGGGGGAAATTGGGATTGTATTTAAAACGATTTCTTATTTCGTATTTTTATCATAAAAGTTGACAACCTTGAAAACAATAGTGATAAGTGAACAAAAACAGTATGGTGGTTGTTGATGGGTTCTTTTCATGGTTTGCATATTTAAACTGATATTAGATGAGGTGACAAACCTTAGTCAACAACATGTGGTTTGACGAAGGGCTTAAAGTTTGGGAACTACTGATGATCTGATGTTTGTTCAGCAGCTTGTCCATTTAAGCAGATTTAAACTAAGCTCAATATAAACTTTCATGAAAATGGAAAAAAAAAAAAGACACACAAGCTTAAAATGTGTCTTTACATGACTGTGGGAAGTTTCACATAGAAGCTGAGCATAAAACAAAGAAATTAAACTCATTTAAAGTGCTGTATTTTTGATTTTCTGCTGCACTGTTCAACATATTTCTATTGCAAACATTAGATTTGTCAAATGTTTTGTCTAAAACAGAGCAAGGGCAAACGAAACGAAACGAGTGGGGTCGAAGCTAAATGTGCTGGGTCCAAATCTAGTCTGAGGCTCTGCCAAGTTCAGATTATTGGTACTGTTTGAACGTTCCAATATTTCTGGATGCGCCTCCTCATTTCCACACCAATACAGCAAATGTTGTTCATGGAACTTTTGGCCAGAAGAAAGTTTTAATCAAGTAATTCTTATTTTGGTACCACTTTACAATAAGGCTCCCCTAGTAGATGGCTAATATAGTTTATAGATACGTTATTAATTCCTCTATAAACACTTTATAAATAGTGAGCCAAATCTGTTCACCTATATATTTCATCTAGAGTTGTTATATTAAACATTTCAGACTAAGTTACTATATCTTGTAAGCACAAGAAGCATTTGTAAACCTAATTTTTTAAGGATATAAGTTGTAGATATGTATAAGGCAGTGATAAAGTACAATATTATATGCTAAAGAAATAGGTTTAAAAATGCTTATTGCGCTTACAAGGATTCAAGGTTCTTTTAATGTCATTCGCATCACATGTGGTACATGAGGTGGAACAAAATTGTGTACACGTGGTCCCAGTTACATCCATAAAATGTAAAAGAAAAACAGTAATAAGATCTAAGATGTGAACTAAGAAAAATGTTAACTAAAAATACGCTAAGCACTAGTAGTTCAAAAACATTACACCAAACAGCAGCACGAACATGAGTCTGTGTGAGCAGATGAGCACGCATGAACACAGCAACATGAAACAGATCAGCAGCAACATGAAAGTGATCAGCAGCAACATGATGTGATTTTTTTTTCACAGTGATTATTCTGGTTAGAGATTCATGAGTCTAACAGCCTCAGGGTAGAAGCTGTTCCTCAGTCTAGTGGTTCTACACTTAATGCTCCTCAACCTCCTGCTTGAGAAGAGCAAGGCAAAAAGTGAGTGTGCTGGGTGAGTGGGGTCCTTCATGATGCAGGTGTCTCTCTTCCTGCATCTGGAGGTGTAGATGTCTGTGACGGTGGGGAGACTGATTCCAACATCTTCTGTGCAGCCTTCACCACTCTCTGCAAAGCTTTTCTTTCTGCAGCTGTGCAGCCTCCATGCCACATGTTGATGCTGGAGCACAGGATGCTTTCCAGTGCACACTAGGTAGTACAAGGTACTAAGTCTGAAATGTGTAATATAACAACTCTAGATGAAATATATAGGTGACAGATTTGGCTCACTATTTGGCAAGAAACTGCCCAGTTTTGTCTCTCCGTCACCCTTAATTAATGCTTAATAAGCAGTTATTAATGATTTATAAAGTGTTTATAAAGGAATAAATATCTGTAAACTATTTATTAGATATCTATAATGGGAGCCTTATTGTAAAGTGGTACCCTTATTTTTCATAAGCTTGAGGAAACCTGAATAATTTGGTGTTCAGTTGTAACTCACAGCCTCGGTCTCATTTTATTTCCTTCAAAATGTCTTATGTGTCTAAAAGGTCTTTTTTTTTTTTACTCAAATTCCTTTCATATGCAAACTGTCTTGCTTTAAAATGTCACCCCCTCCTCCTTAATTAAGCCCTGACATTGTTCTGTGTATTGTAAACAATTCATGGAGGGAAACATACAACCTGTTGTGGAAAGAGATTAAACTGTGTCAGAAGGTTTTCTTATTTCTACCAAGGCTTCCTGTTTGGACTCTGGTTCTTTGGGTTAAGATGGTATAAACAGGGATTTAAAGAAATAATATAGAAGGCTTTTACCCACATTTTGGGCTTTTTAAGAGTTTTTCCTTTTACTAAGTATCACTAACATTGGACCATGCTATATTTTGGCTCAAAACTTCAGCAGTTCCTGTAACTGTCAGCACTGTCTGTCTTTTAGCAAAATATCTGATGAACCACTGGACAGATTTTAGTAAAACTCTCTGCACATCTACAACATATGGAGCCAACCCAGTTCAAGATGGCTGCCAGAGCTAACTGACCTTGGCCAATACAAAGATAGAACTGGGTCAGTTTTACACAGTACCTACAGGGTAAATACTTTCTGCAGCAATTACAGGGAATTAAAAAGGTATACAGTAGTCCATCATTTATTGCAGTAGTTACGCTCAAGTACCACCCCCCACCCCCCCGCCCCTGCTATAAGTGAAAAGTAGCGACGTTAGAAACTCTTCCCATACTCTTACAATGTTGTAAACTTAAGCATCATTTTAACAACGTACATACAGTACTGTATATGTAGCTACTAAATTTTACTCACCAGGCTCTGCAGAACAGCAACGGCTCGGTTCCATTTCTGCAGAACTACCCTGCAGCAATAAAGCTCACAATCGATGTTGTTAACTCTTAAAACCTACTAATTTTAACAACATACTTATATGTAGCTAATAAATTTTACTTAACAGCTGTGCAGAACAGCAGCGGCTCGGTTTCGCTCCGACCTGAGAGAAAAAAAAAGTCCTGGTGGACTCCAAATGGAGCACCGGACCTTTGGTGGTGCCTGCCCTGCTCGGAAGTCCTCATGGGCCGGCTAGCATCTCTCAAGAGCACCCATGGGTCTGGAGATCTGATTCTGCTCCGGTTCTAGACTGGTTCCCCATGGGTTCTGTGCAGTTGTGTAGTCCACATTTTTGTAGTGGGTATACTGTGCTTAGAAACCGAAGTACACTGGTTAGCACGATGTAATCATCAATTTATTCAGATTTTTAAGCATATTGAACATTTCCAAATTTCTCTGATGCTTATATTTGAATAAATGAACAACAAACTTTGTACAACAGTTGACTTTGTATTAAAAACATGTCATATAATTTATAAAACAGTATCATGGCAAAATATGTTCAAATATTAAGTAAAAAGTACAGAAGTATCAATTATACAATAATTTGCTGGATAAGCAAATGTAATAAACAAGAGTTGCATATAGAATCAGAATCAGAATAAGCTTTATTATCATTGCACCGAGATACAACAAGAATATGTCCGTACAATTCTCTGAAAGGTGGGCGGAGTGCACGAAGCTGCTGCTATAAAGCGCGGCCTTCTTATCCTTTTCAGAATACATATTTTAGGTGGAAAAAAGGACAAAAACAAGAAGGAGAGGAATACAAAGAAGATCTCTTCACACCTTGTCCTAACAGGACTTGATTTAAGACATAAAGAAACTCTGCCAACATGCACATTTATGAACACGTTACATATTCATTTGACGACGGGGCGGTCCATGAAGCACTAACAGATAGTCCATTGTCCTGATAAGATGATGGTCAGCCGGCACAGTTCTGATAAGCCTCCACAGAAGGGGGGGGGGGGGGGGGGGTTGCGATAGATGAAGCTTTTCCTTAGTTTACACATTTCCCAGGAGAAACTGATAAGTCGACCTGTTTCGTGGCCAACCGGGGGAGTCAGATTCAAATGATCCACAATTGTTGATTTATTCAGGCAGACTATTTTCCGTCAGCCTTGAGTTTGTACTGATAACTTTCCGAGGTCTAAAATGGCCAGATTAGGGTGCATTCCACTGGTCAGTGCTTATGAGCCTCTTCAAGATGGTGTTTTCATGCTGACGAGTCCCAAAGCCGCAGGTGGCCTGCGATTCAAATCACTTCCATCTTACAGTTTAGCTCGTAAATCAGCTGATTTTGAGTCCTCAAAGCACGAACCAGACCTTCACATAGGCAGCAGCCTGACCAGGCCAAATTAGCTGCGGCCGTCTTCCTTGTATGTTGATAAACCAGGATCCAAACTATTCCAAAAACTGGAAACCTGTTATCATGAATCTAATTATATGCAGTTTTGGCATTCTCGATCAACAGCAGAGGTAGACACATCACATTCCATTTCCCCAGAGATGTATCCAGCTGCATGCGTGTCGTCTGAGTAGATGAGGGTTCTCCAGGACCCTGCCACTTTGTTGAAAAAAATGTGTAATTTGCATCGAAAGTCCAGTTGGTCAGATCCAAAACAGTAGTTTTCATTTTGGAATATATGTAAAAATAGGAGCTGCTCCGATACACAGACAGAGAGCAAAAAAGCAGGAGGAGAACAGGGAGAGGGAAGGAAAGCGCACGCATCGTTACAGAGCCAGTGAGGATAGATTGTTACAGAAGCATTTAACTACCATTTAACGTATCAATGACATGTGCCTAATGATATGTATTGATTAATTGGGTACTTTTAAGTGGATATACTTAAATTCTTAAACTTTCTAGTGGGTATACTCTGTATACCTGCGTATCACGTAGACTATACTGCTGGTTCTGTGCGGCTCTCTGCATTTGCTTTATTCTGAAGTCAGTGTAATAAGCACCAAACTTTTTCCAATCATATCAAAACTTTCCCAGCAGAAGCCAACGGGGCTTCTGGGTGAGGCCCTGTTGGCCTCTGGGAAATGTAGTCATTATGAGCAGGGATGCAGTGTGAACTTATCGAGGGGAAACTACAAAATGGTGGCGCATGTCCAAAGTATTTTATTTTTCCTTAACTTTTTAACTGTACTGTATCCCGTACTGTCCCAATCATGTGAGTAATATTAAAGTTGACAATCATGTGTCCTGTACAATTTTTTTAATATACCATATATATATATAAAAATATGTTTTTCCTCATGTTCAGTCTTGCTTTGAAAACCCGCGAAAGAGCGAATCCGCAAAAGTCAAACCGCCAAGTAGTGAGGGACTACTGTTTATTATGGTAAGGGGGTGCACGTATGGAGGTAACTATGGGGTATGTAGGGAAGGTAACATTGTGGCTGGCTTTTTTTCTGACACCTTGTCTACTTTTACAACTAGATTTAAGAATTTCCTTCTTGATAAATATACTGTGGGTCGGCTTGGGTTTCTTGAGCTATCCCTTAGTTCTGCTGCTATAGGCGTAGACTGCTGGAGGACAAACTGACTGTATCACCTCACTCTGCTGCTGTCTTTGCTCTACTCTCCATGTTTGTGGAGCCTGTTTCCTGTGGAGCCCCAGCCCAGTCGCAGCAAACAGTTGCCTGTCCTGAACCTGGTTCTGCTGGAGGTTTCTTCATGTTAAAAGGGAGTTGTTTTGCTTAAATGGATCTGGATTGTAGAGGTTGCAGACCCCCTGATCTACACCCTGTGATTCATCCCCCTGTACAGGACCAGTGTCTCCAGTCAGGGGATGATGGGGAAACAACCCAGCATGCATGGAGGTTTAAAGTGAGGAGAAGGGGGTGTTCTCTTGAACTGTTCCTCTCCTCCTCTGTCAGTGTTGTGACCCACCGAGCTACACATCCATGAGTGAAGCGGGGAGGGCTGGAGGAGGAGGAGGGCTGAGCCAATGGGCGCAGGGCTGTCTAATTAAACCCCTACACGTAGAGCCAACCCCCCACCCCTCATTTAAATCCACATCACTGATGCCAGAGAGCTGTCCTGTGGAGGAGAGGAAGCATCCCGCAGCATCACGGCTGCAGCCAGCTCCGGCTGCTTTAGCTCAACTGAAAGCGCGTGTTAGACTGTGCGTGACACGGTGTGCGTGCGTGCGTGAGGAAGAAGCTGTGGGTCAAACTACAAAAGAGATCCGCTTTGACAAGGTTATTCTTCCCGGAGCTCCGGAGGCACGGAAGGAGCATCCGCGCGTCTCCAACCCGGCTGTCCTGCACGCGCAGCGGGGACCCCCTCCACCCACAGCGGGTAAGGAGGCGAAACAAAGGGGGGGTCGATGTTTGTTTGTTTGTCACATCTTCCTGGAGCCGCTTCTGGAGAGGAAACACGAGTCGGTGTGAAAATATGAGCTCCGACCGGAAACATCCCCGAGCTGCGCGTTTGACGCGCGTGCGCCGTTCCGTGCATGTAAAGTCCAAATGTTGAAGAGTCGTTAGCACAGGAGCCCATGTAGGCCGTTTTTTTTATGAATGATGTTAACGTGGGACAAAGGGCAGGATGTCTGCGCTTTAAAGGGACAGTTCAGCTCTTTTTAAGTAGAGTTCAGCGTGGTGGAGTAGAGGTTATAGCTACTCATTCCAAAGTCATAAAGACCAGCCCAAACCATAAAGTAAAAAGCAAAATCCACTCTTTTTTTTATCTAGTGTGTTCTTAAATTAGAACTTGTGAGCCAAATGTGTTCCTCGATATCAACCACGTGTGTTGTGACGGCCAAAGTAACAGAAAAAGAGTCAACACTGACAACATCCATGGACTTTCTGTAAGAATAACAGTTCTGATGGGTTTGACCGAATATGAGCTCAGATTTGTTAAGTATGAAGACGAAAGTGCCTTGTTTACATTCACTGCATACCCGCATTTCAGACAAGCATTGTATCTGGAATGCCAGTGAACATTTTCAAACTGCAACATTTGCTATAGTTTGGGATTCTTTTTCTTTTTTTTCATAGTTTGTATTGAGTACTTTTAATTCTGACTGGACCATCACCCTATATTACAGTAGGCCCTTGTTAATAGCGGGGGATCTGTACCCTGAAGCCCCGCGATAAGTGAAAAACTGCGAGTAGGAATAGTAGTGCAAGTAATAAGTAGTAGTTTATTTTAGTCACGCCCACTTCTCCGCTCTGCATGGAGATCAGCTGATCAGCTGCGGGAGGAAGCTTCTCCCACAGCTGTGGGCTGTGCATAGGTGCTAAATAATTAAAAATAATTTATTTTAAATAAAAATTCCATGCCAATCATGTGGCTCATCCGTCAATCAGCCAATGTGTGTCATGTCCAATCTTATTTTGAAAAATCGCGATAGAGCAAGTCCGCGAAAAATGAACTGCGATGTAGTGAGGGACTATTTTACATACATATTAGATTTTGAGGAATTCTTTGACTTTCTCCATTAGATTTATGACTGGGTGTCATTCTAGTTGATTTTACAACATAGAGCTCAAACATTTCCACCAAGTGTACAAATGTAACACTGAATTCAAGATACCCAACATATGACATATGACAACATCTGCAACAAGTACAATATTCAATTTTCATAACATTCTATATACCAAAAGATCTGAACTGTCACTTAAAGGTGCTTTTCTCCCGAACAGCACTCATCCTGCTTCTAAAACAGAGTATGTGCATTTTATTATGCAGTTATGTTTTCATATAGTTAGACCTTATCTTCAAACTGAGCTGGTATTCAGTTTTCTGACTGATTTTCATTTTTACACTTTCCCCATGCAAACATGCCTTCATGCATTCTTCTCTCACTGACTGTCAGTAGCGTTATAGCAACTAAGCAAATTAATTTATAAGCAAGGGTCCTGTGGTCCTCAGGGGCTCATGCTAACATGCCGTCTTACACAATATTTAGCGAGGTATTCATGATCTGTGCTTCTCTTTGAGTTGTGCTTCACTGATAACACCAAGTATTTGCTTCTTCATCTTTATTCTTAAATGCCACCCAGCTGTTGCCCGCCTTCCATATAATCCTTCTGGATTGAACAAGTTTGTGCCAGGCTTAGCGTCAGGGCCAGACAAGTGGCATTACAGCAAAAAGTCGTCTATTTGTAGGTCTAAACATGATTTTGGAGTCCTCCTTCCATTGTTGTGACTATTTAATTATAATTTAGGGTGGCTCGTTGTGAACAGAATAGCCAAAGCGACTTGGTGTGACAACAGGTTAATGTGAATGCTGAGGCGTGACCTGCTCATTTGATCCGTACGGGATCACATCTCGTGGAAAGCTGCTCGACTCCATCTGAAATATTCAGAATTCTGCTGCTCATGCTTCGGCGTGTTGGAGCATTATTCAGCCTGCATGCGCTTATGCTAGTCGAGTTGTTACGTAAGAGGATAAATGTGTGCTGGAGCACTACTCTCGATGTCACTTAGACTCATAAAAACACACACGCGCTCCTTCAGCTTGTGTAGTACAGTTTAAACCCAGACGCATTAGGCTCCTCGCAGATGATTTATGTCGTTAAGGTGTTTCAACCGGGGGGGGGGGGGGGGGGGTCACCATGCAGAGCAAAGAGTGATGCTTTCATTATCGCCTCTTTGTCTCCTCGTTTATTTATTGCATTTTCATTTCATTTGACTTTGTTGGACTCAAGGACAGCACAAAAGACTATTTTACTATTTAAAAAAAAAAAAAACTTATGAGCCCTAAAGGAATGCATATCACCCTCGTCCCTCCTGCCAGAGTTTTAAATGGGGATCATCTAATGTGACAAATGACAAAGTTACAGTTTAGACAATTTGAGCAAATCTGGAAAAAGATGATCAGTTGTGGATGGAAATTCAGTGAATTTTTCCTGAAATTTTAATAAAACTCATAAAGTGATTCATAAGATATTTTGCTAACAGACTGACAGTGTTGACGCCTAATGGTTAATAGAAGAAAATTCAAACAAATATCTTGACCAATATGTTAGCAATAAGAACAGAAGGGGATGAGTCTCAGCTACTGACACACAAACTTTAGGTTAACAGACTGAATCAGCCATTTTTGTGTTTTAACAGCCAGGTTGAATCTGGTTGACTCCATTTAATTAAGTGTACACAGGATATTTTGTTAACAGACAGACATGGGCAAAAAGCAGAACAGTGTATCAGAGTTGGTTGGATGAAATCAACTTTACAAAACTGAGAAAATGGGCATTCCACAAGGTTCTTGTTTAGACCCTTGTTTGTTTGTATGCTAGGATTACCCTAAAAGTTTTATAGACATTTAAATGTATATAGATGATGCTGCCATATAGGCAGTGGTGGGCACAGCTAACCAAAAAATTACCTTCGCTAACCCATAATCCACTAACTAAAAACATAGCTTTGCTAACACTAAGGCTAATAAAATGCAAAAGCTAAGGCTAACTGTTAAGGTGTCTTCACTCAGTCTGCATCACACGTCTTCGTCTCCTTCTGGTTGAAGACTGGTGGGACTGACGCAAACCTGTTGATGCTGGTTTGATTAGAAGGTGGGTGAGGTGACTTGTGGCAATTCGGCCAATCTAAACCAGAGTTACAGTCCTGTGTAACAAAGGTGGACACACAGAATGCTAAAGATGCTACATGCAAACACAAGGTGCAGGACGCACCCGTGTAGCGCTGCTTGCGTGTGGGAATAGTTGTGGTTTCGTTTCAGTTAAATGGCATAAAAATAGAAGTTTACACAGCAGAGGAAGCATTTAAGCTATGCTGTTCAGCTGACCAATCACGTCTGTCATAGCATATTTAATGTAAGGTGAGCAGATTTCTGACATTAAATCTGGGGACATTTCCAGCTCAGAGACCAAAAATAATGAAATGTTATTACGATCAATTTAAGAAACGGGGACAGTTCCAGTTTCATTTATTTTTTTACACATTTATTCATGTTTAAACAATAAAAATCAAACGTAGCAGCAGGAATATGTCTCTCCACACACATTTCCTAAGAGAAATAAAATAAATAAAGTAATAGTAGTAGCAATGGTGTCAGAAACATTTGTAATGTGGGGGGGACACATTAGTGGGGGGGTCCTCTCCCCCAGAAAATTTTGAATAAAGTAGACGCAATTTTCTGCAATCTGATGTATTTTAACGGATTGTTAAACATCTACTGTACATTTACCTCCATAACTAAACACTTGATTCAATAACTATTTTAGAGAGCACGGCACAACAAGCAGTGTGAGGATTCTCCCATGAATCAAGTGGAATGAGTCTCTTCATTCTCTAACTGTCGACTAACTATCATAGACCTCATGACCGGAGCTTCAATCTGTGTAAGCCTGT
>NC_056516.1:16441102-16453547 GCF_014905685.2 Nematolebias whitei | reverse complement strand
AACTATCATAGACCTCATGACCGGAGCTTCAATCTGTGTAAGCCTGTGTGTGGACTCTGTCCCTCGCAAGTGAACTGGGTTGAAAAATCTTCTCGTGTCCTCAGAGTGTCTTATTTAAATAAAGAGATGATGAATGGATATTTATTTTATCCAACAATGATCTCTCCTCCTCCTCATTTTCAGTTCAGTTCTTGCTTCATTCAGTTTTCGTCACTGAGGAACTTTCATACGTCCAAACTGAGTAGACAAACACACCTAAGCCCTTTTTTTTTAACCTGAGCACAGCGGATAACATTAGAAACATTTTCTACCACGAATCAAACGTTTACCACAGCTAGGATCAGCCCAAACAAAATAAATCTGTTCACACATACCATACCACCAGGAGAGCTATGGGCTGAAACTTATACCATCAGAAACTGAATTTGAATTGTTGTTTTGAAACTGAATTTAATGGTTTGAAATTTTTAGTTTTATAATTCAGTTTCAATTTCAAAAATTCAGGTTTTTGTGTGGCACATCTGGGTCCTTCCAGAGTAATCGAACACAGATTGACAGATTGACGTTTCACATCAGTGAAACTTTCTTCCTCTATAAAATAGAAAATGCATTAACCTCCTAAGACCCGAACTCTTGCATATGTGGATACCAGGTCCTAGGATGCTAAAATCAGAAATAAATGAGTGTGTCTCATCTGTCAAGTCTAATTGAGTAATTTACCAGTACAGTAGTTCTGTGTTACATGACGTAAAATATATTAGTTTTTTGTTTCTCAAGAGTTTTTGGTTCAGTAATTTGTTGACGGTCCCTAAGCAAACCTTTGCGACTCGGAGGATGGGCAGACTGAGCACAGCTGACTGAAATCAGACTGCCTGCATCGGACTGAACGAGAGGAAGACACCGCTAATCCACAGAGTGCGAATATCCAATGTATAACGTAAAACAAAACTAACTTCACTGTGGTCTTCTTCTTCTGTTTTAAAGGCGGTGCGCTCGGCTCTTCTTCTTCTCTGTCTATAATGTTAGCAGCGCGACCAGCTACAGTAATAGCTGTTGTGCACAGCATACTCTCTCGTGCTTTCTACCCTGCTACTGTAATAACAGTCTACACAAAACTTTTTTATCGTTCATAAAATGCTAAAATCTGGGACATTTCCAGGGACAGCTTTAGCCGGAGACAGGTCGTCCAAAACGGGGACTATACCTGGAAATCGGGGACGTCTGGTCACCCTAACTTAATGGACTTGTCGAGACACACACAACAGACAGGAATAAACGTGTGAATTTTGTTAGCGTATCTAAAGTTAGTGGAACCTAATTTAATGAATAATTTATCCACTACTGGATTTGAAAGTTAGCGAAAATGCTAATTGGCTAAACAAAATTTTGCTTTGCTTTTAGCTGTTAGCGGTTTAGCGGCACGATGCCCACCACTACATATATGTAAATGCAAACACTCCAAAACAGGCTGCAGAATTAGTGTAGGTTAAAGGCCCAGTCTTCTTTTGGTCCCTGAACTGTACCATAACTTGCAAACGTGAATACTTGGGTGTTATTTTGGATTTCTATCTTAAATTCAAGGTTCGTAACAGATGAATCGCTTCTCACAGAGGTGTCCTTGGTTTTATGTGATGCTGCTAGAAAGTCTTGACAGCATCACCTTGACTGCATGCATGGAATACACAAGTACGAAGCCAGAAAGTCACTTTCTTTCAAGGTTCCCGTGGACCAAATCTCAGCCTCTTGGAGATTTTTATTCCAAAGACTAAATTGTCAAGTGACACTCGGCAGCTTTGCCGTGCCCAGAACATCCGCTGAGCCTCTGACACCCCGTTGTTTCGTGCATCGTTTGAGCTGTGATTTATATCTGGGGCAAATCTTTTCTGGAGAAAACTCTGAGGCCTTTCAAAGGAACAAAAACTCTGTCGTAAGACTTGAAGAATCAGTGCAAAGTGGATGTTTGCTCTGAGGGTAGGACACATGATGGGAGGAAATGGAAAGTGTTCTGCCTATCCTTTATGAGCTATATTACATTTTAATTAGGCGATACTTAGCAGCCACTTTACCGATTACTACCGACATAATTGTTCTGATGTTGTTCACTACAGTGCCAGACTGTGAGTGAGACAGAAAGTATATCACAGGTTTGGTCAAAATATTTTGAACATTATTTAATATACCTGTTAGCTACATTTAGTGTGTGACTTGTGCAGCAGATGTGGCTTAAATCATGTTTCGTTTTTGGCTTTTGTTTGTTTTCATGCTGAGTCAGCATTCACACGATATTTTCCTCTTTATAGTTTATTCCATACATCTGTTAGTAATTACTTCATTCACATATCAAGATGTTTAGCTCATTCAGGACATTACAGCTACGCTTTTCTATTTTTGTAACTTTGATCCTGTAAAAAAATATATTCCGTATTTTTCGGACTATAAGGCGCACCGGATTATAAGGCGCATTAAGCAAAACAAAACAGTCAGATAAGTCAAACTTTAACTCATTCACAATAACCACATAAAATCAGTTCGAGGTCAGTAAGCACAACCAGACTTAATACATAAAGTGCACCAGATTATAAGGCTCGGTGTCGATTTTTGAGCAAATTAAAGGATTTTAAGTGCCTTATAGTCTGAAAAATACAGTATTTAATTTTTTTACCTCATTGAAATAAATAGATAACCCATCATATTCTTTATGAAATGTTTGCGTTTCAATATTTACTGACGAACTAACATATTTACTTAATTTTTAGGTGTTATAAAACATTAATCAAATTTAACTTTAGCTACTGTTCTGCTTGTTTTAGCTACTGTTTTGCTGGTTTTCACTTTTAACTAAAGTTCTTTGGGTTTTAGCTTTTAACTTCTTTTTGCCTGTCCTATATTTTAGTTACTGTTTGGTCAGTTTTTGTTTTTTAGCTACTGTTTTGCCAGTCTCGACTTTTAGCTACTTTTAACACAATTACCAATTACACATCTGAGCCGAATTCTGACAAAGAGGTAAGGTTAATTATTTTGAAGGGGGATTCTGAGGAAAAAAATAACAAATAATGTCTTACCTGTTATTTAATTAGCAGTTTGGGGAAAGTCCAACAGGATTGACAAGCGAGCAGCTAGAGGAGCACAAATTACTGCTGGGAATGGTCATTTTCAGCAGGATCCAATGGATCAATGTGGAGGTGAATGCATTTATTCTAGCTGTAAAGCTGAGCTCACCCATGACCATAGCTTTCACTTTAAAACCCTTTCAAAATAAAGTACTAAACTACCAAATAAATGAGACAATTTCATCATTTCTTTGAATTTACTTTAATAACTAAACTCTGAATATGTGAGAATCACTGTTCCTCTCTGCTGTGTTAAGATGATAAATGGACTGTACTTAAGTAGCCCAGGGACACTTCATCATGTGACTGCTGGTGGAATCGAACCCCCAACTCTTGCAATGAAGGATGACTGCTCTAACCACTCAGTCACAGCCGCCCCTGGCAAAACAATCTGCAAAGCTTTCTATTGTTCATGTAAACATTCTGATGTAATCCACATTGCCATCAAACTTCATCATGAGGTTAGTGTAACAGAAACAATAAGAAATTCCTGCTGGAATTCCTGAATTAATTCATTGTCAGGAATTAATTTCATTGTCAGATAATGCAACTCCCAATGATGGCACAGGCAACAGCTTCTTTGTTTATAATGGGTACTTTAATGAATGCTGTGAAAACTATAGAAATAAGACACAAAGTACAGAAATGAAACACAAAAGCTTTAGGTACTTTACCGAACGACGAGTGAGACGTGCTTTATCAGAGGGTTTACCTCGTGGCCGCTTGTCATTTAAAGGGTCCTAGGCAACATCCATCCATCCATTATCTTTACCCGTTTATTCCATTTTGGGTCACGGGGGTCGCTGGTGCCCATGTCCAGCAATCACTGTGCGAGGGGCGGGGTACACCCTGGACGGGTCGCAAGTCCATCACAGGGCCACATAGAGACAAACGAGACAAACAACCATTCACTCTCTCACTCACACCTAGGGACAATTTAGAGTTACCAATCAGCCTAACATGCATGTTTTTGGTCTGTGGGAGGAAACCGGAGTACCCGGAGAAAACCCACGCATGCACGGAGAGAACATGCAAACTCCACCCAGAAGGCCCCTGGACCGGGGTTTGAACCAGGGACCTGTTCGCTGAGAGGCAGCAGCTCTACCAGTTGCGCCACCGTGCTGCCCTCCTAGGCAACATATTAAAACCAAACCAAAATATTCTACTAAAAACAACTATTAATTTTTTCAATATATAAATCATTTTATTGACACTTACAGATAACCCAAGCTACACCAGAAGTGCTACAGCTCACTGCTGCTGCTTGCACCTGCAAATAACCACAACATTTGATGTAAAGAGCATTTTGCATAACTGATGACAGTGTAAAAGTTTATTTTAAAGTGATTGTATGAAAGGTTTTGTTAGACAGCATCAATCTGGTTCGATCTTTGCTGCACTGGAAGTCGATACTGTCACACTCCAAATCTCGGCTGTTCAAAAAGCTACCCACCACAGGTAAGATGATAACTCTTTATGCTATTTCCACAGAGACCAGCCTTGAAAATGGTCAGAAAATCCATTCCAAGAACAGCTACACTAACTTAATAAAATAAAATCAGTAGAAATTTAACCATCTACACTTTAAGGGTATGATGCAAGTGGGATGAGGGATGACCCTGCATGGGTCGGCTTGAGGTCTCGGTGTTTTATCGTGCACGCTGCAGTCTCTGTAATCCTCCATGTGAGGGGCGACTCCCGCCCTGTTAGACACAGAGTCCCACAACAGAGCAGCTGCTGTGCAGGAGGCGAACGGCTCAGAGGGGGGAAATAAAACAGTCCAAAAAAATTCAACCTATCAGCCTGAGACGACTCCCGGATTAGTCCGAGCTTAGAGTCGTGACAGTAAATCACCCCCGGGCGAGTTAGCATAAAGGATAATGTTTTGTTTGGGTTTTCTTTTGTTGAATCAACTGCAGCTGCTTGCAGGAAATAAATGAGACAGTTCCAGATTAATAAGAGAGAACTCACGTCTTTTCTTTTAATTAGAGAAGATCAAATAGGAGCAAAAATAAACCACAAGACATTAAACCATTCAATAATAAAGAAACCGCACAACAGCAAGCAGAAAGTTCTGATGTCATATTTTAATAAATGGCAGTATTCCGGCTAATTTACCTTCTGTTCTCCTCCCTTTTCCTCTCCTCCAGCCATTAGGAGGCTGAAAGGGCAACCAATTACTCCCAGAGCTCAGCATGCGCTTCAACTAATGATGCTGGGGTGGGGTGGGGGGGACAGTGCATGCTTGTGTGTTCTGTATCATGACACCTTTACAACAGTCAGGTGGGCCAGATCAAATCTGTTCTAATCCTGTCTCTCACAGACATCACATCTTCCTTTTCCTCTACACGACATCTTTCATGTGTTTTTTCTAACCTCGTCTCGCTCGTCAGACTGTTTCAAAAGGTGTCTCTGAGCGAGACAAAGAGCTTTAATTAGTCGCTTACTCTAAAAGGCTGCACAGTGAGGAGGAAAAATATTGTCTCTCCCCCCGACTCCACTTCTCACGAGGATATGTCTTGATTTAAGATGATTTTTTTCATTTTGAATTGTGATTTTTCTCTCTTGCACCTGAGCAGAATGTACCGCTCTGTAAATTAAAGGAAAAGAGAAAAGAGGTGGGCATCATCCTGCTGTTTCTTGTTCACTTATTACTGTATTTACTGCGGGATGGAGAAGACAGAACGTCCTGTGTGAAAACTCCAAGCAATGACAGCATCAATTAAGCTCTGCGCTGTCCCCCTGCCGCCAGCCTCTCTCTCTCTCTGGGTTCTCAGGGCAATGACGGAGGGCCCATCAGAAATAACAAAATCGATCTGGCGCCGGCTGGCTCAGATGCATTTACAAGCAGCCCTAATGATTGCAGACTCATTTCTCCGACTGCTGGTGCAATCACACGACAACATTTTTCTGCAGAATATGAGCAAAGAGCTGCATTATTCTGCCGAGCCTGTTCAATTACTGTAAATGTGCCTTTTGCCTCTCGGGTCACAGCACGACTCATAGTGTGGAGTACAATGATGCTTATGTACCTTGCCATTGTTATTGGAGCAGCTCTTTTAATTATAACTGTAGATGACAACAAGGTGTTTTTTTGACAACTGGGAGCAGCTGATTAACGTTTCAAAAGATCCAATAACTCCTCAACGACAGCCCCAAAACCCCAAATGAGTTGAAAAGGTGGTGCCGCGTATGCATTTCCGTATACCTGGCAGCGGTGCTCAAGTACCTGACTGCCAAGGTCCTGGAGCTGGTGGGAAACTTGGCTTATGACAACAAGAAAACCTGGATTGTCAAACAAAACCTGCAGCTAGTTGCGTTCGTAAAGACGAGGAGTTCAACAAGCTTCTGGGAGACGTGACTATCATTGAGGGAGGAGTTCTACCCAACATTCAGGTGGTCCTGCTGCCCAAGAAGTCAGAGAAACCAGCTAAGTCCAATTAGACTGATCAACATCTGCAGCCAGTTTCTTCAGATCCGCTGTAAGACAGATCACTACACACGATCCTTCTGGCCCACAGCCATCAGCTTCTAGAACAACTCTTTAATAAAGTGCTATGTGTTGTCATCACTGTATGTTACCATACTATGGCAAAATAAGTTCCCTGCATTTAACCCATTACACCTGGGATACGTCCAGGTGTAGCAGTGTTAGTGCCTGAGGAGCAATTAGGGATTGGGTGTCTTGCTCAGAGACTCCACGACATGTAGGAATGGCTGGGGATCAAACCTGAGACTTTCGGGTCCCGAGTCGGCTGCTCTACCTCTACCCCATCTCTGGGTTTCATACCCAATGAAACCAGGATGGTTTAATGAAACCAGGATGATGAGTTACAACAACATTTAATTGCCCTTTGGGATTAATAAATTATTTTTGAATTGAATTGAATATATGACTTCTTTTTTTTCCTGTCACCTCATTTCTTTGTGCTGATTAGGTGTCGGTCATATCAGCGAGCTGTCTTTAACTGTTTATCAGCTGCTAGACTCACTCAGACATATTTAAGTGAGCTGGTGGGGCAAGTGAGTGATAAAACTGATCAAAATTACTGTTAATAATTGGTTAGGCTGTCCATTTTTGGGGATGTATTATCACCATTCTTTGGCTTATTGGCAATGTTTTTTACATTTCAACCAGCAATAGTTAGTATTGAAAGTGTCAGCTGATGTTATTTTGTGGGTCAGAACCTAAAAAGTTTGGAAACTATTTGTCAAAACTGACAAAATATCCAAAGTTTGATTTGTGAACCTACCAAAGGTGAAAAGAGACAAAGATGCTGATGCCAATGGTCCATTAGGACAACAATGGAAACCTCACATGAGATCTCACAAGTTGTGTTAGCCCTCAGCGTTTGTGTTGAGGATGACTCTCAGCTATGATAAAACAAGATATTATATCAGTAACTGTCAAACTAACTTTTAGATTTACATAAAATGTTAACTTTCTATGAATTTCATTAAATTCGATCCAGTCTCATACAAACTTTAAGTTGTATTATAAAAATTCCACAAGTAGTAGAAGTGTCTTGATGCCAGTTTTTATTTGTCCACCTTGATTTTTATTAGGAGACGAGTCAAAAAGACCTTTCACACAGTTTTAAAGAGAAATTCTGAGCTTAGATATAATGGAAGTCAATGATAGTTTGGATGGATAATTTTTGGGTGTAACTGGGACACTGTGTACACAATTTCATTCCACCTCATTTACCACATGTGATGCGAATGATAATAAAGAACCTTGCTCCTTGGAAGTGTACACTGCACATTTATGGAAACCTCACATCAATCTTGAGATGAGACAAAAATGTTTGTTTTGATGTGCATGTACA
Source organism: Nematolebias whitei (assembly GCF_014905685.2). NCBI lineage: Eukaryota > Metazoa > Chordata > Actinopteri > Cyprinodontiformes > Rivulidae > Nematolebias > Nematolebias whitei. The sequence continues at coordinate 16,445,608 of NC_056516.1, read as the reverse complement.
GCAAGATTATTACCCGTTGTTTGCCTTCAGATGAGACGTTTTCTGAACACTGGAAGGTGTTTCTCTCATTAATAAGATCCTTACTTTTTTTTTTTTTCATTTAGCCTTTATTTATCCAGGTAGTCTCATTGAGCCACGAGAACTCATTTTCAAGAGAGACCTGTTTAGGGAGCACATGGTGGGGGTTGCTCATGGGCCCAGGGTGGGGCAAATGAGGGTGGGGCGAATGAGGGTGGGAGCAAGTGTGAGTGTTTCACCTACCCCACCCACAATTTTGATGTTGTCGGGGCCAGGGCGTGAACCGGCAATCTTCGGATCACAGGCCCACCTCTCTAACCTCTGCGCCACCACTCCCCCACTACAGTTTAGTGGGGGAGTGGTGAAGTTGTAATTTAAAACAACAGCTTTGGTGACCAACATACTTATTAAAACTATAAAATATAGAGTTATAATTATCCATTAGCCTAGCCTAACTAGGCAGTTTGTTTTTGTACTCAATGGCATACCCAAAGTAAGCTGGCCTAAAACTTTATACAAAAGATGTCTGTCCTGATGCATGCTCGATAATCCAAGTAGATGAACTTAACAAGGTTGAATCAGGTCCTCTCGATGGATTCTTCTTGTTGAAACGTTTCGTCTTTTATCCAAAAGACTTCTTCAGTCTGAGGAGCTGCAACAAACTCAGTCTTATAAATAGTAACTTCACATGATGGATCAACCAGATGGTTGGTGACGGCCAAAACTAGCTGTTCACAAGCAAAAGGAGGACCATCAGCCCAACGACCGATCGTTAGTGCCCTGATGGCCGCTTGCTATTCACAGGGGGCTGAGTGATACTAGCAATAACAGCATTGTAAGAGGGGGACAGTTGGACATGGAGGCCTCCGCACCTGATGGACAAGTTCTTTTCACAAAGATGGCCTCCTTTACTCCTCTCTCAAACCATCGTTCCTCTCTATCAAGGATGTGAACATCTTCATCACCACTGCTGACCTGCAGATGAGTGTAGACCACAGAGTCCTGGCCTGATGATGTTGATCTTCTGTGCTGGGCCATCCTTTTGGTCAGTGGCTGTTTAGTTTCCCCGATGTAAGACTGATCACAGCCCTCCTGACATTGAACAGCATACACAATATTACTCTGTTTGTGCCGGGGTACTAGATCTTTGGGATGAACCAGTCTTTGCTGTAATGTATATTGGGGTTTAAAAGCCACTGGGACGTTGTGTTTAGAAAATAAATATCTCAGATTCTCTGAAACTCCTACAAAATACAGAATAATCACTGGTCTTGGTCTGAGTTACTCCTTTTCACCTGATGGCTGGATGGAGTCCTGTTTGGGTTTCTTCTCTGCTTTCCTCTGATGGAGGACATTTGGAAACTGATGTTTTCCACAAACACATCCACACAGACCAGTATTTGCAGTTTGACTCCCATCACCCACCGGAGCACAGTAAAGAGTCATCAGGACTCTGTACCACAGAGCAGACAGCGTCCCCACTAATCAGGAGCCAGGTAGAAGGAGAAATCCCACACAAGACAGGCTCTAGAGCAATGTGGATATCCTAACTGGGTCTTCCTGAAATTTGATATGATTCTGTTCGCAGTATCAGCAGACTGATATGTGAATCGTACAGAAGACGCAGTGGCAGAACAAGAAGGTCTATAAGCCTGAGAGTGGGAGCTGCTCAAGCATGTGATCTCTGCTGCATCAAAGTCCCTGAGCAAGCCTTCCACTAAAACCCCACTGCATTGTGGGATACCTCCATCATGCCTCTTGTGAAGGGGAAATTCACGCTGAGTTGGCTCATTGCCACCCTGGCAAAAGACAAGGGGTGGTTTTTGATTCTGTCTCTGTTTTCATCTCTAGTACAGGAAGCTTCAACATGAGACGGGCAAAATGTGGCAACATGCTGCGTGTTACTTTCTGTGGTAGTTCCTCCAGCTTGCTACACCTCTCTGCATATAGCTTTCACCGCATTTAATACATCACATGACCTTACTGACTGAGCTGAGAGTGCATAAGCGCTAGGGATATGAAAATGAGCCAGTACTGATTCACAGATGTGCACGATGCAATTGGATCAGCAGCCAAGAGTCGATGCAGTTTTAGGATTAAATCTAGATGCATCGAGCTAATATTTCTTTCCACCAATAAAATAGGATTCATATACAGTATAAGTATAAGAAAAGTCTGAAAGTGGTTTTGTTTGTACAGACATCTCCTTTCATATATTTAAAAATATAAATAGTTATAGGTGTATTAAAAATGTATCTCTTCTTGTAACTGAGGGTGCCAATGTAAAAGCATTGAAACACTCGTACTACTAACCTGTAAGATTTTAGGTTGTTTTTGTCACACATCTTTGAATTATTATTATTATTGTTATTTTATATTTTATTTTATTATTTAACCTTTATTTATTTATTTACAGGTAGTCTCATTGAGTCACAAGGACTCATTTTCAAATGGTAAATGGGCCGCACTTATATAATGTCTTTCTATCTTATTAAGATACTCAAAGCACTTTACAACACAATCTGTCCCCTGATTTACCCATTCATACAGCACTCTACTAGATCTATATAAAGACTAATCAGTGCTTTAGATTACATTCATACACCGATGGGACACACATCAGAGACAATGAGGGGTTCAGTGTCTTGCCCAGGGACACTTAAGCATATGACTGCTGATGGAATTGAACCCTCAACTCTTCCATTGGAGGATGACTGCTCTAACTACTCAGCCACAGCTGCCCATTTTCAAGAGCAACTTGTTTTAGACAGACAACATACAGTACAGACAACATACAGTACAGACAACATGCAGTACAGACAACATGCAGTACAGACAACATGCAGTACAGACAACATGCAGTACAGACAACATACAGTACAGACAACATGCAGTACAGACAACATGCAGTACAGACAACATGCAGTACAGACAACAATACACAATGATTAAAAGCAAGTAAAATAAACATAGTGTTATACAAACACTGTTAATGTTAGCAGCGTGGTTCGGGGAGTGGTGGTGCAGAAGTTAGAGAAGGTGGGCCTGTGATTGGAAGGTCGCCGGTTCAACTCCCCGTACCAACAGCATCAAAATGTAGGTGGGATAGGTGAAGCACCCACAACTGCCTCCACCCTCATTTGCCCCACTCTGGGCTTTTGAGCAAGGCCCTTAACACCCACCATCTGCTCCCCTGGGTGCCCTAGATGGCAGCTCTCTGCTCCACATGGATGGCTGTGGTAGCTCAGTGGTCTGAGGTTGCATCAGGAAGAGCTATCCATTTATTATCTTCCACTTATTCTGAAGTCAGGTCGTGGGTGCAGCATCTTGAGCAGGAAGGTCCAGACATCTCTTTCCACAGCCACCTCTTCCAGCTCTTCTGGGGGGGATTCCAAGGCTTTCCCAGGCTAACAAAGAAACATAGTCTCTCCAGCATTCCCTGGGTCTTCCCCGGGGTCTCCTCCCGGTCGGACATGCCCGAAGCACCTCCCTAGGGAGGCGCCCAGGGAGCATCCTTACCAGATGCCCGAACCACCTCAACTGGCTCCTCTCGATGTGGAGTAGTAGCAGTTCTAATCTGAGTCTCTCCTGGATAACTGAACATCTCACCCTATCTCTAAGGGAGAGTCCAGCTACCCTGCAGAGGAAACTCATTTAAACCACCTATATCCGTGAGCTCATTCTTTCGGTCACTACCCAGAGCTCTTGACCATAAGTGAGGGTAGGAATGTAGACCGACCGGTAAACAGAGAGCTAAGCCTTACAGCTCAGCTCTTTCTTCCCCACAACAGACCGGTACAGAGTCCACAATATTGATGATGCTGCACCAATCCGTCTGTCAATCTCACGCTCCATTCTTCCCTCACACATGAACAAAACCCTGAGATGCTTGAATTCTTTCACTTGAGGCAAAACCTCACCCTCGGCCTGAAGAGAACAATCCACACGTTTCCTGTTACCTGGGTGGACGCTGGATGCGTCAGGAAGGGCATCCAGCATAAAAACAATTGACAAGTTTTCGTGCGAGTTAGTTCTCTGTGGCAACCCCTGAAGAAGGGAGCAGCCATATAAAAAAACGACAACTGTTAGCAGCATGATGATTATAACGACTGCAGCAATGGACGATGACTGCGCTCCAGAACTGGGTCCGGCAGGCACAGAACATTCAAAGTTCCCCACAGAACCGAACTGTTCGTAGTGTTTGGTCTGTGCAGACCATGAAGTTGGCTGCCTTGTAATTAAAGCATTTCATACACCAAGCCACTAGTGGCTAGTGGCTAGTGGCTGGCCACTAGCATATTTGTATCACTATTTCTTTTAAACTAAAGTTTCTTTCACACTTCTGATACAGTTCATAAATTAACAAAGTCATTTTGTCTTTGCTTAGATTATTACAGTTATGTTGTAACTTTGGGCACTTGACTGTAATTACTATTCTTTTATCCAAGAAAGTTCAATCTGGTCCTCTGGACATTCAAAAAAACAAAA
>NC_056516.1:16437097-16440702 GCF_014905685.2 Nematolebias whitei | reverse complement strand
TGGAGACCCCATAGCACACCCATGTTTCTGCCTATAATATTGCTCCCCATATGTGAAGTAGGTTGACTGCAAAGATCCAGGCCCCCGGCACAAACAGAGTAATGTTGTGTATGCTGTTCAGTGTCAGGAGGGCTGTGATCAGTCTTACATCGGAGAAACAAAACAGCCACTGGCCAAAAGGATGGCCCAGCACAGAAGATCAACATCATCAGGCCAGGACTCTGCGGTCTACACTCATCTCCAGGCCAGCGGTCACTCTTTCAGGGATGAAGATGTTCACAACCTGGACAGAGAGGAACAATGGTTTGAGAGAGGAGTAAAGGAGGCCATCTTTGTGAAAAGAAATCGTCCATCATTAAACAGGGGTGGAGGCTTACGTGTTCAATTGTCCCCCTCTTACAATGCTGTGATTGCTAGTATCGCTCAACCCCCTTTGAATAGTAAACAGCCATCAGTGTGCTAATGATCCATTGTTAGGCTGATGGTCCTTCTTGATCATGTGATCAGTTGGTTTTGGTTGTCAGCAGCAAAACTGGTTGATCCACTCTGAGAAGGTGCTATTTAGGAGACTGAGCTGAAAACAGCACCTCAGACTGAGGAAGTCTCTTGGATGAGAGATGAAACGTTTCTACATTTTTTTTTTTTTTTTGCTTTGTTTTGTTTTTTGTTTTTTTGAATGTCCAGAGGACCAGATTGAACTTTCTTGGATTTTTCTACCTGGATTATTGAGCATGCATCAGGATACTATTCTTTTAGTTCTATTCCTCTTGTTTTTTATTTGGTCTGTCTTCTTGTCATTGTAACCAACTAGTCAGAAGAACCACAGCAGTGCTAAGACAAACAGCAACAAACACTGAAATTGTGCTTCAGCCTGATCATGGGGATCCTCTAATATCACAAGAAGAAAAATAAAGTTTGGGTTTTATTATGTTTTGAATGTAATAGAGAATGCATTTAGCTGCTCATGCTTGGTAGTATTTTAGTTTTGCTCAAGGTTTTTAGAGTTATTTTTCACTACTTGTGAATCCGGTTTATAAGTGCATTATCATTTCAAAACAATCCATTTGTGAGTGGCCTTTTTTTATATCAGGCAGGAGTAGACAAAGATATTTTCCAGGTCGTCTAGTGGAAGAATCTGCCTGCCCGCCAAAATTTTGGGTTCTTTGCAACCTTTACAGTAAAGAAAGAAAAAAATCTCAAGAGAACTGTAATTTAATAAGTTTACTATAAACAAATGTTCTCAGTCAGCCATCTTGCTTGGAATGTCCAAGCTATTGAGTGGCAGACTCTTTCAGGAGATGCTGAACTGGGACGTTCTCGTCCGCTTCCTTGTCATCAGGCTTTTCAAGAGAAGCAATCACAGAGTATTTAAGGATTAAAGCAGAAACAATAATTTGACAAAAAAAAAAAAAATCTACACTTAGAGGTTGCCTAAGCACCACCAACATAATGACCTTAGTAAAAGTACACAGTATGCAGAGAACATGACCGTAGTAAAAATACACAGTATACTGAGCACATGGCATTAGTAAAAGTACACAGTATACTGTGCTTTCTAATAAAGTACCATCAGGACCAACTTTTTTGGTTCAGTGGTTAGAGCAGTCATCCTCCAATGGGAGAGTTGGGGGTTTGATTCCACCAGCAGTCACAAGCTGAAGTGTCCTTGGGCAAGACATTGAACCCTTCATTGCCTCTGATCTGCATCCTATCAGTGTATGAATGTGATCCAAAGCACTGATTGGTCTATTCAGAATTATAAGTTTAATTAGCTTTGTAGAGAACAAGTAGAGTGCTGTATGAATGGGTAAATGAGGGCACAGATTGTAATGTAAAGAGTTTTGAGTATCTTAATAACAAGGAAAAGCATTATATAAGTACAGTCCATTTACCATTTACTTTTTTGTAGTTTACTTTTATGTTATTTCAGTGCTTTTAATTGATGGGTTGTCAGATATATTTTAATGAATTATAACCCAGGAAGTCCTTTGCAGTGTATAAATTAAATTTACATATCTTTATTTTTTAATTTGCCAAACAGATATATTTCTCCCCTAAAATGATTATTTCATTCAAAAGGATTGTATTTACAGGATTTCAGCTCATGTTGTCATTTAATACTGTTTATTTTTTCTATTGATCGTTTATTAAATTGCATTTATAACAGTAAGTTTGGCGTGGTGGTAGCTGACAGTGATGCACAACACATTCTGAATTCAAATCTAAAAATGCGAGATGGCCACCAAAGCTAATTTCAAGTGATATAATTCAGAGTTTTTTAGAGCTGTTTAGCTGAAATTTGGTGTATTGGTAGCTGAGAAAATTCCCTAATAGACTCTGGTTGCAAATTAAAAATCCAAGATGTCCACCTGAGCTAAAAAAGAAAAATACTACAGATCAGCCATTTTTACAGTTATTAAGCTGTGGTGGTAGCTAAGAGCAATGCCCAACAACACATAGACTGTCGAATCAAAAATTAAAAATGGCCGCAACATGTCAGTCCTCGTCAAAGTTTCTACAGGAACTTTCTAGTTGCTTTGTAACTAGCTAGCTTTGTGTTGATAATTTATCAGTATAAAAATATACTGTCAGTTGATACTGTGAGTTTAATATATTAAAATCATATTAAGATATGTATTAAACTGAGCAATTGTAATTATGTGTGCCATTAACTTCTTCATATCCAATTTCCCTGTGACACAAAGACGTTGCATGAAATAAGCATTGCTGATTGAGTGGTAGATTAAAGCTGTGAGGACATGAAGAGAGGACTAAATCCTCTTTATGTAAGCATTTTTAAAGAGTGATGTCATTTGCCATAAAGTTAAAGGGATGACTTTTTGGCTACAGCTCCCAGGCGTTTGCCCTACTTCTCCAAACACGTCACTCGTGTGACAAGGATATACAACAAAGTTCAAATCAATGAGTGTGACACACCAAAGGGATTTGTGGATTTGCTCAAGGCAGCTTTGTGTTTTGAAAAGATAAGATTTGATCTAAAGACCTGCTACTCATGGTAAATATCTTTAGATGTAATGAAGCAAAATGACTCACCTGTAATCCTCCCCTTAGTTGCCCTTCACAAAGTGGCGACCACGCTACAAGCTAAAAATATCAAACGGAATGTGGATGGTACTTAAAAGATCATCAGACACGTATTGAGGACACAGTAAGTTCCTTGTTACACATGAGAAAGCTTGATAGGTCCACAATGGTTTTGAGTGTGCCATAACTTTCATAGAAAAGCTGTGGTTTATCACTGTGGTGACAATGTGTTGGTGTCCTGATGTAGCATGGTGGCAGAATGTGTATGATGTGGGTCCTGCACTCACCAGCATTGCTTGGTTACTGTTGGAGAAAATCTCTCTCACTAATGTTATTTACCCAAAAAACACAACCTACGGCAGGTGAAGATTTGTAACTGGCATTTTACTTTCAAGGACTGCATTCAGCACAGGTTACATTATATATGGCACATAAATACATAAATACGTAAATGCATGAGACCATTGTCACAGAATAAGCCTCAAATAGAGTCTTCTGCAGACTTTTATACACTGTAAAAATTGTGGCCCTGCTTAAATTAAAAAAATTGATGTCCATTT
>NC_056516.1:16425235-16437087 GCF_014905685.2 Nematolebias whitei | reverse complement strand
ATTAATTCTTCACCTTTATCCAAGTTAAATAATTTACATTTTAGTTTATGAACCAAACTAATATATTTAAATTGAACCCATCTAATATATATACCTAGCATAAATTAATTCATTGGCACCATGAAAGTCTTCTTTTTTAAAATGTCATAAACTTGGTGTCAAACAATCTGCATCACTCACATCACACTTAACACACTCCAGCAACATTTTTCTTATAAGCCATTTATTCCTCAAGTAAAAAAGGACAAAAAAAGTTGCATGTTCAGACAAACAAATATAAACATGTCATTGTTGATCAGAGCAATGACATAAAGACAATATGGCTTATCAAGCAAAATTAAATGGACAGAAAGCATTCACTATTGTTGTACTGTTCAAACACATCTGAACTTGAAGGAATGTTGCATCTCTAAACATCATGAAAGAACTAAAATTCCAACAAAAGCACTCCATGAAAGTGACCACCTGAACATGTATAACAAAGTGCTGTGAGGTGGTCTACCTCTTAAATAGATGCCAGTGGCAACTACATGCACACACATTAAGCACACACTTAAATATACACTACTGTGCAGTTTTGAGTTCACCACTGAGTTTGCGAATCTTGGAAGTCATCTTGTTGGAACCAAGCTCCATCAGGATCTTCTGAAGGGCCTCAAAGGTGAACCTGAAACCCTGTGGATACTCCATGTTAAGAGCATAGCAAAGTCCAAAGAGCATTGCCACTCCAGCTGCAAGAGAAGGCAACTCATTGAGGACTTCCACACCATCAATGACAATCCCAACGTCTTGGGGCTGCTGTAGAAGGCTTGAATTCTCTCTGAAGACGAAGACTGCCATGATGGTCCTCTCCAGCTCCTGCTCGGCTTAGACCTGAGGCAAAATATACGAAATATGCAACTGAACAACTGCAGTATGGCACACCTCATTAATCACTATATACTGTATAATGGCATAGGTGACACATTGTTTGACACATAGGTGACACATTGCAGACACATTGTGCAACGGACGAAGCTCTCCAAGCACTTCTTCTTCTTCTTCTTCTTCTTTTATGTTTAATGGCGGTTGGCAAACAACTTATAGGTGCATTACCGCCACCTTCCAGACTGGAGTATAGATTAGATGTCCTATCACTATATTCTCCCCATAATGCCTGACATCTTGAGAAACCTAAAAATGCTGTTAAAAATTATATTTTCAGAAGATCTTTGCAGCAAATTTTTAACATCTAAATTGATTTTATTACTGTTCATCTCTCTAATTAACAACTCTCTTTCCCGGCTGTATTTACTACATTCTAGAAGAATATGCTGCACCGTTTCTGACTCTCCACAAAAATTACACAAACCTGTACTATGTTTATTAATTATTTTCAGCGTACTATTCAGCCCCGTATGCCCAAATCTTAGTCTAGATATAATATCCTCTTCTCTTCTATTTCTACCCAAGCACTTCTCCCCAACGTCTTCTCACGTGACTCAGATTGAAAATATGACATCATTTCCTTTCAGCATGTTTTGAGAGGAACCAAAATATTTGCTTTCTTCCCATCAAAAGTGTTATTGATTCAGTCTGAATCAAAATTGAAACCTCAGAATGCAAAAAAATAGACTTTCACAACCAAGTCAATTATTGTACATTGTATTCAATAATAGTTTTTAGCTTGAATGAACAACTCTGTGCAAAACTTTTTCCAGTGTACAGCAGCGGAGTTCAGTGGGCGTTTCCTCCTGTATCCTGCTGTAGTCAGCCGCACAGACATGATCCGTGACCGTCGATGAATTGGCCTCCAGATGGAGATAAGAGAATGTTTTGGGCAAGTTCTCATGGTGAGGATGCAAAGGAGGTACTGCGAGTCAGTGAGCCGACTTCCTGGTCAAGCTAAGAGATTGATTTGGTAGACAGCAGGTTCTCGGCAAAGGGAAATATGTTTCTCAGCCATCTCAGCCACAATATAAAAACACAATAAAAACATTCATAACTTTGACTGAAAATTCTCTAACAGTTACAAAGAATTTGAAGCTGGACTGGCCATGATGACCTCATGCCTTGGCTACAGCCATAAGAAGGTCATGACATTAAATATGATAAGAGTGTTGGTAGCATTGTGCTAATGGGCTAGATTGGAAAGTTCAGTCCTCACCTCCTTCTACAGGTGTGCAGTGGAGAGCATCCTGTGCTCCAGCATCAACGTGTGGCATGGAGGCTGCACAGCTGCAGAAAGAAAAGCTTTGCAGAGAGTGGTGAAGGCTGCACAGAAGTCTGTCGGAGTCAGTCTCCCCACCATCACAGACATCTACACCTCAAGATGCAGGAAGAGAGCCACCTGCATCATGAAGGACCCCACTCACCCAGCACACACACTTTTTGCATTGTGCATTGTGTGTAGAACCACTAGACTGAGGAACAGCTTCTACCCTGAAGCTGTTAGACTCATGAATCCCTAACCAGGAAAATCTCTGTTTGGAGAAAAAAAAATCCCTGTAATGCCACTTTTAATTGGTGATATGCGACTTACCTGTTCTGCTGATTATCCATGCTGCTGATCTCATGCTGCTGATGATTTCATGCTGTTGTATTCATTCATATCCATCTGCTCACCAAAGACTCACATTCGGGCTGCAGTTGTTATGCTGTATTGTTTTACATGATCAGTGTTTAGCGTACATCTTCGATCTTTTAGCATACTGTTTGGCATTCACTTAGTGTATATCTTAGTATATATCTTAATTCTTTATGTACTGTTACTCTTTATAATTTTGGTATCGTTGGGTGTAACTGGTAGCCTGAGTACATAATTTTGTTCCATCTCATGTACCACATGTGATACGAATGACAATAAAATTGACTTGGACTTGAACTTGAACAAACCTTCAAGCACATAGTTACATCCTGATGCAATGCCAGGGTGTGTATGTATATAGATCATGGTGAGGCATCTTGGAATGTGGAAAATATCAGCGGTGAAACCCATTTGCTATGAGCATAGCAGCATCATGATTACCTTCATACTGAAGGAGGTTTTCTATTTGCAGTTTTCCAGATTTTTGGTGATCTAGTTACATTCTAATATGACATGGAGAGCATAGCAGCATTATTATCTGTATATGATGGCTATTTCTCCGTTCAGTTCAGCCATTACATTTGTCCTAAATTTCTATGGCAGGTGTGATCACTGTAAGTTTGAGGCAGGGATGAAATCAGAAATAGAATCTTGTGAAGGTGGAAAGGATGAGACTAAAAGTCAACAGGGCTTGTCTTTCTCACTGAATGATAAGCAATAGCCATGTCATTTGCAGAACATTTTCAGGAAGGAGGAGAACAAAGAGGGAAAAAGAAACGTGAGTGGAAAGCCTGAGCAACAGAGAACAGAACCCAAAAGGGGTCATAACCCTGTTATCAGTGTTTGTGCCAAAAAGCAGCTGGAAAAGACAGATGCTCCTGCCTCTCCACTCATTAACACCACCCAATCAGACCTTTGGTCACTTTCTTTCGTTTCGCACATCTCATGTTTCATCCCTGTTTCTTTTACATGTCTTCCCAATGAGTAGCCCTTGACTGATTAGATCAAGCTCAAAACGTCCACAGAGTTTTCAATAGTGAATCCTGAAACAGGGCTGTAATGAAAACATTAAGTTTAAATTTAATTATTTGAAATCAAACTGTAGGAAACTTTCATCTTGTTAAAATATGTGACACCTAGATGTCCAGCTGTCTTTCTTCTGCTTATTCTCTTCTTGGAAAATCCTTGACCTAAATAAGCAACTAATTGCCTGAAGCAGAAAAAAAGGTAGCTGATGCTGGAAGAATAATTACCATCTTCATTTGGAAAAGAGATGGCTCTAAGTGTGACTTTGAGGTTCTCTCCTTTGTGCTGAAAAACGTTATGGGACACAAGCTAAAACTGACTTCAGTGCCTCGAAAGCCCTTCACCCTTGGAGGCCTCTGTCAGTAAGGGATGTCCCCTTTTTAAAAGCTCTTAGAGTACTGAAAAATAGCACAAATAATCCTTTAACTTATTGTGTCTGTGGGATATTTCACTTCCCAAGTAACATGACACTGCCGACAGGTTGAAAGGAGAGAGGTTTGATTCAGTGTCCTGTTTAACTTGTCCTTCCAATATCAGTTACAGTGGAGCTACAACAAAAGCTATGACCTACTAAAGCTACTGACCAATCAGCAACCTCAATTTGTCTCGAAGTGAATGCCCCTTACCTACAGGAGCTGGGGTGGGGGATGGTGGTGAGAGAAGCAGAGCACTACATCTTTAGCATCTTAGCACATCTGTATTGTGCCTCGCAATACAGTTGTGATGCATGAGATAAGTGAAGCGTGCTCTATTCACACAAGGAGAGCTGTTGGTCAGTTTACTTCTTGTTGCTCTCTAAACTAGTCATTGAATCAAGTGTTTATTTATGTACGGTAGGTAAACGTAGATGTTTAACAACCCATTAAAATACACCAGAATGCAGGACATGGCATCTATTTTGTTCAAAATTTTATGGGAAAAGACCCCTAGACCCCCCTCCCCCACCAGTGTGTCCCCCTACATTACAAATGCTTCTGACGTCATTGGCCACTGTGTTGTTAAAGTCAAGAGCCATTGTCAACACTGGGGGATGAGCCCCCCTAAAGGGCAGATCCTAGAATCACCCCTGCCTATCATATCTGTCTTTTTTTTCTCTCGTTACGCTGGATCTCAACAACACATCTTAAATCACTTTGAGGTTGTTTGAAAGTAGGAGCAAGGCCACAGGTTTGAGTTCTACTGGTCCAGTTGCCAATGTTTTTGGCAGGTGCAGGATGACAAAATGTAGAACAGTGATACCATGGGAGTACAAACAACAGCAAGCTGCGCTCCAGGCATTTAGCAGAAATTAAGGGCTGGTAGAAATGACAAACTGACATTGGCACTTGTTTAGAGAGGACAGAAGGTAAATGGAGACAGTGTGGGGGGAAATGGAAAAGGCACATGTGAGGATTGGGAAAATGGGAGTTGTATGTCAGCAGATCGATAGCTGCAAAATATAGAAACGATATCAGGATTCTCCTTCACCTCAGTGGCAGAAATAGCTGCTGTTGTGACCCCTGAGGAGAAACTGTGGAAGACAAGTCAGAAGACACATCTTTCAATTCTGTTTAATGGGATATTCAATTTTATTATTATTATTTTTTTAAGTATAGTTGTGTTTACTGTTTTAATAAGTTTGTTGTCCTTCAGTTGTTGTGAGACATTCGATTCAGCTTCTTATGTTTCCTTACCATTGGAAAGGGACGCCATTACACTTCAAATGACCTTCAGGATCTTTTAGAATGTGGCTTGCAAATAGGTGGCCAAAGGTCACGTCACACTACAATTACATGCATCACATCTGCAGTAGGTTTGTAATGTGGGTTGGATTTGTTATTAGAGGTCGAGAGGAGATGGAAGTAATATTCATTTGGACAGTCAGAAACTCGTGACCACACAGAGAACGCCACAGTGCTTGTTCTTTTATTGAACGCACTCTTCAACAACCTTACAAGGCCCGGCTGAATGGCTGCTCTCTCTTCATACATGAAGCAAACAGAGTTCATACAACTCGTAATGTCAGTTCATTTCAGTTTATTTCAGTAACGCCAGATCACAACAGAAGTTGTCTCAGGACACTGAACAACAACATTCACATACATAAAAAAAAAAAAAACTAATTAGTAAGTTCTCTATCTAAGGCCCCATTTACACCGACACGGTGGGGGGCGGGACGTAAGTTTTTTCAGATGTTGACTTGAGGAAAAATTCTGCATTGACACGGAGTGCATTCAGTGTTTACATGTATCCACAGCACACACACACACACACCCCACCCCCCACCCACCCAGTGTAATTGCCATGTCAGGTCATTAGTGAGCGCTGTGAATTTTGTGCATTCACCTAATGCACAGTGCTGCCTGGGACAGATGTCTGTAAGGTCCTTCCTCTGGGCTGAAAGCCCAGCAACAACAAAACTTATAGCTGGATTTTGAATATGAGTTGACGGATTTGACACCAAGCAGGACCGCTTCATCTAACAGTTCGACACTGGACGCTGAGGAGACCAGCGTTGAAGAGAATGATGGCGGGCTTCCCACTCCAGTGGTAATCAGTAGCTGTTGAGCAGAGTTACAGCAGGTAAATTAAAGTTATGGATAATATTTGCTTGTGTTGTCTGGTTTACACAAACAACTGAGTGTTTATTTATTTATTTTTATTTTTTACAGGGGCATCTGTGGCTGAGTGATTATAGTAATCATCCTCCATGCAAGAGTTGGGGGTTCGATTCCACCAACAGTCACATGCCAAAGTGTCCCTGGGCAAGACACTGAACCCCTCATTGTCTCCGATGTGTGTCCCATCAGGGTATGAATGTGATAAAGCACTGATTGTTCTTGTATTGTTATAGTAGGATGTTGTATGAATGGGTAAATGAAGGCACAGCTTGTAGTGTAAAGCACTTTGTGTGTTTTGATCAAATAGAAAAGCGCTATATAAGTACAGTCCATTTACCATTTGTCCTGCGAGGAGAAGCTATCCTCCCACCAGAGGCGGACCGTTCCAAATGAGCGGACACCTCGGCGGTGCAGGAGGACGTCGAATTAAGAGATGTCGAAGCAACTGTTCCATTAAAATTCCCCTCAGTTTTTTTCTTTCCAATCCATTTGATGTTTTAAGCTACATTAAATAAAGGAGTGACAGCCTGAACAAGCCAGATAAACAACATGGCGCCAATATTCAGGATGAAAACAGAGAGGAAGAGTACAGTTCATGTAGTTTATAGTTCAGTTAACATGTTTTGAATAATGTTCATTTTATTATCAATGTTTGTGTCACATACAGTTTGTGGTGTTGAATAAATAAAAACCTGATGTCTTCATTTTCAACTTTAATAACACGCAACATGTTTCACATCATCATCATCACAGAAATACTGTTTTATTAATATTACTGTTATTATTTAGCACATTTAATATGTTATAATCCAGTGCAACGCACGAATACAATTTTATACACTTGAAATATACACTTGGGGTGTGTGTGTGTGGTGGCACAGAGGTTAGAGAAGATGAGCCTGTGATCGGAAAGTTGCAGGTTCAACTCCCGGTACCGTCAACATCAAAATGTGGGTCATCATTTGCCCCACTCTGGGCCCTTAACCCCCACCATTTACTCCCAAAACAGGTCTCTCTTGAAAATGAGTTCTCGTGACTCAATGAGACTACTGTTTAAATAAAGGGTAAATGAAAAAAAACTTGCCTCGACAGGCTTGTTCATTGATATTAAAACTGGATCTGACTGGCGTCTCTCGCCAACACAGATGTTGGTCACAGCAGCTGCATTCTGGCGTAAATTAACTACGAGACCCAAAATATATTCCATCAGTCGTAGCTTATTCAGCACCATTGTTGTTGATAGAAACATGCCGTCGTCTGCGCATGCATGAAATATACGCCTGTAGTGTGCATGTGCTTTAACATCTCTGTGGGACTTTCAACACCTCTGCGGGCGGTCCAACAGAAAACCTCCACTCTGAGACCTGGGCTGAAAAACCTCTGGATTCTGGGGGGGGAGGGGGCGGCGCTGGTGTTGTGTAAATGAACAGCCGAACCACAGAGATAAAGGTACTGTACGGTTCCACTGAAAATATGCGTTGTGTAAATGGCTCCTAAAGAAACCAGCAGAAGCACTGAATCCTCACTTCATCACAGTCTCCCATCCTGAGCAAGAACAAAGGAGACAGTGGAAAGGAAAAACTCCCTTTGAACAGGAAGAAACCTCCAGTAGAACCAGGCTCAGGACAAGTGTCCATCTGTTTCAACTGGCTGGGTATGAGATGACAGGAAGTAGAAACAAACAAACACAGAATGACAGGTCCAGATGTACTTTCTATAGGAAGAAATACAAAAAAAAAACCATGTTAAGATAGAAATGATTACAAATACAAACAGAGTAGAGCAAGTGAAGACAGCAGCAGAGTGAAG
Source organism: Nematolebias whitei (assembly GCF_014905685.2). Classification (NCBI taxonomy): domain Eukaryota; kingdom Metazoa; phylum Chordata; class Actinopteri; order Cyprinodontiformes; family Rivulidae; genus Nematolebias; species Nematolebias whitei. The sequence goes on along the minus strand of NC_056516.1, from coordinate 16,429,086 downwards.
AAATGTGGTCCGTTTGTCTTTCAGCAGTCTAAGCCTATAGTAGCAGAACTAAGGGATAGCTCAGGAAACCCAAGCCAGCCCTAACTATAGGATTTATCAAAAAGGAAAGTATTAAGTCTTAAAACTGGACAATGTGTCAGCCTCACAGACTGAAACTGGAAGTTTCCACACGAGAGGACTGGAGCCTGATAACTGAAAGATCTGCCTCCCATTCTGCTTTCGGGAACTCTAGGAACCACAAGTAAACCTGCTGCCTGAGAGCAAAGTGCTCCGTTAGGAAAATATTCCTAATATTCCTGATCTTATCCCAATCAAGGTGTGAGGGCTACGTGGCTACTCCTGATTCAAAATCCTACTTAAGTCAACCACAGAAGGTACATGGGCCCAATGAAAACAGACACACCCTGTTGCAATCATATTCCATCCAGAACTTTGATACAGTGCCACAGCATTATTAAACTAGCACAACCTCCCTGTAAAAGATCTGTTAACATATATTTAAAACAATTGTAGACTGTCATGCTCTGTTACCTGCAACAGGGAGTCTACTGCTTTCTTAAAACACACCCAAAGACCTCGCCAAGACTGCAAAGGCCATCCATGTTCTGGCTGGTTGTTTTTATGTCATGGTAGGATCCTCGTTCAGTGTGAAGAGGCCCTCGATGGTGATAGACTTTCTCCATCCACATTACTGTATTAAACATTGACCCATGCATTATTATTAAAAAACAGAAAAAATGTTCTCAGCTCAGCTAATGCTTTCCAAAAAACAACTGCAGATCATTTTAAGTTGACAATGAACAGATCCATCCATTATCTTTACCCATTTATTCCATTTTGGGTCACGGGGGTCGCTGGTGCCCATGTCCAGCAATCACTGTGCGAGGGGCGGGGTACACCCTGGATGGGTCGCAAGTCCATCACAGGGACACATAGAGACAAACGAGACAAACAACCATTCACTCTCTCACTCACACCTAGAGACAATTTAGAGTTACCAATCAGCCTAACATGCATGTTTTTGGACTGTGGGAGGAAACCGGAGCACCCGGAGAAAACCCACGCATGCACGGAGAGAACATGCAAACTCCACCCAGAAAGGCCCCTGGACCGGGGTTTGAACCAAGGACCTGCTCGCTGAGAGGCAGCAGCTCTACCAGTTGCGCCACCGTGCTGCCCACAATGAACAGATTGTATCGTTTAAATCGTTTTCAATTTGACGCACTTATTACAGCACAAAATTAAAGCTTATACTCTATAGGGGAGTTGTGGCGCAGAGGTTAGAGAAGGTGAGCTTGTGATCAGAAGGTTGTTGGTTCTAATCCCCCCCACCAACAACTGGGAAGTGTGAGTCACTCACATCTGTCTCCACCCCCATTTGCTGTGGCAAACCGTAATGAAAAATAAATCTGGAGTAGTTTAGATGTGACCTTAAACTGCGCTGTGCACCAACAAAACACACAACAAAAACTTTAATGGACTAACATCTATGTGCATTTACAGGCAGTGACGTAATGTCTAATGAAAACATAAATTCTGATAATCTCTGCCCCTAATGACTGAACAGAGTGGATCACTTTCCTACTGTTCATCTACAGAATGTTCAGATCCCCTAACAACAATACAACCTTCCTGTAATGTTCCTGTAATCCTCACTAAATCCAGAGAGTTACTTTAATGGCTGCTGCATGTTAGCACGGTTTTTAAAAGGACACTTTAAAGTAAAACCTGAAGCTTTTGTTTTGCCTGATAATTAATACACACAACCACACCTAGAAACTTGGCAAAGGCATTTTTAGCGAGAACACTCTCAATTTGTCTGGATATAAAATCAGATTGGATTTTCTTTTAAATTGCTTGCTTCATGTTTTTGTGTAAAAAATGACTATGTCTTCACAGCTGCAATAAAGTTGACTTTACTCAGCCCATCGTCCTGCAGCTGAACACCGCTTGAATGAAACAAAGGCTTCAGGTGCAGAGACATGTGCTGCAATGTGACGCAAAAACAAGCAAAGGCTTCAGGTGCAGAGACATGTGCTGTAATGTGACGCAAAAACAAGCAAAGGCTTCAGGTACAGAGACATGTGCTGTAATGTGACGCAAAAACAAGCAAAGGCTTCAGGTGCAGAGACATGTGCTACAAGACGCTTGAATGAAACAAAAGGCTTCAGGTGCAGAGACATGTACTGCAGGATGCTTGAATGAAACAAAGGCTTCAGGTGCAGAGACATGTACTGCTGATAATTATTTTAACCATTCAGTGGCTCAACATGGACCACACTTTAAAATATCATATCATGGCAAAAGATGCTGGGAACACTCTTGGTTGTTTTTTTGTCTCGTGTTTTTTTGGTGGGGGGGGGGGGGGGGGGGGGGAGATGGGGTGTGTGGTCTGTGCTGTGTAGAAAACCAGCCCAGTCACTTGAAAACCTATGTTAGGAAACATTTTGGCATTTGACGTAAACACAAATAATAATACCAAAACAAACCCTGCTAACAATCACAATATTGTTTTCATTTTCCAATACAAACACTTGTAGTTAACTAAACCATAAGCTTTAAGAACTTTTTGTCCTGGTTGAGCGTCTGTAATACTAGTTTATTATTGATCATCCCTCTATTTTTAATTTATGAATCACGTCAATGCAAGGTGTAATAGAAGACGAGTATTTTAGGAGTGGCCCTGTTCCCTGACAAGAAGTCATATTATTGTGATACCTTAAATCTTCCATTGTGCTAAGCTTAGCTGCTGGTCAAGATGAGCAAACCCTCGGCTGTAGCTGATATAATAGTCTGTCTGAGTGGAGGCACGGTTTGGCCTGTCAGCAGCAGAGCATCGCAGCTTCAGTTTGCACATAGGCAGCAGACCCCAAGGATTTTCATATGATGTTTTGCTCAGGCTCCGAGCTGGAATTACACTCTTGCTAAAGATCTTCGAGCTGCACGGAGCAGATACTGAAATGAACAGAGGAGGAGAGAAAGGATGAGGGAGAAGTGGCGTTAATAATCCATCATGTGGTTAGTCTCTGGTTTAATGTCCTTACTCCTCTCCCTTTTACTTTCTTCTTATTATCGCCTGCTGCTGAAAGGTGAAGGCGGATGTTCATGTGCCTGTATCTTGTGTATGTGTGTGTGCCAGTACTTTATTTGGACGCAGATCGACATTTGGTTAACCTTTAGAAAACGATTCAAGATGGCTGCCACAACCAAGTGACCCTCAAAATCACAAAACTGGTAATAGCTCAGTCAGTTTAATTATTTACATAAAAGGGAAGTAGCTGAGCCCGACATGTAACTGAGTGATAACAGATTGTGCTTCATTTGATAGTTCAGGAATAACAATTAGGAGACAACGTTGTGAGAAAACTATCTCATGAGTGGATTTGAATAAAACATTCAGAAAGTAATGAAGTCCAATTTGTAAGTGTTTATTCAAATCAAAAGTCATTATTTTAATCTGTACTTTTACTTTTACCTGAGTATGTTTTCAGAGTCAGAGAGATTTATTTGTCATACACACCACACATGGTACATGAGGTGGGACGTCACGAAACTTTCTACACAGGGTCCCAGTTACATCCAACAAAAACACAAATTGTAATTAAAAACATTAGTAAGATCCGAGTCATGAGCTAAGAATATACTACATTCACCAAACTAAGAATACACTAAGCACCAACAGAACAAAAACAATGAGCCAAAACAACAGCAGCACGAACATGAGTCTGTGCTTAAAATCATACACTTAAAATCCCATTAATTACTCAGTAAATATGAGAACCTTCACATCCATCCATCCATCCATCCATCCATCCATCCATCCATCCATCCATCCATCCATCCATCCATCC
>NC_056516.1:16420604-16425135 GCF_014905685.2 Nematolebias whitei | reverse complement strand
TCCATCCATCCATCCATCCATCCATCCATCCATCCATCCATCCATCCATCCATCCATCCATCCATCCATCCATCCATCCATCCATCCATCCATCCATCCATCTATCCATCCATGCATTATCTTTTTCCGTTTCTTCCTATTTTGGGTCACGGGAGTCACTTCCAGCAGTCAGAATTGAATTTAAAATTTTATTTCTAACCTACAAAGCTCTCAACAACCTAGCTCCATCTTATATTACAGATCTTTTTTTTTTTTTTTCATATTTTCCTAACAGAGCACTTTGCTCTCAGACTGCAGGCGTATTCACGGTTCCTAGAGTTTCCAAAAGCAGAATGGGGGGAAGATCTTTCAGTTATCAGGCTCCTCTCTAGTGGAACCAACTTCCAGTTTCTGTCCATGAGTTGGACACATTGTCCAGTTTTAAGACTGGGATTAAGACTTTCCTTTTTTATAAATCCTATAGTTAGGGTTGGCTCGTTGTGCTGCCATAGGCTTAGATTACTAGAGTACAAATTGACCTCATTTTCTTAAATTAATTTTTAAAGTTGAATAGTTTTCATTTGATATTATTTTCATCTTAACTTGTGATTCTTGGCCTGCCATTGTGTATCTGTTCCTCCTTCCTGTTCCTCTCAAACCCAACCGGTCAAAGCAGATGGCCACTTGTCCTGAGCCTGGTTCTGCTAAATGTTTTTTTCTCATGAGGGAGTTTTTCCTTTCCACTGTCGCCTTCGTGCTTGCTCAAGATGAGAGTTCTGTGATGGAGTTAAATTCAAAGCAGTCTGCTCCTCAGATAAATAGTGTTAAATTATTATTTTATATTTATGAATGTTTCTGTGCAGTGCTCTGAGATGAGTTCTGTTGTGAATTGGTGCTATATAAATAAACTGAATTGAATTGCCCCGCCAGTGACACAGAACCCCCCCCCCCCCCCCCCCTCGGTGCTGCTTTCAAGTGTTCAGTCTCAGATGAATGGACTGGATGACCTGCGGACGGATTTATTGTGAGCAGGACACGAGGAGCTGTTGTGTCTTTGCCTTTATGAAAACATGGCTGGAACCATCCAGCCCCGACTTGAATGCGGCTCCAGACGACTTCTCTGTCTACCAGCTCAACAGAACCGAGTCACATCTGTAACACTTTATGTTTCCTGCTGCTGCACTGTGTGGCTGCATCATGTGGTCGCTGCCTGTGCAGTGACCTGTCACATTCTTCTCATCCTGAGCATTTCATTGCATTGTTGACCTTGTGTTGACCTCCATATAACAAATAAACAATAAACAATGACTGCCTTCTTATCTCAGTAGACCAGCTATATTTACACAGCAGCTCCATGGCAGCCGTTTAATGATTTTTTATCACGTTGGAAAACAATTTCCAATAAAATGACCATCAATTAAAGTTCAAATAGATTTATTATTATAAGAATATTGTTTTAAACAAACATTAACATACATACATACAATAAGAAGCTGCCTAAAATTTCAATTATTTTGATCAGCTGTTCTGTTTCTGATAATCATCACTAATGATAATAGTTGTGAATAATAATTAGTGTAGTCTAACTGGAACTTCTGGAGGTACAAATTGTGTGTATTCAGGTGTTTTAAGCACATTTCTCACAACACACTTTGTGTTTCCTTGACTGATGAAGCCTTCTGGATGGAAGGTGAAACGTTTCAGCACAAAAGTAAGAAACTGTCCAGATGACCTGATTGAAAAATGTTGGATTGCATACCTGGATTATTGAGCATGGACTTTGTTCACATTTCTCATGTTTGCTGAGAATTATGTGAGCTAATTAAGAAAATTAGCTCTGGTTAAATAAAATCATTTTGCCTAAAACTAGAGCTCATAATTTACAATATTTAGAACAAATTATAAAATGAAAACATATCCTTGAATAAACATTAAGTTTACGTTGAACACCCTCGTTTGATCAGCGTCTAAATGTAGAGAACTGGTGGCTTTCAAAATAAGAGTAGAATTATTAGTTTTGCATTATTTGACATGGATCAGTCGGCCCTGATCGGGGTGTCCAGTCCTGGTCCTCGAGGGCCACCATCTTGCATGCTTGACATTTTCCCGCTCCACCGCCTGATTCAAAGGTTGAATCAGCTCTTCATGTTCTGCTGAAGCTTGTTAATCACCCATTAATTTAAATCAGGTGTGTTGGAGCAGAGGAACATCTAAAACATGTAGGATGGTGGCCCTGGAGGACCAGGACTGGACACCCCTGACTCTCCCAACTCCCTGCAGACTGATGCATTCTGGCCTAAATACAGTGGTGGGATGTAACTAAATACATGTACTTTGTTACTGTATTTAAGTACATTTTTCATGTATCTGTACTTTACTTAAGTAGAATTAAACGTGGATACTTTCCACTCCACTACATTTTACATTAAGTATCTGTACTTTCTACTACACTACATTTGTATAATATGTTGTGTTACAAGTTAAATTCACATTGTGGCTTTTTGATTTGTTTGTTAGTTTGAAAGTAACCAATGGTGAGAGGAGTTGGTCCATTGAATCACTGCAAAGTGGACAGGTAACGTTAGACCCACCTTCAAGAAGAGCTGGACCAAGGATGTATATACTAATATATACATCATCGAGCTGGGAGCACCCACAGCACCACTAACACACCCACACTGGATTCCACTGCAGAGAGTCAGCCAGACGATACGCACCACCCATGGCCTTATTGAAAGATTATTGAAATATTATTGAAATATTATTGAAAGACTGTTCAGTACAGCAGGACAGAGTTTCTCTCCCAGAAGAACCAGACTGGACTGAAAAATCTTTGAAAACCAACTTCTTCTGAACTTGAACAAGAAATTCTTGCTGCAATATTAAAACGTGTCACTTCATGATGTTAGGAGACAAGAGATGTCTCCAAATGGTGTCAGGAAGTTATAATATTGTTCACTATTGATCATTCCAAGGTTGACTAGACATTATTTTAACTGGAGTTGAAATGATCAGATGTTCCTTTGTTGTGTCTAATGCTCCTTTTGTTCAAACAGACAACTTTTACTTCAATGTGTTTACTGCTGTTAAAATGACACATTGGTTTTGTTTTGTGTTAAATAAAAACTTTCAAAGGTAAAATCATTCCTCTTTTTTATTTTGATTAATGACATTTAACTCTGCAGGTCATCCCTGAAATTCAGACACACAGAATCACAAGTCCAAGTGTGAACTGTGTCACAGAGTAAACACAATAAAAACATGTATTATCTGCAGCATTGTTCATTAAAATGACACAACACTATTAATGTAGTACAGAAAATATACATAAGGTAGGTACATTTAATGATATTGTAGACCATTGCATTTGTACATTCAGGAAGTACTTTTACTTTGAATACTTTAAGTAAAAACGTTAATGTGGTACTTCTACTTTTACGACAGTCCATTTTTGTCAGTTTATTTGTACTTTTACTTAAGCTGGTGAAGATACTTTTACTTAAGTACGGTGTTTGAGTACTTTCTCCACCACTGTTTAAACGTGATTCAAGCTTAGCATCATGTAGTAACACAGACATCGTTCAGTTGAGGAAGCAGCAGCAAACAAACAAGTTCATGCTCGTTGGCTGGACATTAGCCTAAACTGAAAAACATCTGCCTGTACTTTCTGCTCCACGACTGATGTCACAGCTGATGAGGTACTAAAGTCTGATAACTATTTGACAGAACCTCATTTCAGAGATGCTGAAAAATAATATTTTAACGTTGGTTTGTTTTCTTCAGCACACTGCAGCTTGAAACGTGTTGTATGTTAGTTGACATGGTTTAAATGACGCACTACGCTGGTGTGTTCTCGACTTAACGTTAGTTTACAAATGCCTCTTTACAGCTCACAGCACTCAACCAAATGCTCAAATCCTTGCAACCATTAAAAACAATTTAAGTAAAAAAGGTCTTTGAAAGAAGAGCGGAGGGGTGTAACAGCTGCCCACACTTTCTGTTTGTGAGCACTCACCTTCATCTACGTGTGAGCTCGTACAAACAGCGTGAGGTGCATTAAAAGCAGCATTTTGTCCGTTTTGTGTTGGAAGTGAGCACAGAAGAGCTACAGTTACAGCTCAGTCTTATTGCTTTTGTGTTCAGCTCTGCAAGATAAATGCCACTCATTTCCAAATTCTCAGTGTGCATTTGATAATAACGCATGCAAATGTCGGGCATAACTCAGCATTTCTGTGCAACGTCTTCCCTGCGTGGAGCGTCTGAACCACAGCAACAAGAGCCGAGTGCTTCATAAATGTGAGCCTGCTGCAAAAAGGTTTGTGATGGCAACAGTGGAGCTGAGCTTCTTTTTTGTCAATATTTCATGATCTTTTGAAGTTTTTCCCCTATTTTAATTCTTTAAAACTGTTTTATGAACATTTTAGACACGTGGTTTCTCTGTGCACTGTCAGCTCATATCATTCTTGTAAGAAAAAACAGCAAATAAAGTGTTTATTTCTGTATCTAGACTTACAACTTTTGGCTGTGTGTGTGCGTGTGTGTGTGTGTGTGT
>NC_056516.1:16402672-16420504 GCF_014905685.2 Nematolebias whitei | reverse complement strand
TAGGGATGCATGATATTTGGATTTTTGGCCGATATCCGATATGTTAAAACTTATTTGGCCGATACCAATATTTTTATATATTTTCCTTTGTCAGAACATATTCCTCTTATTTAGGCTTATTTGCTACAAAAATTGTGCAACAGCTGTAACAGCTGGTGACATATATTCAGTAACAGACATATGTATAGCACTTTAACTTATATTAAATGAAAAGTGTTAAATGTTATTTATTAGCATTAGTCACCTGCGATGTTGTCTCACTTGTGGAGGCTTGTTCCAGGTTCCTAGCTGCAGTGTGGGATCCTCTGCACTCCTGTGCATGAAGGACAGACTTTTTAAGTTAAAAGTTTTTGTCTCTCCATTGTGCCGTAAGACTAATCATGCTAACGGGGCTAACACGACGTCCAAATGTCTGTGGTAAAACTCACCCAAGTGCTATCAGCTATTAGCTTCTCAATGACGTCGGAAATGACGGCTTGTAACTCGAGTAAGGCTACGTCGGAAAAATATCTGACTTCAGACGATGTAGCGAGGCTCAACGTAGTCCAAAAATCTTTGGAATCCAACATCCTCAACGAAAAAAAAACTTCCACATGCCGACATTTTGAATTTTCCTCTCTGCCGTGGTCAGATCAGGTAAGAGCACGTGACATCATCACGTTGTGCTGCCGCTGCAGGCATCCTCGTTACTGGGTTGTCGTACGAAAACAGCACCTTTTCTATCGGTGAGTTATTTTGATGGAATGGCCGATGTCCGATATTGAACTTTAACGCTAATATCAGACGATACCGATAATATCGTGCATCCCTATTTTAAGCACTAGTTTGTGCTAGCAGAAACAAGTCTTCTATGATGCTATCATCGACATATAATGTGACTCGATACATATGGGCACAAGTTCCAGTCAGATATTTTGCGCTTGTAGATCAGGCTGCGTAGTTGTGAATTACGCTTCGTAGCATTGTAAAATTAAGTGGCTGAGAATTTCTGCTTTGTGCACGTGTTGATAGGAATGTGTGCGTGTAAACAATTTTGAATTTGTAAAAGATAATTACACATTCCAGAATTTGATTTTGTTAAAGTCTGTTTACAGATACACAGCAAAAAAAACAAAAACAAGTGTTATACTGAGTTTCAACTTGCAAGTAAAAATTATAACAGAACATTTCTTCCTCTCAGCTGATTGTTTAACGTCACATCAAAAGTCTTTTCCTTGTTTTACTGGCGTGAGCTTCACAGAAGCCTTATGAAATCTTCATCTGTCCCTCCATCACGTTCTCCTTTCTTCTGCTCGATGTTTGCAGCAGCTGTTTGAGTGACACATGCAAGCCTTTCGATCCGCTGTGTGTGTTCTCGTTTATACAGATGTTTGTCTCGTCTCTACCAGCCAGATGTGTGTCAGGATGAGCTGAGCGTCACTCTAAGGAGAAGCTCTTGTTCTTATTTTTATCCACTAGCTCTGTTTCTTTCACTCAACCTTTGTGTTTTTCTAAATCTCTGATGTTTTTTTGTTTTTTTTTATCACTGTCAGATGAATTTGGAGATTTGATTATTTATTTTGTTTTGATAGGGATAAGAGAGGAAGTGAACAGAAGGAGAGGGTTGACAGGAAACTTGTAGAAAATGAAGATATAGAGAAGATCTCGTTAGTTAACACTGAATCTCTACATCAGAATCTAATCAGTTATGTTTTACTTAGAGCTGTAAAAATCGTATTAAAAATAATCAATTCTGGTCCACCATCCGGCGTCTCAGGGGGGGAAAGCAGTACACCACCAACACTGTTTATAGTGGGAGTGGTGTGCTGCTGACCTCAACTCGGGATGTTGTGGGTCGGTGGGCGGAATACTTTGAAGACCTCCTCAATCCCACCGGCACGTCTTCCACTGAGGAAGCGGAGCCTGGGGACTCTGGGTCGGGCCATCCAATCTCTGGTGCTGAGGTCACCGAGGTGGTTAAAAAGCTCCTCAGTGGCAGGGCCCCAGGGGTGGATGAGATTCACCCTGATTTCCTTAAGGCTCTGGATGTTGTAGGGTTGTGTTGGCTTACGCGCCTCTGCAATATTGCGTGGACATCGGGGGAAGTTCCCCTGGGTTGGCAGACTGGGGTGGTGGTCCCCCTATTCATAAAGGGGGACCGTAGAGTGTGTTCCAACTACTGTCTTCATGTGCTTTGTGGACTTGGAGAAGGCGTTCGACCGCGTCCCTCGGGGGGCCCTGTGGGGGTACTCTGGGAGTATGGGGTACCGGGCCCTTTGATATGGGCTGTTAGGTCCCTGTATGACCGGTGTCAGAGCCTGGTCCGCATCGCCGGCAGTAAGTCAGGCTTGTTCCTGGTGAGAGTTGGACTCCGCCAAGGTTGCCTGTTGTCACCAATTCTGTTCATAACTTTTATGGACAGAATTTCTAGGCGCAGCCAAGGTGTTGAGGGGATCCGTTTTGGTGGCCTTAGGATTGCGTCTCTGCTTTTTGCAGATGATGTGGTCTTATTGGCTTCATCAGATCGTGATCTACAGCTTTCGCTGGAGTGGTTCGCAGCCGAATGTGACTCGGCCGAGATGAGGATCAGTTCCTCCAAATCTGAGGCTATGGTCTTGAGCCGGAAAAGGGTAGAGTGCCCTCTCTGGGTCAGGGAGGAGGTCCTACCCCAAGTGGAGGAGTTCAAGTATCTTGGTGTCTTGTTCACGAATGAGGGAAAAATGGAGCGTGAGATCGATAGGCAGATAGGTGCAGTGTCTGCAGTGAAGCAGGCGCTGTACAGGTCTGTCGTGGTGAAGAGAGAGCTGAGTCAAAAGGCGAAGCTCTCAATTTACCGATCGATCTACGTTCCCACCCTCATCTATGGTCACGAGCTTTGGGTTGTGACCGAATGAACGAGATCTCGGATACAAGAGGCCGAAATGAGTTTTCTCTGCAGGGTATCTGGGCTCTCCCTTAGAGACAGGGTGAGAAGCTCGATCATCTGGGAGGGACTCAGAGTAGAGCCGCTGCTTCTCCACATCGAGAGGAGCCTGTTGAGGTGGCTTGGGCATCTGTTTAGGATGCCTCCTGGACGCCTCCCTGGTGAGGTGTTCCGGACACGTCCCACCGGAAGGAGACCCAGAGGAAGACCCAGGACACGCTGGAGGGACTACGTTTCTCGGCTGGCCTGGGAACGCCTCGGGATTCCCCCGGAAGAGCTGGCCCAAGTGGCTGGGGAGAGGGAAGTCTGGGCCTCCCTACTTAGGCTGCTACCCCCGCGACCCGACCCCGGATAAGCGGAAGAAAATGGATGGATGGATGGATGGATGGATGGATGGAGAGCTGTAAAAATCGTATTAAAAATAATCAAGTTATAAAGAAACATGATTTGATAGAATGTGTTAATTTCAGTTTTATTAAAGCATGGTTGATAAATAAATGAAGGTACTTGAATCAAAAATAGTTTTTTTTCATGCCATCTATTCATTTTTAGTATTATAAATATATATAATATATATACTTATATACTTATCATTTAATATTGTACTAAAATATTAATATTTAAACTTTGTAATATTGATGATGATTTAGAAAATAATAAGAGGGATAAATAACAATCTTATTAAAAATCGTGTTAGTCAGAGGCTATGGCAGCTCAGTGGTCAGGTCTGAGGCCGCTGGTTTGAGTCCAGGTTACGTCAGAAAGGAAATCAACATTCAACGACATTATAAAATATTAATTAGTCAGGGTTTTCTAAAGATACCAACAGATCGTGATGTCTTCACTTCATCACAGTCTTTCACCTGAGCAGAACATTGATGATGGCAGCAAGAAAAAACTCCCTTTTAACAGGAAGATAGGCCCAACAGAATCAGAACATGGGTCAGGACTCACAGGGGTCACAGAGGCTGCAGAGGGGAGTAGCTCAAAGAACAGCATCAATAATCCATTTCAGCAGTGAGTTTGTACATTTGTCAGATGTGAACTGCATTGTTTTGGCTCTGAACTTGTCCATTCGGTCCTGCACGGCGGCTGTAGCGTTAGCTTCAGTACTAATGCTAACAAACATGTTTTGCATTTAAATGATACTTTAAGCTTGATCCACTGCAATGATTAAAAACAAAAACTTTAGGCACAATTCACACACGACTATGTCCTTCACGTCACCATTGGGATTCTTTTAACAAACAAAGCAAACCGACAAACAAACTAGGCGGACTATCTCAATTTCTCCTTGGATGTTATGGAAACAAAGATGCTCTGTCCCCCTCCCCACCCCCTCCATTCCCCAAGGTCGTGGACCTGTGACAGAGCTCAGCCGAGCTGGCTGATAAACAAACACCTCTTATCAGGACTATGGCTGGCTGGGTGGGTGGGGGGTTCTCTGGACTGTGCTGTGCTACGACCTTCCCTCAAACTCGATGCTTCCCCTGGCGCAGCAACCTAGGAGATGCGAAGGCTCCAAGGGCTGCGTCGCTCACCTGGCGGTCGTGCTGGGACCCCTACCCACTCCACACGCACATGTATTATGTCTATTTATGTTGCTTTGCTGTAGTAGATTTTTTTCATGCCTCAAACCATGCCCTATCAAGGACACGGTGTGAGAGATCTTTTTTTTAAATACCTCTCTCCTTTTGTTTCTTCCATTTTTCTTAACCAAGCAACAAGGGCAGCGCATCTTAGAGGCTGCAGCCCCTGTACATTTCTGTCCATCTTTAGGACGGCTGTACGGAGAGTCATTCTGTTGTAATTCAGTGTGCAAGGATATTAAAAGCATTCTGATTCTGAAACGGAGTGTCCTCCATCACTATTCACCAAACGTCTTGAGCTTTATGCAGATGACAAAATATTTTTAAGTGCATTCTAACCTCACACCAGGCTGGACTGTGAGCATTTGGGTTACTTGTGGCATTCCTGGGTGCGGGCATCAAGGCTGAGAGAGTCCACTGGATTGACCAAATACATCATTAGCATGCAGAACATGAATAGCTGAAATACAATACTCAAATTTATTGCAGACTAAACTGCATTTTACATTTAGATATTGCACATGGAGATAATTTTTCCATATATTGGGCAGCTGAAGCAGCTCAACATGTATTGTATAAAATGAAACCAAACCAGAAATTACATCAAAAGTGTGGGGAAAAAATATAAATAAATAAATAAATAAAGAGAGTGATGGGAGAATGAAAAAGAAAGTGACTATGGATTAAAGATACGAGCCACTCTCCATTGGCCTCCCAGATTGCTTCTCTTTAAAGAATAGAAATGGTGGGCTGAATAGACTAAAACAAAATCAATAGCACCTGCCGGGTTTTATTATTATTCTGTTTACAACATCGCAGCAATGTTTCTTTCCTTATTTTAGTGCTGCATATACCACCTCAACACTCCCTCCCTCTGTTGTCATTCTTCCCTACAGTCTTGCGTTATCCCAGCCCTTCCACATCTTTCTCTTTTATAATGGAGCTGTGACATTTTCTCATCTTCTAAGCACATTAAGCACAAAGAGAGGTGGACCAGCTTTATAAAATCTATAACTAGATTGCAAACTCGTCGCTGCTATAACCTTTAGGCCCGCCGTGACACCTAAATAGTTCCATCTCAGTCTCTCTTTTACTCTTTTCTTGGTCCAGTTTATTGTAGTCCAGGCTGGGCAAGAGCCTCATAACAGTTTTATTAAAAAATGTGATCCTGGCCAGCCACGGTCATACGCTTCTAATGGAAGTACCTCTCTGTCCACAGTTAGTCAATATGCCTAATGTTACTCTGTTTCACTGCCCAGAGAAATCATTTCCTTCTGGTGAAGGAGGATTTCATGCAGCAGCCTGAAAAACTTTCTATAAAACCAACTTCAACCTTCATAAAGGAGCAGCTTACTCAACTCGTGGAGCTAAATTACTTTCTTTGTTCACTGTTTGGTGTTAAATGTCCTCAATAAAATGATTTTATTAAAATATCCAATTAGAGGTGGCACAGTGGAGCTGTGATTAAAGTTGTTCAGATCTGGGCTGGGGTGTTTCTGTGTAGAGTTTCCATGTTGGACCAACGTCTGCAGGCTTTCTCAGGACGTTCTGGTTTTATTCCACAATCAACATGAATGTTAGATTAACTGCTGGCTCTGAAATGACTCTGGGTGTGAGTGTGTACATGTTTGTCCAGATTTATGTTGGCCCTAAGACCTGGCAGCCTGTTGGGTGTCTACTCCACCTCTCAACTGATGACTGCAGGATCAGTATCCACAAAAAAACAACTCTGAAAAGGAATGATCGTGTACAGGAAATGGATGGATGTAATTTGTCAAAGGTGGCACGGTGGCTCAGTTGGCAGAGCTGCCACCTCTCAATGAGTAGATCGCTGGATTGAATCCCAGACCCCAGACCTTTCTGGGTGGAGTTTGCATGTTCTCTCCATGTATGTGTGGGTTTTCTTCAAGTACTCCCTAGTTTCCTCCCACAGACCAAAAAACATGCACGTTACACTGATTGATAACTCTAAATTGGCTCTAGGTGTGAATGAGCGAGTGAATAGTTGTTTGTCTCATTTGTCTCTATATGTCCCTGTGATGGACTGGAGACCGGTCCAGGGTGTCCCCCACCTCTCACACAGTGACTGCTGGATATGGACATCAATGACCCCTGCAACCCTAAAAGGGAGAAATGGGTAAATTTGATGGATGGATGGATGGATGGATGGATGGATGGATGGAGTTGGTCATATATGTGAAAAATATCAACTACTTGTGGCCCTAATACAAATTACTGTATACTGGCATTCAGATATTTGAGGTTAAAGTTGTATCTTCATTTATATTGAGTTCAGTTCAGTTTTTTACATACTGATAGTTCCAGTTCACAACAAGTTGTCTCTGGTTGCTACACAATAAAAATACAAGTCTGTTCAAATAAAATTCAAATCTAATCACAGCCAAGTTTTTAAATTGTAATAAATAACAACCACATCCAGTACTGAATGAAATGAGTTGGTAAAGGTTATCTAAGGAAGTCAGCAAATTGTTGTTCAGTCTTTGCTTTGTTGCAACCCCCCCACTCCCACCCCCCACCCCCCGAACCTACTGGAGGATTCTGGTGTCCACTTTAGATTAGAATGTCTGTGGCTGGTGAGCTTTCCAATAACGTAACGCAGCGAGTCCTTTATTCATGCAGCTTCTCAGATCTAATAGGAATAAAGATTTCTCAGAGCTGGAGGGAGATAGTGGTGAGAACAATGAAAAGGTCAACGTGTTTGGATAAGATTTGTTGGTGGACTTACAGCAGCTTGCCTGTCAGTTTATACGGGGTTACTTCTGAGATTTTGTTTTTTTGCCCTCATGTTTAAAAGGGCAAGTTTCTATTTAAATCATCACATCGATGATGAATGCAGCCACGGGTAATTTAAAAATATATAGTTCAAAATTGCTTTTATGGTGATATTTGATCAGGAATTCATGATATCAAGAAAGAAAAAAATGCAATTGTCAATATTGGTGCAAATGCATAAACACAGAAGGGCATTTATTACTTTATTTCACCTTTATTGTCCCTATTACCACCTGTATTTACACCTTTATTTCACCTTTATTGAGCATGAATCAGGACACCTTTATTAATGTTATGTTCAACATTTTTTTTATCATGTATCGTTCAGTTTTTAAATAAAGCGTGCAAATTATACACCTAAATGTGGGGTATGATTGGAAACTGTGACCTTTGGTAGTAGTATGTTGCACAATGAAGATAAAATTATAAATAAATAAATAAAAAAAAAACATGAAAAACTATGGAAATTTGTGAAAAAAATAAAAAAATGTTCCAGCTCTTTGAAGCTCTAACCCTGGGCATACTTCAGGATAGAAACATTTTTTACAGTTTTAATGGGTCACAGAACATTTTATATATTTCACCATTTTTATACAAATCCAGTTTCAGTTTGATGTTTTAACAGATTGTTCTATGAAACCTTCAGCTGGCCTTTGATTATGTCACACATGAACTTTTCAATTGTCTTTTTTTACTGCATTCTTACTCTTCTTACTTCATACTCACTTCCCACAGCTCTTGTTGGTCCATGCACATCAAATCATTTAGTCTTTTTTCTCAGTGTCTCTTCTTCTTTCAGCATTTCCCTCTTCAGGGGTTTCCACAGCAAGTCATCCTCCTCCATCTCTCTCTGTCCTCTGCATCCTCTGTCCTCACTCCATCTACCACCATGTCCTCTCTAACTGCATCCATATATCTTTTCTTTGGCCTTCTTCTTTGACTTTTTCCTGGCAGCTGCATTTATAACATCCTTCTACCAACATACCCACTGTCCTACCTCTAGACATGTCCAAACCACTGTACAAACCATCTCAGTCTGTCCTCTCTAACTTTATCTCCCAGTTGTTCAACCTGTGCTGTACCTCTGATGATCTCATTCCTAATCTTATCCATCCTTGTCACTCCTAAGGAGAACCTCAACATCTTCATTTCTGCTACTTCCAGTTCTTTCTCCTGTCTTTTTGTCCATGGCTCTGTCTCCAGACCAAACAACATAGCTGGTCTCACCACTGGTTTGCAAACTTTTCCCTTGACCTTTGCTGACATCCGTTTGTCCCAAATCACTCCTGAAACTTTTTTCCATCCTGCCTGGACTCTCTTTTTCACCTCTTTACCACACTCCCAATTTTCCTGAACAGTGGACCCCAAGTACTTGAAGTCCTGCACCTTTGTGACCTCTGCTCCTTGTAGCCTCACTATTCCACCAGCCTCCCTCTCATTCACACACATGTACTCTGTCTTACTGCGTCTGACTTTCATGACTCTTCTTTCAAGTATTTACCTCCACCAAGTTCTCTTCCACCTGTTCCCTGTTCTCACCACAGATCACAATGTCTTCTGCAAACATCTTAGTCCACGGGGATTTCTGCCTGACCTCATCTGTTAGTCAGTCCATCACCAGAGCAAACAAGAAGTGGTTCAGAGCCGATCCTTGATGGAAGCCCACCTCCACCTTGAACCTATCTGTCACTCCTACAGAACATCTCGCCACTGTCCTGCTGTCCTCATACATGTCCTGTACCAGTATAACATACTTTTCTGCCACTCCAGATTTCCTCATGCAATACCACACCTCCTCCCTCAGCACTCTGTCATATGCTTTTTCTGAATCCACAAAGATACAATGGAGTTCTTTCTGACCCTCTCTGTACTTCTCCACCAGCATCCTCAAAGCAAAGATGGCATCTGTGGTGCTCTTTCTTGGCATGAAACCATACTGCTGCTCACAGATAGTCACCTCTTGTCCAAGTCTAGCTTCCACAACTCTCTCCCAGATCTTCATCGTGTGGCTCATCAACTTAATTCCCCTGTAGTTGCTACAACTCTGTACATCATCCTTGTTCTTGAAAATGGCTACCAGCACAATTCTTCTCCATTCCTCAGGCATTTTCTCACTCAAATATGCCATTGAATATTTGAGTCAAAAACCTCACTGCCATCGCTCCAAGACATTTCCAAACCTCCACTGGTATGTCATCAGGTCCTACTGCCTTCCCCATCTTCATTCTTTTCAGAGCTTTCCAGACTTCACCCTCACTAATCTTTCCCACTTCCTGGTCCACAGTTTCTATGACCTCTACTCTTATTTCTCTTTCATTCTCTTCATTCATTAGCTCCTCAAAGTACTTCTTCCACCCTCCCATCACACTCTCCTCACTTGTTAGAACATTATCATTCCTATCTTTAAAATATACAAATGTGGAAAAAATGTCTCTCTCACTGATATAGGATTTATAATATTCTCTCAAACCCCCTCCAGAATGCAGACAGTGCACACCTGAGCTTCCATAGACTTCAGTTATATTTTAGCTCAACATATATTCTATCTTCTGTCTGCACAAAAAAAGCAAGGGCGATACTAAAATTCTGTTTTTGTGTGGGCACAGGGCTAAAATAATAATAAATAATAGAAAAAAAAACTTTTGATGTTCACAAAGCACGATTCTCATGTGGATGCCACCATTGTTTACATTGCTACACCCAGTCTGCACAAATATGGTTGAATCACAACAAATTTATATATCCTGTTACAATCTGGAGAATTATGAAGTTTCTATGCTTTTAGTAACTCAAAATATAGACCATGTATGGCAAACTCAAGGCCCAGGGGCTAAATGTGGCCATCGGTGACATCTTTTCTGACCCCCAAGATTAGATATTTTAAATGTAAAATACTTTTGTCAAATTTTTTTTTCAGTAATCTTTAATTATGATGTCAAAAGTGCAACAGAAAATGTCAAATGAGACCAATCAAACTCTTGATGAGGAACCTGCAGCCAAGAAAAAAATGTTGGGTATCTAACTTGAGTTAATGTAGTTTCTGAAAGCCCTTAGTTTAAAAAAGGTTTTAATTTTTACCCTCTTTTGTAAGTGGGTTTACACCCCTGATATAGTACTGCATGTCCCTTGCTTGTTTCTAAATCCCTGAGATGCCTTCCTGCACACTCACCGCGCTCTATCTTCCCAGCCACGGCAAATTATCTTGGAATTATGTCTGAGCAAGAATGATTTCATGACCTTATCTTAATCATTGTCAAAAAAGGCATGAGGCCAGCATGACCAACACTGTTTCAAATTCTCAGCAACCAAGCCACGTGGTCCCTGTTTCATGGATATACTGCCACCCTAAGGATTAACCACACCCCAAAAGTTTTGTCTACACTCAAGACCTGGACATGTCACCCTTTATACTGAGGAGCCCATGGATTCCTAATATGCCTCTGAAGAGCTTAAATCACCACCAAGGAGAACCACAACATCTTCAACGCTGCAACTTTCATTTTCATCTTCTATCTTTTAATTTGGAGACTGTGGCACTGAGAAAAAGACAGGAGAAAGAACTGGAAGCGGCAGAAATGACGATATTGAGGTTCTTATTAGGAGTAACAAGGATGAATAAGATTAGGAATTAGATGATCAGAGGTACAGCACAGGTTGAACATCTGGGAGATAAAGTTAGAGAGGCCAGACTGAGATGGTGTGGACATGTCCAGAGGAGGGATAGTGGGTATATTTGTATAAGGGTGGTAAAAAAAATGCAGCTGCCAGGAAAAAGACAAAGAGGAGATATATGGATGCAGTTAGAGAGGACATGGAGGACAGAGGATGCAGAGGACAGAGTGATATGGAGGAGGATGACTCGCTGTGGTGACCTCTGAAGGTACATCTGAAAGAAGACGTCACTAAGACCCTGCAAAGACAATTCATGTACCGGTAGTATCAATGTTCTCATACACTGTGAAAGGGGCTTTATTGAGTCATCCATACAGTTTGGTTTATTTCTTAGGGTCTTACTGTTTGCACACATTCTTCTTAAGCAGCTGGTGGAATGACCTTGAAGGACAGGAGGGCATGGAACTACCTCAAAGGTTTTCAGTCCCACGGATACTGTCATTTAAATGATCGTTCACTTGCTCAGAAATAAAGGATTTCATAGCTGTACAATTAGCTGTCTAAATTTTAGTATATTACACTTTTGAAATCAAGGGTATTTGAACAATATGGTCTTTTAAAAGTCCCCAAGAAGTTCCACATCTATTATTTTATAGTTCCTGCATAAACACAGCAGTTACACAGGTTTTATAATGAATTAACAATGTTCATTTTTGCTTATTGGTTTCTATTTGGGTAACTTTAATTGTTTATTAGTAGAATATGATACAATAATAGAAAAGATAAACATAAATTGAAAACAATCAAGTTTTTCTTTTTGCTATTCTGTTTCATTGCATAAATGAATTAGTGCAATCCTGTTTTGTCAGATGGGCTGAGATGAGATGAAGATTAAGAGATGTGAACACACAAACACACATCGGGCATCTGATTTAACACACACACAGCTGGCCAGATAAACCATGTCCAAATTTGATCAGCGGGCTTGTGCTTGACGTCAACAGGCACATTCAGGATTATTTAAAGTTTTATACTTGTGCTTTGCACTTCAGCATTTGATGAATTGCATAATATCTTGTATCCTGAGATCTGTGGCAAGGCTCACTTTAATTTTATTAGATTTTGCAAATACAGTAAAGAGAAATAATTATTTGGTCCCCTGCTGATTTTATTAGTTTGTTCACAAGAGAAAATACCAGTGTACATGTGCATGGTAGGTTCCCTTTAAAGTAAAGAAAGACTATCTCAGCAAAGGAGTTGACGGGAGAGAGGGTGGGCCCCGGAGGCCATCTTATCTCCAGCAAACTGTTTATGGGAGTGTGCTGCTTGTGGGAATCAGTTTTTTGGTGGCTCCTCAGATTTCAAAAGTCCTATGGATGAAGAATGAAACATCCATCCATTTTCTTTACCCGTTTATTCCATTTTGGGTCACGGGGGTCGCTGGTGCCCATGTCCAGCAATCACTGTGCGAGGGGCGGGGTACATCCTGGACAGGTTGCAAGTCCATCACAGGGACACATGGAGACAAACGAGACAAACAAACATTCACTCTCCCACTCACACCTAGGGACAATTTTAGAGATACCAATCAGCCTAACATGCATGTTTTTGGTCTGTGGGAGGAAACCGGAGTTCCCAGAGAAAACTCACACATGCGCGGAAAGAACATGCAAACTCCACCCAGAAAGGCCCCCAGACCGGGATTTGAACCAGGGACCTGCTCGCTGAGAGGCAGCAGCTCTACCAGTTGCGCCACCGTGCTGCCAAGAACGAAACATCTCAGGGGGAAAAAAAAAGAAAAACGTCCAGATGACCTAACTGAACATTGTTTGATTTTTACCTGGATTATTGAGCATGAACTTTGATGTAAATAAAGACTTAACATCAACCCCCCACCCCTCAAAAAACACAAAAGTTTTAAATTCATTTGTGCATCATTGAGTGAAATACGTATTTGATCTCCAAAGAAAAAAACAACAGCACTTGATAGAAAAACCAGTGGTAATGAGCACAACAGTTCCTTCCACAGGTTTTCTACACAGCTGAGGTCTGGAGACTGGCTAGAACACACATCACATAGTCCTCTCAAGTGGCCAATTAATGCAGTACATTGTTCGGTACCAATAAGAAAAAAAAAAGAATAAATAAAACTCAAAACATCATGTTTTCACCTCTAGGCCACTCTGTGGTGTTTGGGTCATTATTTGGTTTCTTTGGGTCATGCTCAACATTTCTCTTCCTTAAAACTTACCCTTTTGGCTTAAGAGCTTAAAGAAAGAAAACCCACAAAGACCACTTAAATATTTTAAACTGACAAAAGTAATAATAATAAATAAACAAATGAAGCTTTACTTGCCAAAGTGATAGAACCCATAGAAAAGAGACTAAAACAATTTTGACCATAGAGACATGTTAAACTTAGCATGCTCTGGTAATTAACACCGCAGGTAACAATCAGTCTGCCTATTTCAGGGGAGAAAGGTAGTTAACAGTGCTATTTTGTTTATGGTGTGTACTACTACACCAAAGGGGACAGCTGTGGCTGAGTGGTTAAAGCAGTCGTCCTCCAATGGTAGAGTTGGACGTTCGATTCCACCAGCAGCCACATGCTGAAGTGTCCCTGGGCAAGACACTGAACCCCTCATTTCCTCCGATGTGTGTCCCATCGGTGTATGAATGTGATAAAGCTCTGATTAGTCTTTGATTAGATCTAGTAGAGTGCTGTATGAATGGGTAAATGAGGGGACAGATTGTGTTGTAAAGAACTTTGAGCATCTTTATAAGATAGAAAGGTGCTATATAAGTACAGTCCATTTACCATTTACAATGAACATGGACCACAAAAAGTTAATGACATTTTTCTCAGAAGCTTAGCAAGAAGATCATTGACTACCATGTTGAAGGTAAAGAAGATAAGATCATCTCCGAGTAGAATGATGTTTCTGTGACTATAGCTGCACATTTTATTCAGAACTTCAAGGTCCACAGGACTGGATACAACTTCCCTGGATGTGGCTACAAGAGGAAAATTTATGACAAACTGAATGAACAAATAATACCAAGGTCCAAGGTACATCAGTCTCAAATCACACCATCCATCACTGTTTGAGCCAAAATGGGCTGAGCTGAAGATAACTGAGGAGGACACGAAAAGGCAAGACTAGAATTAGAGTACATGCATAGATGGACTGCTGAGACAAATCTGGAGCCTTTTGGCAAACAAGTCACATCAGCTCCATGTTTACAGGAAATGAAATATACAAAGAACAGAACATGGTACTTAAAGTAAAACAAGGAGAAGGAATCTGTTCTGGGAATGCTTTGCTGCAGAGGGTATCTTGAACTTGTGCAGGGTACAATGAAATCTCAAGACTAGCAAGACATTTGGAAGCGAAACGTGCTGCCCAGTGTCAGAAAGTTTGGTCCCATTCTCAGATATTGTGTCCTCCAACAGGATTTTTTTTTCTTTTTCATTTGGCTACTTCTTCAGTTGTCACCACAGCGAGTGAGCTCATTTGAAGATTTTGACATTGTTTTTATGCTGAATGCCCTTCCTGACACATCCAAGCTTCCACAGCCCATGTGTGTGGAGCAGAGGGCTGCCATCCAAGGCAAATGTATGGCAAATGAGGATGGAAGCAGATGAGAGTGCTTTATTTTTCCCACCCAAATGTCAGAGGATTTGCCCTCTCTAACCTCTGCACCACCACTCCCCATGAGTGCTCCAACAGAATAAGCTTCTGTGGAAGAAGCTGAAAATATGGAGTCTGGAGAAGGAACCCTTCAAACCTGAGAAAGTTGGAGCACATCAGGAGGAGTGGGTCAGAACACCTGTGGCCAGGTGCAGAGGTCTTAGAGAAAGTTACAGAAACCACTTGATTGCAGTGATTGCCTCAAAAGGTTGTGCAACAAAATATAAAATTAGGGGTACCATATTTATTTTCATTTTCATTTCATTTTTCTTTTCGATCACCATGTATTAGATTATCGTTACAGCAAGATGATTGTAAGAAGGAATTTGTATGTGATTAGCTTTTGTTTCGAGAAAACATGTTCCTGAATGTTAAAGTTTTTAGTCTTCTATAAAGTCTTTATCTTTACCTGTTATTCTACTACTTATCTGTGTTCGGGTTGTGGAGGCAACAGGTCCAGGAGAGAAACCCCAACATCTCTCTCCACAGCAACACTTTTCAGCTCATTCTGGGGTACTCGGAGGCGTTCCCAGACCAAAAAAGATACACCATCCCTCCAGCAACTTCTGGGTCTTTCCTGGGGCCTCCTACCAGCGGGACGTGCCCGAAAAACCTCTAAAGGAAGGCATCCAGGAGGAATCCTAATCAGATGCCTGGTCCACTTCAATGGACTCCTTTTGATGTAGACTAGCAGCAGTTCTACTTCGAGCTCCTTCTGGATGATGGAGCTCCTCACCCTATTTCTAAAGCTGAGCCTGATCACCCTACGGAGGAAGCTCATTTCAGAAACTTGTTTCCAGGACCTTGTTCTTTTGGTCGTGATCCAAAACTCGTGACCATAGGTGAGGGTTGAAACATGGACAGACTAGTAAATTGAGAGCTTTACCTTTTGACTCAGCTCTTTCTTCACAACGACTGAATGAGAACCTGAGAATGAGATCCATCTCCCACTCCATCCTACTATCACTCATGAACCAGACGCCCAAATACTTGAACTCCTCCACCTGAGGCAAAGTCCCCCTCCCCAGACTCAGAGGGGTCATTCCACCCATTACTCTTGTTTGGAGAATTCTCATTTCCATTACACTGCATTGTATACCTGTTGTTTTATTGCTCCAATGACCAGGAGTATTTTGTCTGTAGTTTTGTGAATTTATCACCCATTTGTTCTTAATTAATCTCTCCTTTGTCCATATCTCTGTCCATCAGGTAAGAAAACAATCCTGGCTGGTGCAATAAACTCCTCTGTCAAGTGAAAAAAAAGACCAAACGATCCTGTTGCCATGGGGAAACAGAACAGCAAGCTGCGGCCAGAGATGCTGCAGGACCTCCGAGAAAATACAGAGTTCTCTGACCACGAGCTTCAGGAGTGGTACAAGGTATGCACCATGTACGCCAAACAGACACGTTCTTGAAAAAGTATGCAACAAAGTATGCATAGCTTTTAATAAGTTTTTTTTTTTATTTGAATATACTGTATTCTATATACTGCATGGTATTTCTACTCTGGTGCACTGCACATAAGGGAAAAGCCCTGGAATTGTTCCTTACTTAATCAACTGAGGCAGCACCATAAGCTGGTGAAAGCAACATTTCCATTTTTCTAAAGTAATCATTTGGCCTCATGACGAAGGAAAACTGCATTGCTGTTCTTTTTTAGCACTCTGTGGACTTCGCCTACTATAAGGAATTATCTACACCAGCTGAAAAAAAAACATATATATATATATATATATATCAACTGGTAGAGCTGCTGCCTCTCAGCGAGCAGGTCCCTGGTTCAAATCCCGGTCTGGGGGCCTTTCTGGGTGGAGTTTGCATGTTCTCTCCGCGCATGTGTGAGTTTTCTCTGGGAACTCCGGTTTCCTCCCACAGACCAAAAACATGCATGTTAGGCTGATTGGTAACTCTAAATTGTTCCTAGGTGTGAGTGAGAGAGTGAATGGTTGTCTGTCTCGTTTTTCTCTATGTGGCTCTGTGATGGACTGGAGACCTGTCCAGGGTGTACTCCGCCCCTCGCACAGTGATTGCTGGACCCCCGTGACCCAAAATGGAAGAAGCGGGTAAAAGATAATGAATGGATCTTGCAATAACATTTTAACATTATATTGTAAACAAAAATACACAGCTAAAATTTACCAATAATAAAATCTTTACTTTAAATTTTGGTAAGTTGTCCTGCTCCTGTTTTAAAATAGCTAAAGTTTGTACATAATTATAAATTACCGAAAGCTACTTTTACTTACGTTTTATACAGTTAAACAAAACAAGTGGCATGTATCATAAGTTTGCAGATTAAAGGTAAATCACTGCTCTTTGATTACTTTTAAAATCTTTACACCTCCATTGGCTGTAGAAAATTTACATAACCTCATCAATACATAAAATGCTCATATCATCTTGAGCAAAGTTTTTTTTTATTTCAGAACATTAAAAATATATATTGTCTCGCTCACCTGTGTCTATCGCCAACCAGTTTTAGTTGCATTCCTGTTAATGCACAACTTGAGGGCTGTGCCTCCTGTACTGCGTGAGACTTGGGTCAAAGTGCATGTGTTTACTAAAGCCATCCAGTCATAAATCTACCGGCTGCATCAAATCTTAGCCTTGAAATTCAGTATATGACTTCTTCACCGTGATTAAAAGACGGTTCAGTTATGTGTTGCATTAAATTCCTAATTTCATCATATCAGATAAGCAAAACAAATGCATGTTAAAAACCCTTCACAATACCCAGTGCATTACATTTCTATGAGGTAATTTAAAACTTTTCTATTTAAGTTGTTTTTCTTGTTTTGGCTCAGCAGTGAATATGGATCTCTGGTTTGTCTCGAATAGATTAGATGTTACAAAATAACAGCAACATTTCATATTTTTAAACATTTATTTGTTCCTTTAAATCCCTTTTGACCAGATCTGACTGTGAAAAAAAGAGTCTAAGCATTCATTACAACCCGGCTAGACTAATAACACTTTTTATGTTGGGGTCAGTCAGGTCTCCCTTTCACATCTCCAGCTCGGCTCTTAACAGGAACTCGTAGGTTTGAGCATAGTTCATCTGTTTTGTCCTCTCCTCACTGGCTCCCTGTGCGTACCAGAATTGATTAAAAAATTTTCCTTTTGACTTTTAAGTGCATAAATGGCCGTGCACCCTCAGCTCTCTGACCTACTTAAACCATATATTCTCGGGCACTGAAATCATCTGACCTGCTGCTTTTGGTTGTACCAAAAACCAGGTTGAAGC
>NC_056516.1:16376623-16402272 GCF_014905685.2 Nematolebias whitei | reverse complement strand
CCCACACTCTTGCAATATTCTAAACACTGTTTCTAAACTCTAAACGCTCTAAAAGAGCACAGCATGTCATGATCTCTGCCACCTGCCTGCACCCTCGGCCACGCCCACTTCTCCTCTGCAGAGCTGAGATCATGACATGCTGCAGGAGGGAGCTTCTCTCTGCGCCTGTGGGCTGCACACAGATTCAGTAGGTGCCAAATAATTTTTAAAAATTTATTTTAAATAAAAAATCCATGCCGACCATGTGGCTAATCCATCAGTCAGCCAGTTGTGTGTCATGTCCAATCTTATTTTGAAAAAGCGTGAAAGAGCGAGTCCACAAAGTCGAACTGTGAAGTAGCAAGGGACTACTGTAGATGTGATCTGCGGACACTTTTTCAGCTTGTCCTCCATCCCTCGTCCTCAGCAGGCAGTGGTATGATTATATTGTCCTGTTTGAGCTCTGACAGCTGGTGTTCCTACATGTTTAAATTAAATCCACAATGCTCAGAGAAACTCCATTAGCTCGTACTGTTTGCACATAAACAAACGCTGGTTCTGGTCCACGCCAGAAGTTGCACCCATAATTCATGCAAGGCACCATGGGGCCTAGGAATAAGGTGGATATAAAATCCTTAACATAAACTGTTGAAGTCAACCCTGTTTGTCTGTTAGCAAAATATATCAAAAACCATTGGACGGATTTGAGTAAAACGTTTAAAAAGTAATCAAGTACGTTTACAATGTGTCATTTGGAGTCAACCAAACTTAAGATGGCCACTACAGTCAGCTGGCCTTAGAAAACACAAAAATTACTTTGATTCAGCCAGTTTTACAGATATTAAACTAAAATGGGGGTAGTAGTAGCTGGCTGTCATCCTCAACGCATACTTTTAGCATCTACCCATTGCACGATATATTTGGCCTAGAACTATGGTGGTCTCTTAAAATCAATGCTGTTTGTTTGTTAGAGAATTGTCTCATGGATCACTTATCAAATTTAGCCAAACTATCAGAAAGTAATCATTCAATATGCACATACAACCTACCATTAGAGTGAACCCAATTCAAATGACGGCCACAGCTGAGGAAACTTAGATAAGAACAAAAAATGGCTGTTGGTTTTACAGAAATCGAGTTAATTTCATTGAGATAGTCACTGAGAGTCAGCCTCAACACATACTTTGAGCGCTACACACCTCGTGACCGCTCACATTTTCACATTAGATTGTGCATAACCTTATTTACAAGGTTTGACCAAAACTCTGTCATTTTGTTTCATTTCTATATAATTTCATCTATTTACTTTTTATTCTATACAGGTGCTGGTCATAAAATTAGAATATCATGAAAACATTGATTTATTTCAGTAATTCCATTCAAGTGAAACTTGTATTTTATATTCATTCATTACACACAGACTGATATATTTCACATGTTTATTTCTTTAAATGTTGATGATTATAACTGACAACCAATGAAAACCTAAAATTCAGTATCTCGGAAAATTAGAATATTACTTAAGACCAATTAAAAAAGGATTTTAAAAAAATGTTGGCCAACTGAAAAGTATGAACATGAAAAGTATGAGCATGTACAGCACTCAGTACTTAGTTGGAGCTTCTTTTTTCTGGATTACTGCAGCAATGTGGCATGGAGTCGATCAGTCTGTGGCGCTGCTCAGGTGTTATGAGAGCCCAGGTTGCTCTGATAGTGGCCTTCGGCTTTTCTGAATTGTTGGGTCTGGTGTATCACATCTTCCTCTACACAATACACCATAGATTTTCTATGGGGTTAAGGTCAGGTGAGTTTGCTGGTCAATTAAGAACAGGGATACCATGGTCCTTCAACCAGGTACTGGTAGCTTTGACACTGTGTGCAGGTGCCAGGTCCTGTTGGAAAATGAAATCTGCATCTTCATAAAGTTGGTCAGCAGCAGGAAGCATGAAGTGCTCTAAAACTTCCTGGTAGACGGCTGTGTTGACCTTGGCCCACAGTGGATCAACACCAGCAGATGACATGCCCCCCCCCCCCCCAACCACCACTGACTGGAAACTTGACACTGGACCTCAAGCAACATGAATTATGTTCCTCTCCTCTCTTCCTCCAGACTCTGGGACCTTGATTTCCAAAGGAAATGCAAAATTTACTTTCATCAGAGAACATAACTTTGGACCACTCAGCAGCAGTTCCAGGCGAGATGCTTCTGACGCTGTCTGTTGTTCAAGAGTGGCTTGACACAAGGAATGCGACAGCTGAAACCCATGTCTTGCATATGCCTGTGCATGGTGGTTCTTGAAGCACTAACTCCAGCTGCAGTTCCCTCTTTGTGAATCTCCTCCACATTTTGGAATGGGTTTTGTTTCACCATCCTCTCCAGAGTGCAGTTATCCCTATTGTTTGCACACTTTTTTTCTACTACATTATTTCTTTCCCTTCGCCTCTCTATTAATGTGCTTGGGAACAGAGTTCTGTGAACGAGAGAACCTGACCGATCCTGAGCAGTCGCACTGCAGAGTGATAAATCCCAGTTGACTTCAGAGCCAGTGGCCGGACCTTCGTCCCTCCAATCGATGATAGGTGACTTTTGAGGAAGAATCAGCCTTTCAGTCACCGGAGCGTCTCTGGCCTTTCTGGTATCATTTTAAGTAGTTGTGGAACATTCTGACATCTCGTTCTGGTGAGAGAGAGAGACCTTCAATGCACTTTCTGGTGATCATACATCACAATAATCTTGCTTTACACACTACAGCTCAAGATACAGTTTTAACTACTCCACAAACAGAACAGTCCAAAATTTCTGCCTTTTTAAAGTTTCACTGATTTGAATAATCAAGTAGATCTTCGATACAAAGCTTTTCGTTATTCATTTGTGTATTATGCATAATCTTCATCAGATATATCACAGATTATTATTTTTGTAATAAAATACATAAGATCAACTAAATTTGTGATTATTTTGGCATATCTGTGTGTGTTAACTGATTTGATGCCCTTTAAACACGAGAAAATAATTCACTTTTCAGTTTACATTTATTTTGGGGGTTAGAGACTGATTTTTCCTCTGAAAATAGGTGGTGTCCATAAAAAACGAGGTTATTTGTATAATAAATGCATATCTTATGAGGTTAACTCATAACTAATTATTTACAATATATATCCAACCCCATATCCCTCTACAACCATGATTGTGTAGCCAACAGAACTAGACAGAGACCATTTAAAGGCATTTGCAGGTGTTTTGAGTTAATTAGCTGATTAGAGTGTGGCACCAGGTGTCTTCAATATTGAACCTTTTCACAATATTCTAATTTTTTGAGATGCTGAATTTGGGGTTTTCATTAGTTGTCAGTTATAATCGTCAACATAAAAAGAAATAAACATTTGAAATATATCAGTCTGTGTGTAATGAATGACTATAATATACAAGTTTCACTTTTTGAATGGAATTATTGAAATAAATCAACTTTTTCATGATATTCTAATTTTATGACCAGCACCTGTGTTTCTTATATGATTGTCTGTTGTTGTCTGTATCTCTTCTGTGTTCGTTGTTAAAAACAGGTCTCTCTTGTAAATGAGTCCTTGAGGCTGAATGAGACTAACCTGTATAAATAAAGTTGAATTAATTTCTCAACAGGAGATGATTTTAGATAAAAACATGAAACCTGATGAGGGATATGTATTCCTTAATCGGATGTTAGACTTTTATTATTCATGTTTTGACTTAATCATTTTGATTTCTTCTCATTTTGAGTTCTCTAGAATTCCTTGTTTGTACTGTAGGTTTGGATCAGTCATTCTTTTATTGTTTGCATCTGGAACCAAATGCAGCTGCTTGATTATTCAGGGCTGTGAAAACAAGAAGACTTCACTTCAGTACTGACCTCACTTCTTTCACAATAGTGAAACAGCTATAAAAACCAATTTAGCACCAAAATGGTGCAAAATGTGATACAAGCACCAAATGTGGTGTGGTCGTTTTCTTTCTTTATCTTCTTTTTAATTTTTCCTTTTCTCTTTTACTAGACAGTGACCGATGACCATTAGCCTAAATGTAAACACTGGCCCTAGATCTAACCTTTATGATAATCCTAGACCCTAAACCTAACCCTCTGACCTTCGACTCTAAACCTAAACCCCGACTGCTAATCCTAACCCGGACTCTGTCCTGACCCTAAATCTAACCCAGGACCCCTTGCCCTGACCTAAACATCTGACCTTTGACCCTAAATTTAACTGATGACCTTGACCACAAAAATCCTGACTTTGTCCCTGGACTCAGACCCTGACAAGGACCCTCTGGCTACCACATCACAGGATACACACTCGCTCTGTTCAAAGCACTCTATTGAGTTGGGTCATGACAGGTGGGGGCAACGCAGTGATGGACAGTCTTCCCAACAGTTCTACCCGATTAGAAATCTAAAAATCCAAAATGTTGGCCATTTTTCACAATGGTTGACAATATGATTATGATTCCTGCTGACTAGAGTTCGACTAAGTAAGGACACACATGGCAGGTCTGATGGGCCAGTCTTCCACCAATTGCCAGTAATACTTTTGGTACATGCTCTTATGTGCATAGCACAGGACTAATGACAGAAGAAAACATGTAAATTAACATAAAGATCATTCAAATAAATCAAGTAATTACATTATCATATGATTACTGTGTGGAAATAAGCTACTTTTGAATAAAGATAGCCATCTTGGATTTTCAAATGGCCAGGCAGGTTTGACAAATACCTCAAAGAAACTCGTCATACCAAATTTGTTGCTTGCATCATAATTTGCACAATTTTTCCATTATCTGCTTTAATACATGTCTTGAGTAGCACACCGTTGTTTGTTCTTCCTATTATCACATTTTTATGTCAATTATTTGGTTTTCAAAATTGTGAGGCAGTAGTGACTGAAATGATATGAGACTCTGAGAGGTTATTGAATTTAAAAACTTGAAAAGGTCATTGCAGGCAGAGTAATGTGTAGATTTTCACAATATTATTGAATTCTAGATAAATTTAGTCATTTAAACTGTTTTTCTATCATTACTCTCTTCTTTATAGGAATAGTATAGTTATAATTGATGCAGACATAAGGTGCTTTTATAGAAATATTAATAGAATAGAAGTATAGAAATGATTTCTCCTATTCATAAGTCTCAGAAGTGTCCACCGTTATAAATCCTATTTCCCCTCTTGGTTAGTTGTCAAATGAAAAAACACTTTTTGTCAGAAAGTCATTTTAAGGAACAAATTTTGAGCTTACTAGTAAACCTTAAAACTTGACGTTTTTAAAAAAAGGCAACTGTTCTTGTCTTGTTTGCGTCTCTTCAGAGACATTGTCTCAGTTGAGCCCGAGAAGTGCAGACTTCAAAGATAAAAAGTAATAACTCCTTGGTATCTAAATCAAATTCTGCTCAGGGTCCCATATAGTCTTAGTCCAGCTTGGCCATGGAGAGGAAAGAAATATGTCAGGTTACAACTAAAATCATGCCTTTTTTTCTTTGTTTTTTCAGGGGTTCTTGAAAGATTGCCCCAGTGGAACCTTGAATGTGGAGGAATTCAAGAAGATCTATGCCAATTTCTTTCCCTATGGAGATGCCTCCAAGTTTGCTGAGCACGTCTTTCGAACTTTTGACACCAACGCCGATGGGACGATAGACTTCCGGGAGTTCATCATTGCCTTGAGTGTCACATCCCGAGGGAAGCTGGAACAGAAGCTGAAGTGGGCTTTTAGTATGTATGACCTGGACGGAAACGGGTACATAAGCCGCGAAGAGATGCTGGAGATAGTTCAGGTGAGCGATGAATGTTGGATAGTAAGGCCTGCAGGTAAAAAAGCTTTTGAAAGGAGTACATTTTTGTTGACGCCTGTAGGCAATAAAGTTCCCACATGTGAATCATACGTTCTGCCTAACAGTGGAAATTTTTATGCTTGGAATCATATTTGTAGTTTTTGTCCCTCGTCACGAAAAGGAGGAAGTGGAAATACCCTCAGTCCATCCGTGCATGTTGTGAGCATTATAACTTGGAAAATAAGTGAGGTACCAACTTTCTTTTTGCTGTGTGGCTGCATCTAGGCATAAGAAAGTTTCCTTTTGAAAGTTTGGTTGCCACATCAAAATTCATATATGTTATATAAAATGATCACCCCTGTCATTAAAGGAAACTATGTTCTCTAGCTTTTAAAAAGTGCCTAACAGCTTTTAGTTTTCTCAAAGAATTGGGGTGGTGGCAAAGGCCACCATTGGCCATCCCCTGGCATTGCCATTGCACCTGCAATGAAACTGTTACACAGTGTAATTACTACACACTTGAAGATATGGCACCAAAAACGTTAAAGTTTATTTGCACTCCCTGTTCTAATCCAGTGAAGAAAAACATTAAACTCAAAAACTGCAAACATTCACTATTCAAATCCTTCAGTGACGAGACTTCAGCATACTGCTTGTTGAGCTCTTGCACCTTCACAAAACTTCTAAAAATCAGAATACCTTTAATTTGTATACATGTGCACTGGGTGGTCATTTCTTTGTTTCTTGTGTAGCTTTACTAATACAAAGCTGATACTGATAATTGAGTTTTCTTTAAATAAGCCCCGAAATTGGACATTTTGGAACGATGCCGTTTCATTTCCTTTAAAATGCCAGTACTCGCTGTAGCGTTAGAACTTTTTTTTTTCAAAGCGAACCTTTGTAATTTCAATTGAGTACTTTCTTCTTTTTCAGTGACTCAATGACATATATTGACAGCTATATTTAGCCTGACTGGTTTATTGAACAAATTGTAGGTCAGGAGAAAAACACCTTTTGAATTGAGTCTGTGTGTATTCACACAATGTAAAAGCAGTAAGTGTAAAGTTGCACGAAGCAGCAGGTCAGGCTTTTGTTGGGCAGTTGGGTGGTGAGAATCAAATCACAGCAGGGTTCAGTGCTCTTAAAGTTTACCCAAAATACTTCAAGGGTGGGTGTCTGTGTTTCTTTTTAACCTGTGTGTTTTGAAAAGCTCTCAACATGTCATTTGAAGGAAAGACGAGATCCCTCATAGGTGTTTTGTAATGATTATGTCAATAAAGATAGCCATATTCACAGAACTGGGACATTTCTGAGTACATTTTGAAGGATGCCACTGCATCTGTTGTCTGAAATCTCATAATACATCAACCAGCTCCTTTAATGGATAATAGTAATTTAGGGCTTGTTTTTTTAATAATCTAAGTTCAAGTTCAAGGTTCTTTATTGTCATTTGCATCACATGTGGGACATGTGGTGGAACGAAACTGTGTACACAGAGTCCCAGTTACATCCAACAAAAGTATAAAATGTAAAAGAAAAACAGTAATAAGCTCTACGATATGAACTAAGAAAAACGTTAAGCTAAAAATATGCTAAGCACTAGTGGTATCAAAACAATAATAATAATAATAATAATTCCAAATTTTGTACTTAAGGTCTTGTTTACACCCCAAAATAGCAAAAATATAAAGTATAAAAAAGAAACGGTACACAAGGATATAAGATATACACTTGTAGTGGACTAGGCCTATGTCAAAACTGAGTCTTAGGTCAAAACTCTTGACCTTTAGGACCTTGTGGGACAGGAACTGTCATTTCATTCATTTGAACTCAGAAATACAGGTTCACCCATCCTGAGACTTTCTTTCTTGAAGATTCAAGTGAAAAGAACACTCTCTTTTTATTATCATTACTATTTTACAAATATTGATAATCAAAGTGTCTTAGTTCAAACCATTTTAGATGTTGCAGTGCACTAATCAATTTTATTAACTGAGTAATGATTTTTATTCTCATGTCAAAGCTGTTACAGAATAATTATGCATTTTCTGATTTCTGCCTTTGAGTGAGCAAGTGTGCGTTTCCAAGGTTGGAGTCAAACGAAAAAAAAGTTGTTGAACGAACTGTCATGTTTTTTAGAATCCTCTCAGACGTAAATAGAGAAGTTTTAGCACCTGTTTCTGAAACGCGCCAAAACAAAACTCTCTCTGTCTGTGAGAACATTTCTGATCTGTTTCATAACAATTCTCGCTGTCTCTAACCTCTTACGTCACAAAACACACCCCGTCTGGTCGTTTCTGACCAATGAACAAATCCCAAAAGTGAACCGGGAAAGAGTCTTTAAAATGTCAGTACTTCCTGGTCTAGTCAGCTCTGATGGAGTGCTGATGGAGTTCTGATGGAGTGCTGTTGGAGCTCTGATGGAGTGCTGATGGAGTTCTGATGGAGTGCTGTTGGAGTTCTGCTGGATACACAGTCCAACCAGTTCTGTTCATGTTCTGATGGAGACGGGATGATCCTGACATGACAACAAGCTCTTCCGAGTTCCATGGGATTATAACACTTTCACTAGCCATTACTTCGGACGAGTAACAGCCAACCTACTGAGACGCTGAAAGGGTGCGTTAAACGGAATCTCACCTGAGACATCTCCAGGTAAAGGAGCCGATTTCATCACCTAAGTGTACTGTAAGGAAAAGCTGAAGAAAGCCGGAGAGTGTCGATTCTGGTGAACATTTCTCCTCTCACACACCATCTTACTCCCTCTAAACTTCTTTCCATCTTTAAACTTTTCTATCAAGTAGAAATTCTTCCAGATATTTTAGAAATGTCTGTGTAAAATGCTCACCCACATTCATGTGGGTAAAAGATCATAGTTGTACAGTTTTCACAAATGTCTGTGGTGAAGCAACGGAAAAATCATGGCCGTATGATTTTTCCTGATTGATTGCTTATGTTGTTATTTTCATAATTTGCCAAATTAATGTAAATGTTTGATGTTAAACTTTGATTCTGTAAATAAATGACCGCATTCATTTTGATGGGTCAAACATAAATGACGTCTCACGTTTGCATTTCCTTAAATTCAATGCACGTTTTATTCAGTCCAGAAAAATGAGGAATCCGTGTTAAATGATGAATATATCTGAGCATCTGTTCATCTACAAACTGGTGGCCCGTACGGGGATGCGGTCCAGACAGCCTTACACATTTTAACAAATTCAATTATTGGCAAACAATTGGAGCAATTGCTAGACCTTGATGATGATCAAAGATATGAGGAGCTGCAGACGTTGTCAAAAGCAGCTAAAGTGAAGGAGGACACGAAATCCAGCCGTGAACGGTTGGCAAAAATTGCTCTGCTTCTGAAGGCGGAACTGGACCGTCTGGTTGAACGAAATACCTTACATCATTTATTTACAGAATCAAAATTTAACATCAAACATTTACATTAATTTGGCAAATTATGAAAATAACAACATAAGCAATCAATCAGGAAAAATCATACGGCCATGATTTTTCCGTTGCTTCACCACAGACATTTGTGAAAACTGTACAACTATGATCTTTTACCCACATGAATGTGGGTGAGCATTTTACACAGACATTTCTAAAATATCTGGAAGAATTTCTACTTGATAGAAAAGTTTAAAGATGGAAAGAAGTTTAGAGGGAGTAAGATGGTGTGTGAGAGGAGAAATGTTCACCAGAATCGACACTCTCCGGCTTTCTTCAGCTTTTCCTTACAGTACACTTAGGTGATGAAATCGGCTCCTTTACCTGGAGATGTCTCAGGTGAGATTCCGTTTAACGCACCCTTTCAGCGTCTCAGTAGGTTGGCTGTTACTCGTCCGAAGTAATGGCTAGTGAAAGTGTTATAATCCCATGGAACTCGGAAGAGCTTGTTGTCATGTCAGGATCATCCCGTCTCCATCAGAACATGAACAGAACTGGTTGGACTGTGTATCCAGCAGAACTCCAACAGCACTCCATCAGAACTCCATCAGCACTCCATCAGAGCTCCAACAGCACTCCATCAGAACTCCATCAGCACTCCATCAGAGCTGACTAGACCAGGAAGTACTGACATTTTAAAGACTCTTTCCCGGTTCACTTTTGGGATTTGTTCATTGGTCAGAAACGACCAGACGGGGTGTGTTTTGTGACGTAAGAGGTTAGAGACAGCGAGAATTGTTATGAAACAGATCAGAAATGTTCTCACAGACAGAGAGAGTTTTGTTTTGGCGCGTTTCAGAAACAGGTGCTAAAACTTCTCTATTTACGTCTGAGAGGATTCTAAAAAACATGACAGTTCGTTCAACAACTTTTTTTTCGTTTGACTCCAACCTTGGAAACGCACACTTGCTCACTCAAAGGCAGAAATCAGAAAATGCATAATTATTCTGTAACAGCTTTGACATGAGAATAAAAATCATTACCCAGTTAATAAAATTGATTAGTGCACTGCAACATCTAAAATGGTTTGAACTAAGACACTTTGATTATCAATATTTGTAAAATAGTAATGATAATAAAAAGAGAGTGTTCTTTTCACTTGAATCTTCAAGAAAGAAAGTCTCAGGATGGGTGAACCTGTATTTCTGAGTTCAAATGAATGAAATGACAGTTCCTGTCCCACAAGGTCCTAAAGGTCAAGAGTTTTGACCTAAGACTCAGTTTTGACATAGGCCTAGTCCACTACACACTAAATAATAATAATGTAATATAATACGGTGTATTAAACAGCAGCCTGAACATGAGTCTGTTGTGAGCAGGTGGGTATGAATACAGCAGCTTAAAGGCAAGAAATCAACCGCATGGATAATCAGCAGCACAGCTAAAGTCACATATCTCCAATTAAAGTGGCATTACAATGATTTGTCTGATCAGGGATTTATGAGCCTTAACAGCTTCAGGGTAGAAGCTGTTCCTCAGTACAATGGTTCTACACTTAATGCTCCGCAACCTCCTGCCTGAGGGGAGTGGGGCATAAAGTGTGGCTGCTGTTTAATAAACCGTATTATATTACAATATTATTGTTTAGTGTATATCTTAGAGCCTTGTATACCGTTTCTTTTTTATACCTTATACTTTTGCTATTTTTGGGTGTAACTGGGACCTTGAGTACACAGTTTTGTTCCATCTCACGTACCACATGTGATGCCAATGACAATAAAGAACCTTGAATCTTGAACTTTGATCTTTTTTTAAGTTAAATTAAATAATTAAAAGTCAAACATTACACGACAGTTATCAATATACATTCAACGAAAAACAAAAGAGCAAAAGCCAGAGTGATTATTCAAATAAACACATTAAGTAAAGAGCACAAGTCAAACGTTTTTATAGCTTTCTTGTTGCTTGAGTCACGAATGGCGACAATGTTCAGGCTCCATGTGGAAGGCCTGAAAAGAGGGAACAGAGTGACTAACCTTTGATTTGTGTATATGATATTTCCCTAAAAGTATGATGAAATTTATGATATATAGTTCTTTCTGTTTGTTGTTTTCAGTATCATGGACTCCAAACAGTACATTGTTCCAACTTAAACAAAAAATAGAGTAAATCTTTCTCTGGATAAATGAGATGACTTCTTTCCAGAAGGTGGCAGCTTTGTGACAACAAAGAACAGGTGGATCATAGTCTCAGGTTCAGACTCACACAGAGAGCAAGTCACACAAATATCTTTCCTAAATTTGAACATGTACTGCTTGGCAGGGTAGTACCTGCGGATTAATTTATAAAATACTTCTCTTACTTTGTTTATCACTAAATATCTATACGGCAGTTTCCCTTGAACTTTGATCTGCCCAAGCCCAAAGAAGCAGTATATTTGGAGTGAAAGACTACACCTCTATTCCTGTGCTCTATTGATCTGAAGCAGAATTGTGAAGCTAGCAGTTCTATCTTAAAAAGTTTATTTTAAGTTACCCATGTAACAAAAAAATATCATTCGCCCTGGGCCATTACCGCCTCACCTTGCGGTTACAATAATGGCACCCAGCGTCAATCAAATACCTTTTCTTCCGAGCTTGGCCACACCTCCCAGGAGGAGTCGAAACTGTTGACAACTGGTAAGCCCTATTCCACTTCATGTGTCCAGCTTTCAGCCAATGAAACCTCGCCATCTTGAGGAGTTCCAAAATGGTGGATGCGTGGCTGTTGGGATTTGTTTGTAGGTGTGGAAGCGTGGAACTAAAACGAAATTCCCTACCGGAAATATATATATATATATATATATATATATATATGTTCCCTTCAATGTGCTGAAACACCTTTCTGACTGCAGAAGTCATCAGAGTTGTGATGGGTATTTGATCTGTGACATCACTAAAATAAAGTATTTTGTGAAAAAAAAAAGGGTTTGAGAATAAAACCTAAATAAATTAAATACAAATAAAATGTTTGTATTATTGTAGATGCAAGAATGTCTTGTAGATGTGTATTTTATCCTCAAAAAACAGTGGAGAAAACTGGGTCACAGCTTTTTCCTAACTTATAAAAAAAGTCATGAGTTTGATAGCAGGGGGGTGTGGCAGGTGAAACAGGTGCAGAGGCGCAGCAGGACCGGTGGAGCTCCAGCGTCTGCCCAGGAGAGCTCTCTCTTCCTCGTATGAAATAGGTGAAATTGATTTATTTCAGAGAATCTATTTTCCTACGTAAAGTCAAATCAGTGAGACGATTCAGTTTTGTTTGAGAAGACGGTAATGAGCCCAGATTATGATAAGTGCACGTTTTGTTTTTATGCAGATTAAAGAGCATTCAGTTCAACGCTCCTCTTCTGGTCATCATTAAACGCAACACAGAGTGAACTATAAGAAAAATTAAAACGAACTGACAGGTTGATATTATTTGGACCGAGCTGAATTAATATACGGCCAAGTTCAGCACATTACACAGCTGTCTACACCAAGCCACGCCCACATACACTCGTGCTGAGGCACGTCCATACTCATTGGATGAATCTTGTGGATGTGGGCGGACCCTGAGCTGAACAAAATTAGCCCCAATGAGCCGCAAACCGAGGGGGCGTGGCCAGACGTCTGTCAATCATTCTGAACCATGACGGAACAGTAACAGAACGGGGCTGTCAGAATTTAGCCCCTTTGGAACGATCCTGGGATTTTTTCCAGGTGTTTTGACACTAGTTTTGTTGTAAATTTAACAAATAGTGATGCATTATTTCTCAAATGTATTTTTAAGTTGTTATTTTTAAGTTGTTTATTTTAACATCTTTATTGCAAATGCCAGACTGGGAGGGCTTAGCCCTCCTAGCCCACTGATACCAGCCGTCACTGCCCCTATTGCTTGTACTCTTTTTTCTAACACATCGTTTCCTTCCCTTCACCTCTCTGTAAATGTGCTTGAACACAGAGCTCTGTGAACAGCCAGCCTCTTTAGCAATGACCTTTTGTGTCTTGCCCTCCTTGTGCAAAATGTCAATGGTCATCTTTTAGACAATTGTCAAGTCAGCAGTCTTCCCCATGATGGTGTAACCTACAGAGCTAGACTGAGACCATTTAAAGGCTGTTGCAGGTGTTTTGAGTTAATTAGTTGATTAGAGTGTGGCAGCAGGTGTCTTCAATATTGAACCTTTTCACAATATTTTAATTTTCTGAGATACTGAATTTGGAGTTTTCATTCTTGTCGGTTATGAAATCCCGGTCCAGGGGCCTTTCTGGGAGGAGTTTGCATGTTCTCTCCGTGCATGCGTGGGCTTTCTCCAGGTACTCCAGTTTCCTCCCACAGACCAAAAACATGCATGTTAGGCTGATTAGTAACTCAAAATTGTCCCTAGGTGTGAGTGAGAGAGTGAATGGTTTGTCTCGTTTGTCTCTATGTGTCCCTGTGATGGACTGGAGACCTGTCCAGGGTGTACCCCGCCCCTTGCACAGTGATTGCTGGACATGGGCACCAGTGATCCCTGTGACCCCAAAATGGAAGAAGTGGGTAAAAGATAATGGATGGATGGATATATCTACATATTTCAGTAAGCTAATATATCATTCTAATAAAAACATACTTCAGGAGTTTCTAACAAAAGTACTATAATAAATTTTCCATAAGTTTCTGGTAAAACATGAAGTGCCGTTCTTCCTTCAATGCTGAACCTTTTCCTGCTGAGTAGAGCTGTCATTTCTAACCCGAGCCCTAAGCCCCACCCCACCTGACCCGAATTCAGGGCAGGCCGGGCCATGATAATGTGCTGGATGGGCGGGCCGGGTCAGTGTTGGTCTTTTAATTGGGTCAAGGTTAGCCACAATTCAATTATATGATAACATAGCCTGCCATCACCAGCCGCATGCGGTCATTTCACCGCAAGCTGCCCGGACTTGAAAGAGGTAAAAAGTTCAGTTAAGCTTTAGATGGGACTGTACTGTCAGGGAGCGGTCCATCGCCCAAATGGACGTTCATTCAGCCGCTGAACTCAGCGGACGCGTGTGGCAGCCACCAAACAGGTGAGATCCCAAAGCAGATGTGTGTCAGAGCAAGATCCGTGTCTGAATAAATCAGAATGCAGGCAGAAACAGGGTTTAAATGCTCTTTTACAGCCATGAAATGACAAATGCCCTCTCAGCTCCGATCTTCTTCCCCTTTTATTCAGCCACGCGTCCCCGACCATTAATAACTAATTTAAAATGTTGTTTTTTTTCCCAGGTTCGGACCTGTAATTACTGTTAATTCATCGTGTTGGGTGGGGTTCGGAAATGATGACTGTGGGCTGAGGCCAGGTTGGATCTGATTTTTTGGGCCCGAGTACTCTACTACTGAGAACCAACATTTGCCAGGACTCTTGAGATGTTACACTGAGGATCATTTCTATAAGTTGTGGTTGTGCACGGGAGTGTTTCATGGTTCTCATGGATTAGGAAGTTAAATTTAACTGGAGTTTATCCCTGAGTGTGCAGAATACCAGGATAATCTCCAAGCTCACAGAGGTTACATTATAGAGAGGGAAGAGGAGGGCACCGCTGTGTAATTGTGCACTGAGCGAGAATAAAATGAGATTTTTACAATAACGAGTGCAATAACGAGTATGTCATATTAATTTTGCCCCAAACTGACCAACAGATGGAAATGTCTCATTAACCCACACCCTGACCTTATTCAGTGTGATCAGCATGTCAGTCTAAGTTACTACATTTTAAATTTGGAAGGTTTCTAAAGAAGTAGTTTAAGGGAGATAAGTTCATGTAAAAACATAAAAATAACTTCAGTGTGAACATTGTTGCGAGAGAGTGAGATATTTAAATCAGCAAATAACTCAAACTTTGACAGTGTTAGACCATCTGGACTTCACTGTATATGATATGTCAGGATCTGGTGCGTGCAATCAGATGAAGATTATGTCAGACACAGACAAACCCCATATTTCAAAGAAGACATATGGTATTTTAACTTGTTTCTTGCTGACTGTCACAACAGAAAATTAGGAATGGGAAGCGATTTCCAAATATTAAAAGTCTTGTTAAAATTGGTGAAATTAAAATTAAAAAAAAGAAACACCCACATGTGGTGCCTTATCAGCTGTGACATCAGTCATGGAGCATGGAGTGTGATGAAAGAGAGAAGGGTCTTGAAGATAAAGTTAAAAACCTTTTCGTTTGTACAAGCGCATAATAAGCTTTTATTGCTTAGGGCTTAGTACAGGGCCGGAGTGGGACTCATTTTCAGCCCTGGAGTTTCATGCCTCAGACTGGCTCACTTTAGATCATGACTTTTTATGTATTATTAAAATCATGTAATTATAACCTTACATCTGGTGCAATTCTAGAATATACCCTTCAAGGGTGCTTGGCCCTCAGTTTGGACAACATCTCTTGGCTTGAACAACGCAATGACCATTGGCGTCAGAAACATTTGCAATGTGGGGCAGACACACTAGCGGTCACATGATAGCGGTCATTTGATATTGTCTGGGGCTCCTCCCCCAGATAATTTAAAATAAAGTAGATGCCATTTCCTGCATTCTGGTGCATTTTAACTGTCATTTAACACCTAGTTTTACCTACATAAGTAACACTCTATTCAATAACTATTTTAGAGTTAATGGCGCAACAAGAAATAACCTGACCAACAGCTCTCCTTGTGTGAATAGAGCACGCTCCTATTCTCTCAAGCAAACTGTATTCCACCCTCTAAATACTTAGTGTGTAACACGTGTCTGTATTACATTTTCTCCAATGACAACTTTAAACATTTTTTTCTGATGATTTTTCACAAAATCCCTCTGACGCTGCATATCTGCAGGTAAGGGGCATTTACCTTTGCAACAAATTAAGGTCTCTGATTGGTCAGTTGCTGACATGCCTACTGGATTGATTGACAGATGGGCGAGAGCTGCGACCAGCCCTGCATGGAGGCAGGGCGGCCCAGGAGCAGCGGTAGCAGTGTTCTTTGGTTTTATTCCCTTTCAGCGATGATGATGACAACCCTGGGGGAGTGGCCAGCTTTTGAAGAAAACTGTTTTTCATTGAATGAGTTGTGGTCATTTTCTGGGACCTTGGGGGTCTCAGGAATGGACCAGCGCTGTAGTCATTTTGTACCTTACATGTGTGGGTAAAATAACCCTTCTGAAATGGGTGATT
The DNA here is from genome assembly GCF_014905685.2 of Nematolebias whitei. Taxonomy (NCBI): domain Eukaryota; kingdom Metazoa; phylum Chordata; class Actinopteri; order Cyprinodontiformes; family Rivulidae; genus Nematolebias; species Nematolebias whitei. Next base: position 16,385,904 of record NC_056516.1, on the reverse strand, counting down.
TGTTCATATATGAACTAATCTTACAGAACAAAAAATGGTCAGTTCCTAATCTTAAACTTAACTTTTAACATTATGCTCACTAACAGCAGCTGAAAGCACTTTAGTAGTTTGACAAACTCATTCTGTTTGTGACAGGACCACAGGTAGTTTGATTTCCTGCCTCCTTGTATAAAGTTGCTGTGACCCAGATTTAGTTGCTTTTATGCCCCTTACTGTTTAACGAGAAGAATCAATTGGCATGCAAACTGATTTTAAATTTGTTACTGACCCTAGCTCATGGGCATCAGAAGCATTTGTAATGGGCATGTTGTTAAACATCTAAGTTTACCTAGATATGTTAACACTTGATTCAGTAGCTACGTATTTTAGAGAGCAACAAGAAGTAGCCTGACCAACAGCTCTCCTTGTATGAATAGAGCACACTCCGCTTCTCTCACGCATCCTAATCCCCCCAACCCACCCCCCACCCCACCCAGGTCAACCACTGCTAGCACTAACACAGCACTAAGCTAGCACACAACACAGAAGTGTCTACCCCTGGAAAAGGGGTTTCCTCACCAGGAAAACCCAGAGTGGATTTATAGTGGTCTGAGTATTTTCCCATTATTCAAGTGGAATGGATTAGTTCACCAAGAAATAGAAACTACGCTAAATAAACTAATACTTCATGGTAAATGTGCATGTGTGTGTGTGTGTGTGTGTGTGTATGTGGGAGGGGGGGGGGTGCAAATTAATATTATTTAAATGTGAGGGGGACATGTCCCTTCACATAAAATTGATGCAACACCTACGCGATGATACTCTGAGTTTTTTCATGCTCACATACAGAAGCTTGTTCGATTCTGTCAAGAGGCAGAAAACGTTGGCATCAGTGGACAGATAAAAATGGATCCGATCAATACTCCAACCTCTGCTCCTGAGCCTTCACACATGCAAACATATTCATGGTATTCTTGCTCATGGGTTAAACTGTTGCAGACATTTCCGTTTCTTGCTTTGGCATTAGGAGCTACAACCGTCTGTGGATTGTGGACTTTAAGTTATTCTCAGCTCCGCAGCAGTTTGATTTTTCAGCTCACTTATGTTTTGCTTTCTCTCCTGCTGTCTTCTTAATGGGGCTCTGCTGGCTGTAATTCACTTGGCTTTCTCTTCTCCTGCCACCACCCACCCTGTCTTCTTCCTCCTCCTTTCTCACTCATCTTCCAGGCCATCTACAAGATGGTGTCGTCTGTGATGAAGATGCCAGAGGATGAATCCACGCCAGAGAAGAGGACAGATAAGATCTTCAGACAAATGGACCTCAACAATGACGGTGAGAGGAGAGAAGTTTTAGGAACAGGAGGGCAGTTAAATGTGGGGCTTTATTAAGAAAAGTTTTTTGCAAAAATGTGCTCACATCCAATATTTATTCAATATCTTGCCAACCATCTAATGGTGGATTAGTAGCGCTTGATCAGGGCAGAAACACAAAACACAAAACCAAGCAAAAATTGGATGAAACAGTATCTTTTATGAAAAAAGTAAACAATTTCCTGCAGGATCAATAAAGTTCTATCTTATCTTATCTTATCTTAAAGTGAAGCACCCACACCTGCCTCCACCCTCGTTTGCCCCACTCTGGGCCCTTGAGCAAGGCCCTTTACCCCAAGCATCTGCTGTCTTGGGTGCCCTCGAAGACAGCTCTTTGCTCCACACAGAGGGCTGTGGTAGCTTGATGGTCTGTGGTTGCATCAAGAAGGACATCTGGTGTAAAAACAAATAACTCTTCATGTGAGTCAGTTCGCTGTGGTGACCTCTGAAGAAGGGAGCAGCCAAAAGAGGGGGGGGGGGGGGGGATAATTTACTCACCAGCAAGCCACCCATCCTGCACCGTGCCAGCTTGTAGTCTATTCCCAACCATTAGACCAAAAGAATTGTGCATTGAACCAGGCCACCTTGCCACAATGTTGGTTAGTTGCTTTTACACATTATTTATAATTTGCACAATGATTGAATGAAAATGCTTCCTGTTAACATATACGTCTTCATCCTGTGATGGTGCTTTTATAGCAATGTGTGTGCAGTTGATAGCTCCGATTACTTTAAGAAGTCCGGCTGTTGCTGCAAATTGCGTTTTAATGTTGACTTGTTAAACTGCACTGTAGGGAATTTGATATACCTGGTTGACATACAGGGTGGCACTATGGCTCAGTTGGTAGAGTTGTTGCTTCTCAGCGAGAAGGTCACAGAATCAAATCCTGACCTGGGGCTTTTCTGGGTGGAGTTTGCATGTTCTTTCTATGCTTGTGTGGGGTTTCTTCCCACAGGCCAAAACTTGTTAGGCTGATTGGTAACTCTAAATTGTCCCTAGGTGTGAGTGAGAGAGTGAATGGTTGTCTGTACGTGGCCCTGTAAGGGTGACTTATACCCTAAGGGTGTACCCTGCCTCTTGCACATTAACTGTTAGATATGGGCACATGTGACCTCCATAACCTGAAAAGGAAAAATTGGGTAAAGATAATGGATGGATGGATGGATGGTTGACATACAGATAATTCCATCCCACACAGCTGGCATGGCTTGGCTCAGGGTGGACTGGCTCTGTCCCGATCAGTCTGTCAGCTCCCTCTGGAATGCACTTGTTGCTATAGGAGCCCCAGTGTGGTCAGCAGCTGTATGTGTATGGACAGCGCATGGTTTCTTGCTGTGTCACATTCCAAGACCGGCCGCAGCTCCTAGCACAGTTTCTTAAATATTGTCCTTGGAAACCTACAACGACTAATGAGCCAGTCGTTATCATGGGCCAAAAATCCTCTGTCTCTAAATACATGCTCTCTGTGTATTGTGTCATTTGTTATATCCTCTAATAAAGCTAAAGCTAATGTTGTTAAAAATATTTTTGCACCCCTTTGCACATGTTCCACTTGTCTAATTGCATATATTACATGTGGCTGTATCAATTGTTCATTGTGTGTCTGGTGTGTACAATAATAGTTTTCACATCATTGACAGTTTCCCAGTAGCTCCTCTGAGTGTTTCCAATGGACCAATAACCATACACCAGTGTACACCAGCTATGCAGTTGGTGTGGGGCTGTGCACATTTCCACGGTCATTTCATTCTTTATACATTTGAAGTTTTGCATGAAAGGAGGTGTACGCCATGTTTTGGGACGTATGCACCCTTTGTACTTGTACATGAGGAGCCAGATCATGTGAATAGACTTGAAATTGGGAGGACTTTGTTTTTTATGACTGTTTTATGCACACACACTCTTCTGGACAGAGATCTCTGAAGTTGTTCCAGTGATCTGTTGGAGCCACTCTCCCAGTTTGGGGGTTACAGCAATGAGTGCTCCGATGACTACTGATGCTGTGACTCTCCATAACTTCGGTATTTCCTCTTTCAGCCCTTGGTATTTCTCGAGCTTCTTGAGCTTCTCATGCTCCTTTTTCCTGATGTTACAGTTGCTTAGGATTGCTACATATATCACCACAACCTTTTGTAGCTTATCAACCACTACAATGTTCAGTTGGTTAGTCATCACCTGTTAGTCTGGATTTGGAAGTCCCAAAGTATCTTAGCCCTTCTACTCTTCAATCCCCTTGGTGCCGTCTCCCATTTTGACTGTGGGACCTCTAGTCCATACTTGGCACAGACGTTCATGTATGCTATTCAAGCCACTTGGTTATGGTGATCCATGCATGCTTTGTCTGCCTGGATCTTACATGATGCTATTATGTGTTTGACTGTCTCAGGGGCATCTTTGCAATGCCTGCATCTGGTGTTTTTTCTGGTATGGTAGACCCTGGATTCTAGTCTCTTGTGCTGCCATGATTAGTGCCTCTGTGCTGTCCTTCAGTCCAGTCTTCTCTAGCCTTAGTTGTTTCATCCTGTATAGTGTATTGGATGCTCACTAGTCCTCTGCCTCCCTCCTCCCCTTAGTGTATAGTCTCAGGATGCTGGACATGGTGTGAAACCCTCTGTGCATTGTGGTGAGCCTTAGTGTCTTGATTCATGTGTCTATTCATTGTTAACTGCTATGAAGCCTGACAGGAACTTTCACGTTGTACAGATGTAGTAGATTGGCTGGTAGTTGGATAGAATTGCCTCTTTCTGGGGTTCTTTCATGATTAGGACCATACGGGCTGAAATCAACCACTCTAGGTGAGTTCCTTCCATTAGCAACTGGTTCATCAGTGCTGCTTCATGGAGAGCTGTCATTGTCTTTAGTCAGCAGGTGTGGATCATGTCAGACCTTGTTACAGTCCAGGTCTTCATACCTGACACTCACTATTGCACATCTATCATTGTAATGAATATTTATATACATATAGATGTAAAATATGCCCATGAAATCATAAGCAATGGGTAGTTTTCCACTTCCATTTTGAATCTTAACACCATGGTGACTTTTCAGGCGTAATTCTACAGTAACTGACTTTCTAGTTTTTGTCTATCTCTTTTTCAGGTAAATTGTCTCTGGAGGAGTTTATTAAAGGTGCCAAAAGTGACCCCTCAATCGTTCGGCTACTCCAGTGTGACCCCAGCTCCGCCTCCCAGTTCTGAACCTGCCCTGCCGCAAGCCTCTTATTTGATTTATAATCTATCTGTTGCTCTTTAAAAAGCTTCGAAAATCAACGCATGATGGTTCACATCTCTCATATCATCAATTCTGTTATTGTTTTGTGGAGAGGTTAGGGAGAAGAGCGAGAGTCACTTTTTATTTTACTTTTATATTTGAGAAAATAAAGAGACGTGTGTACATTTATGGGCTGGTCCAATGAGGCGCCTCCTTTGTTTTTTCAGAGAGCCTGATACCCCGTGGGACTGCTTTCTGCAGGATGAGGGATGGTTCGGGTTCTTCTCTAACACACCTATATCGTTTGTATATTGTACATCTGTGTACACATAATTTCATCATATATACTGTACAGCGCACGTTCTCTGGCGATGAAAGGCAGAATTATGTAGCTTCCTGCTCTGATCTTAATGGGAGGTTGGGTTGGAAACGAGTAAAGGAGAGGTTGGGGGGATTTTACTGCTATATGATCTTTCGCTGTGAAAAAGAAGGCCTAAGATCCCACTTGATATGTATCGATACCTACTGCCATTTTGTTTATGTTTTAGTTTTCTCATTTGTACATATTGTTTAATCTTTCATGTTTTATTTTTTCATTTTTATTCTTATGAGTGTGCTTTAACTTTTATATTTGAATATGACCATATCCCAGTTTACACTGACAGAGGGGGAACAGGTAGGGAGTAAAGGTCAGGTATTTTATTTTTTATTATTCGTTCCCAATGAAGACAAAGAAGTAGTGGCATCCCATAATGCATTGGATCAGCAGCACCAGTAGCACATATCATTTTTTCCGTGGTATATTTACAAAGTTTGGCTGTGCATTAAAGACTGAATGTGTGTGTGCATGTGAATATACACTGTATACTTGAGGCTAACTTTTACAGTATTACTATGTTGTGCTGTTTCTCAAACTGTAAAGTATCTTAAAGTTCCTAATTAATATCAAGCAGTAAACTTTAAATAGTTGTAACTTGTACTGCATGATCCTACGATCCAGACGGAGGTAGAACTCACGGTAGTCTTTGGAAGCGCCGCAGTCCTCTCAGAAACCAGTGACTCTGGCTTTCACACACCACCCTCCCGTTCTTGAATCTGTTTTTCTTCAGACAGGAAACTCACTAAGGGCTTGTCCATCACTCTTTTGCTGAATGCTCTTCTGTCTTCTAGAGGAGTCTGCTTGCAGAGCGCTCACGGTAAAAGCTGTTTGATGAGGCAGCAGCAGGTTCACACACTTACTCTGGTTTAGATGTTTAGTTGCGGACAGTGATCGATGAACTGATTCATAATGAAGCTGTACACCGAACGTTCAATACGCACATTCTGTTTGATGTTTGTAATAATCGGAGCACTAACGTCCAGTAGTTTGAAGACCGTCTTGCATCTGGTGAAACTCAGAGCTGACAGTATTTGTGTTGAAGGTTTCATGAGGTATGGATCTAAACCAAAGCTGCTTTTGGTGCCACTGGTTGCAGCAGGGCCAGCTCCTCTCTCAGGTCTCACTAGAGTCCCATCACGTTCACCTTCCTGGGGTTTGTGGGTCAGTAACACATTTCAGGCAAACAAAGAAAACTTAAAAAAAAAAAAAAAAAAAAAGAGTTTTTGCTTGTAATCAAGCACAGCTAATAACTGCTCTGCCCACACCAACAGTCAACAACCATGTTTCAAAGTCAAGGCCCATGGGCCAAATATGACCCTTATTTACAATTTTATCTGACCCCAGAGATCAACATTTCAAATGTTCTGGAACGGCCTCATCAATCCGTGACAGGTCGAGTCTGTTCTGCTTTAACAAACGATCAAACTCGGTGCAGACTTTAGCCAAATGTGAAGCTGATAAAGTTGAGTTTGAATTCTTTACTGTTGATGGAACACGCAACGCCAAACATTTACAAGGGACTGATCCAACTCGATCAATTAGAAAAGGCAACAGATTGTTGAGCTAACATGCATCAATCAGTGCAGCATAAAGTCTAATTTAACATGTTTAAATCTTTTTTTATGTTCTCTTACTGTAAAGTAGAATTTTAGTATGTTTGGATCTTTTGTTGAAGCTTTTTTTTAGCGGATTTCATAGATTCAGTATAAATTATTACAAAAAAATAGTAATTAAACTGTTGACAGCGAGCACAGTGTAAGAAATGAACGCGGATGACGTGCCTTTTAAAATTTGATTATTTTTTTTAATAAGAAAGTTATAAACACCAATCTTCCAAATTCCTTAAAGTGCTATTTAAATAATCATCATCAGTGTCAGTATCAGCTCTCAGTGTTGCATCACTGTTTTTCCAGCTGAAATCTGATATTTCTAACTGAAATTCCCCAAAATGCAATGGAAGTGCTACAGCTAGCTGCTGCTGTTCATGTAAACAGTTCTACGTGAGAACCAGGTGGGGTGAACCTGACTTTAGATTTAAAAATATTTTAAAGCCTGAAGTTCATTTATTCAACCTTTTTTTTATTTAGTTGTTTTAACTACAGCACTCTTTTGTGATCAGACTACCCATTAAACTTAAACTTACTTTACACTATTTCTCTGAGATGATGTGGTTCAAAGAGCCATCTACAACAGGGAAGATAGTTTGTCATAATCTTTGCTCAAGTGATAACATGGAAGATGTGGTTTTGCCCATATTGAAACTACGGTGGCCCTAAGGTGCAAATAACCAACATTTGAAAAATTTAATTACATTAAGCCAAAGCGGAAGAGGCTCGAATCACGTTAGAAAAAAATGGAATTACATTTGAAAAAAAAAAAAAAAACGGAACCACATTTGCAAAAATGGAATTACATTAAGCCAAAGCGGAAGTGGCCCGAATCACATTAGAGAAAACTGAATTGCATTAGAAAAAAACGGAATCACATTTTAAAAAACGGAATTGCATTTGAAAAAAAAAATGAAATTGCATTTGAAAAAAAATGAAATTGCATTTGAAAAAAAAATGAAATCGCAGTTGAAAAAACGGAATTACATTAAGCCAAACAGGAAGTTTTTTTTAACTTTATTAACGGCATAAAACCGAACAACAGAACAATATACAGTACACACACACAACGGAGATGCAGTTAACAGGCTATCCTTTTAACTGTATCTCCATTGTGTGTGTGTACTGTATATTGTTCTGTTGTTCGGTTTTATGCTGTTAATAAAGTTTAAAAAAAACTTCCTGTTTGGCTTAATGCATTTCCGTTTTTTCAACCGTAATTCTGTTTTTTTCTAATGTGATTCCGGCCACTTCCCCTTTGGCTTAATGTAATTCCGTTTTCTCAAATGCTGTTCATTTACACCGTATGAAACATTACTGCATCAAATATTGTGCACATGTGCACAACCAATGTGAACCCGAGAGCTGTCCTGTTTCTGCTGCGTTCAGTGAACTTGAATACTAACCTCAAGTCAACCTCGTGCACCAAACGTTTGCACAAGAGCTTCCTAACCAGCTGCAGCTCTGCTCCCAGGATTACCGAGCATCACTGCCGTCTGCTGGTCGGATCCAAACGACAGATCCACTTCAACCCGTTTCTACTCACTGCCTCTTGATGAACCCGTCAGTGTCTTGTGTTGGAGAAATAAGACCCCCCCCCCCCCCCTGTCCCCTCTTACTATTTTTCTGTTGCATGAGAATCTCAAATGAGGATGCAAATGTTTGTTCTGTTGGACCTATTATCAAAATATACTTGTGTTTCAATGCACTTTGTGTCGACTGCGTCTTTATTTCTGCTTCCGTGATGAAAAGGACAAACTTTTTCTGCCCCCAAAGAATAAAAACAAACTTCAGTCCGATGTGACCCCAGGTGCTACAGCTAACTGCCACTGGAGCTACACAAATCCATGTAAGAAGCAGCACGTGGTAAAGGTGACAGCATGTATAGACTCCTCTCTAAACCGAGGCTGTTCAAAGGGCTAACAGGTAAGATATTCATTGTGATCGCCTCGCTTTAAAGTGGCCGGAATATCCCTTTAACACACACCTGCCAGTATTTTTACAGACTACAACCAGTCGTACCAGTCAGGTTAGTTATTAGCACAAACTAAAACTGGTTACCAGGCACAAACAATAAACACAGACAAAACTTAGGAAGATCAACTTTATTTACATGAATAAATATAAAACTTTGGTTTCAGAAAATAAAATAAAAACATTAACGTCGTTTTCATTTGAGCAGCAAAGTTTGATCCTCAGGCTGTGAAGTTCAAGGCACACCCTCATCTTCATCACGCTGGGCTGCTCATCATCACCTCATTTACTTGCAAAAACTGAAGGAAAAAAACGTGTTGCAAGAATTCAGTGAGAAAATAAACCCCGTTAAATCTGTAAACAGCTAAAAGAGGGGAATGTGTTTTAAAGTGCTTCAATCTCAAATGTTTGTGCTGACAGACAGACGTTGAATTCAGTTAGTTTTACCCAGCTGATGGAATTTGAAGCTAGAATAAGTTTAGAAAATATGTTTGTGGAGAGTTTTACACTTAACAACAGTTATGATTTCACAAAATTTAACAAAATGAAGCTTGTGTGAAGACAAGTTTTCTTTTCAACGGGAGAAAATGTTAAAAATTGTTAGCTTAAGCTAGCGTGGAGGCTTTAATGATTGTCAAGGCCTCGGAGCTAAAACAGAAATGCATATCGAGCTAAAGGGAAAAACACATCGAACTAAAGCTAAAGGAAAACATGGAGCTAAAGAAAAACATGGAGCTAAAGGAAAGCATGGAGCTAAAGC
>NC_056516.1:16370957-16376613 GCF_014905685.2 Nematolebias whitei | reverse complement strand
AAAGGACAACATGGAGCTAAAGGACAACATGGAGCTAAAGGAAAACATTGAGCTAAAGGAAAAACATTGAGCTAAAGGAAAACATAGAGCTAAAGGAAAGCATGGAGCTAAAGGTAAAGTAAAACATGGCGCTAAAGGAATATATTGAGCTAAAGCAAAACATGAAGCTAATCTGCTCGTTAAAGGAGGTTGTGAAACACGTTTCTGAGTAAACTTTACTCTGTCTGCTTATTGTGCTTCTCAGCAGAAGTTTTATTTGAACAAAGTCTGCCCAATTGTTTATTAACTGAAGCTTAGCTAAGCTACTCAGTCAATTTATTTTTACCCGATACACTAAAACTTGGTAATACTTGTGTGAACATGTTATAAATGTTGCCAGGTGTGCTCTTTAATGGCAAGAAGATTTCAAAAAATGCTAGCTTAAGCTAGCATGGCGTCTTTAATAACAGTCAAGGCCGCGGAGCTAAAACAGAAATGCATAACGAGCTAAAGGAACACATGGAGCTAAAGGGAAAAACGCATCGAGCTAAAGGAACACATGGAGCTAAAGGAACACATGGAGCTAAAGGAAAACATGAAGCTCATATGCTCATTAAAGGAAGTTTTGAAACATTGTGAAAAGTTAAGCTACTCAGTTTGTGCACGTTTTTTTTTTTTACCTGATGCACTAAAACTTGGTAATACTTGTGTGAACATGTTATAAATGTTACCAGGTGTGCTCTTTAATGGCAAGAAGCTTAAAAAAATGCTACCTTAAGCTAGCACAAAGGCTATAGTGACTTAAAGCTTCCGAGTTGAAGCAGAGAAACTTTTATTAAAAATATTTTATAAAAACATGTGAAACTCAAACACACCTTTTATGCTACTGGGCACAATTCTTATCAACTTGTTTATAGATCATTCTGTATTTGATAAACGGCTATAAATTCACACACACAAACAAGAAATCATAAAAGTGTTGCCAGATGTGCTTTTCATTGGAGGAAATACTAAAATGATGTTATCTTAAAGGGATATTTCAGACATTTTAACTGGAACTTTGGAAAAAATAATGAACAAATATCTTACCTGTTTCAGATGGCTCCTTGAAAAGTCTCATTTTGAAGACTTGGGAGCTTGTTTGGAAGGACCAGTGAGCTAACAGCTGGTCCAAAAGCAGCTGAGCGGATTGCTGCAGTTTAAAACGACTCTAATCTTATTTTGTAGTGCGTCATGCTGATGATTCAAAAGAAATCTTTACACTTATCAATTCAACATTACAGGTTATTCACATCATTTCTAGGGGAAGCATGTTTGTTGCAGCCTGAGGTCAAATTGAAAAATAATTTCATACTATTTCTGCCAAAATGACTATTTCATGCAAAACGACAGTAAAGTTAAAAAATGTTTGTAAAAAATGTAGATTTTAGAGATAATCCGAGTCGACTCAGACCATACTGACTAATAATGGCATCTTCGAGCGGACCCACATCCAAATCTAATTTTATCGTTTTAAAATTATTTAGATCTTCAAAATTTCACACAGGTTTATACAAACACCATTTAAACCTTTTTATCGCTGTTAACTTTGCATTACATGGTAAATTTGGTAAAAAATGTCTGGAGTTCATTAAAGTTGACCATAAACTGCACTGAAAGTGCTGCTGGTGCCGTTTGCCTAGGCAAAAATAAAAAACAAAAATAAAAATTACAGAATTCTTTGTACATTTTATGTATTGCTAAATTGACAGAGGTGTCAGAGTTCGACCAAACAGCAGAGTCTTGGCACAAACCGTTAGCCGGTCAGTATTAGAACCTGGCAGGAGAAGTTTCAGAACTTCCAGAAACTTGTGAGCGACTTCTCATGAGGTCAAAAACCTTCTTCGGGCATCATTTAACGATTTAGCTCAAATTGTCTTTCCTCATAAAAACAGACACACAGTGCAAATGGTCAGAATCCACAGGTCGGGTCCAAATGAAACAAACACCCGTCCTTTCTGCGGGTACAGCTTTGGAACCGTTTGTTCTGACAAATCAAACCACCATGTCGAGATTCTTCCAGAACATTTCGGCTCGTGTTGAAGCTAAATCCAGATGCTGGACCTCTCCGACGAACCTCTTTGCAGATGCTGGCGATGCTCCTGCGTCCTTCGGCTGCCGCCCCTCGATTCTGACCTCCGAGTGTCCGACCCGTCTCTCTCGGGCCGGTGGAGAGCCTGTCGCTCGGAGGCGAGGAGGCTCTGCGGCCTGCGAGGCAGAGGCTGCGGGGGAGCTTGGCGCTGCGCTCTCGGAGGCGCCGTGTTACTTCTTGAAGGTTGCTTGAAGCTTCTCGGAGGCTCAGCGTAAAGTTTAGACGGTTCGACGTAGGTACTTACAGATCCAGTACCGGCATCTGAACGCACGGTCGACCTCCTTGGAGGTTCTGTGTAGCGAGAAGGAGGAACTTCCTTCATCGATCTTTCTATGCTGATCTACAAAGAGAGAAATGGTTCATTATGTTGGTTCTGAAAGGAGAACGTCTAAAGAGCTGAACTTTTAAAGTCAGCACAGCTGAGGACTCACTGCGTTGATGTAATGGGTCCTCCTCCTCCTCGTGGGACAACAAGGGAGTCCCAGGAAAGAAATGCAGACGGCAAAGCAGCGAGCAGAAAACACCAGCTGAACGACGCAGGTCACGATCAGAGGCACCCAAAGGATCACCGTGGTGCTCTGGGAAACAAAGACGAGGACAAGCGTGGGTAAAAACTCCACCTGAACATTTCAGACATGAACAAGCTGCAGAAATACACACTGACCACCGACTCATTCTGTGGCCTTAAAATCTGAAATTTAAATTAATTCTCTATTTGAGAACGATGCTCAATAAAATGAAAGTTAAATAGCGGAAAACTAAAATGAATCTTAATAAATAAAATGTGTGCCCGTCTATGTGTTCAGGTTTAAGTGATTGTTGACCCTGAACTCTAATCTGTGGAAAACTCCTTAAATTCCTCAAGAATTTCTCATTATTTTTGCTCCTTCCACTTTTCTTTCAACTCTGACCTGTTTCCCAATGCCTGCCCATGAAAATCATCCCACAGCATGAGGCTGCCACCGCCATGCTACCAAGCACAGTGACAGAAACTCCAAACAAAAAGTAACACAAAAATCAGCTAAACTTATGTGCACATGGCTAAACGAGCACAAACAACAACAAAAAAACTAGAGAACTTGCATTTCCTGTGAAAATGCAGTGTGAATGCTTATTGCAGAAGAACTGGCTGAAAAACAGCTGACATTATCTTAAAAACATGCTGAAATGAGTTGAGGCTCAATGAGACTAACCTGTATAAATAAAGGTTGAACGAATAGTGGAAGAACAAGCCTACTTTAGCAGAAGAAAGCAGAAAAAAACATATTTGCTGAATTGGGTTTAAATAAGCAGAAATTAGCACAAAAATTAGGAATTTAGCAAAAAAAAAAAATTTAATTAACTAAAAATAGCGGAAAAGTAGCTGAAAAGCCAGAAAGAAGCTTAAACTACCAGAAGGAAGCAGAAAGAGCTAAAAATAGCTCCAAAAATTTGGAGGTAGCTAAAAACGCTAAATTTAGCACAAAAGCAGCTAAATAGTAGCTGAAACAGCAGAAAAAGCTGAAACGAGCATAACAAGCTGAAATTAGCAGAAAGTTAATTAGCCTGAAAGTAGCAGAAATTACCACAAAAACCTTCAATTTATCTGGAAACAGCTGAAACTAGCTAAAAAATGCTACAATAAATAAGGCTGAAAATGTAGAACAAGTCTAAATTAGCAGAATTAAGTAGAGAGTACAGTTTGGCACTATTAGGTTGAAAAAAGCTGAAATTAGCAACAAAAAAGCTAAAAAGTAGCTTAAAAAACAGAACTAAGCTTAAATTACCTGAAGGAAGTAGAGCACATTTTTGCTGAATTACGCTGAAAAAAGTTGAAACGAGTACAAAAAAAATGGATTTAGCTGAAAAAGCTAAAATTAGCATAAAAATGGCTAAATGGTAGCTGAAATAGCAGAAAAAAATGAAACTTGCAGAAAGAATCTGAAAGGAGCACAAAACAGCTGCAAAAACAGCTGAAATTAGCTGAAAGTAGCTGAAAAAAGTTTAAATTTGCAGAAGGAAGCTGAAAGAAGCTAAAGCAGAACAAAATGTGAAAGGAGCAGTAAAATGTTGTAAACAGATCTAAAGATTTGAAGGATGTAAAAGGAGCTCATTTCATTTTCTATGAGGAAAAAAAATGTCAGAAAAGGCTAAATATTTTTTTTAAAAAGCTGAAGTTGCACCAATACCAAAAGTCATAGTAGGATTGTTCTGAAAGAGCTGAATGTTTTTGATTTATGATTTGTTGAAATAGCTTGAAAACTGCAGGACGAGAATAACGCCAAAAAACGTACGGAAGAAAAATGGTCACAGTAGAGTGAATGCTTCGTAAACATTCAGACAATGACTCAGACGTGGTTTTCACGAGTCAGCATGAGGTTAGCAGGAGCCGAGCTGAAGACGTCCACGCCACAGAAAGCTACATCATTTGCAGTCAGACTCGTTTTTCTTTGTTCCAATAAAACAGTTTAGAGGCGTGACGTGCAGAAACATTTTTATTGAAAGAAATTCATTCTTATTAATTTACACAACAAAACTCATTTCTGTGGCTTTGTTTTTTTATATGACAACATTAATCTGATATTAAAGCATCTTGTTTACAAACAACCTAAAGCATAAACTTTAGATTTATTCTATTTTCCAATACAGTATATGATGCCAGTAGGAGGTTGTGATTGACAAACACCAGGCAGGAGGAATCACACACACTTCAAGTCATCAGTAACTTTAATAATAACTTAAAACACAACTTTCTAAAAAAAGAAACGTCACTCAAGGACAGCAGGCTTTCAGTACACAACTCTTAACCAGAATAACATCATATTACTAGTGTTGTCATCACTTTGTTAAAACCAGGTCTCTCCTGGAAATGAGTCTGTGAGGCTCAATTAGATTAACCTGTATAAATAAAGGTTGTATTAATATTAGACAACATAATAATACAGTAGTCCCTTGTTACTTCACGGTTCAACTTTTGTGGACTCACTCTTTCACGGTTTTTCAAAGTAAGATTGGACATGACACAATTGGCTGACTGACAGATGAGCTGCATGAGTGGCATGGATTGGTCATTTAAAATAAATTATTTTAAATGATTTAGCACCTGCTGCACCTGTGTGCAGCCCACATGTGCAGGGAGAAGCTCCCTCCTGCAGCATGATCTCCCTCTCTGCCATGTCCACTTATCTGTTGCAATAACACTCATGACCTCCCAATTTCCCTCCTTCTGTGTAAATAAACAATTTAAATTTAAATACTGTATTATTTTAAATAAACAATCCATGCAACATGGATTGTTTATTTAAAATAATACAGTATTTAAATTTAAATTGCATTATTATTATAATACAATTATTATAAATTCTTTTGCTACCAACTATGACATTCTTTAGCCACCACATGACGTTCTTTAGCCACCACATATAACTTTCTTCATCCACCACATATAACGTTTGCTAGACACAAAATATAACGTTCTTTAGTTGCCAAATATTGCATTCTTTATCCGCCAATTGTAACGTTATTTAGCCTCCAAATATAGCGTTCTTTAGCCACCATAATTAAAGG
>NC_056516.1:16356181-16370947 GCF_014905685.2 Nematolebias whitei | reverse complement strand
CTCCAAATATAGCGTTCTTTAGCCACCATAATTAAAGGTTCTTTAGCCGCCAAAAAACGTTCTTTAGCCACCAAATATAATGTTCTTTAGCCGCCAAATATAATGTTTTTTAGATGCCAAATATAACGTTTTTTTAGCTGCCAAATATAGCGTTTTTAGCCGCCAAAAATAGCGTTTTTTTAGCCGCCAAATATAGCGTTTTTTTAGCCGCCAAATATAGCGTTCTTTAGCCGCCAAATATAACCTTCTTTAGCCGCCAAATATAGCGTTTTTAGCCGCCAAATATAGCGTTTTTTTAGCCACCAAATATAGCGTTCTTTAGTCACCAAATATAGTGTTCTTTAGCTGCCAAATATAGCGTTCTTTAGCCGTCAAAAATAGCATTTTTTAGCTGCCAAATTTAGCGTTCTTTAGCCGCCAAATATAACATTCTTTAGCCGCCAAATATAACCTTCTTTAGCCGCCAAATATAGCGTTCTTTAGCCGCCAAATATAGCGTTTTTTAGCCGCCAAATATAGCATTCTTTAGCCACCAAATATAGCGTTCTTTAGCCACCAAATATAACCTTCTTTAGCCGCCAAATATAACCTTTAGCCGCCAACTATAGCGTTCTTTAGCCGCCAAATATAACCTTCTTTAGCCGCCAAATATAGCATTCTTTAGCCGTCAAATATTGTGTTCTTTAGCTGCCAAATATCGCATTCTTTAGCCGCCAAATATAATGTTCTTTAGCCGCCAAATATAGCGTTCTTTAGCCACCAAATATAGCGTTTTTTAGCCACCAAATATAGCGTTCTTTAGCTGCCAAATACAGCGTTCTTTAGCCGCCAAATATAGCATTCTTTAGCCGTCAAATATAGCGGGAAAAAAAAACTTACCACAGCAAAGCAACATAAATAGACGTTCACATGTACATATTGGCCGGTGAAAACATTGAATTTTTAAGGGAAATTCGTAGCATAATCCAGAGCCCCCCTCTCAGCCATTGTCCAGGTAAGAGGTGACATTCATCATCAGTTCAGCTCAGGTTCTATCACATGTCCACGGCCTTGGGGAAGGGAGGGGTGAGGAGACAGTCAAAGCATCTTTGTTGTTTTCAAAATGTTCCAGGAGGAGTTGAGATAAGTCCGGCATCAAGACCACAGTTTGAGTCAGGCAGAGCTCATGAATTGTTGTTTCTGCCTTATTAAAGTCTTGCTGGTATATATTCCTCTGACGGAACTCCAAAACAGCCGAATTGATCCTTTACGCCAAAAGTCGAGCTTACAGCTTCTCCAAGATTATTTCCCCTTTCGTGTGTTCTGCTAGAGAGTCTGCAGTCCTGATAACAGCTGCTCCAGCTCCCTGCTGCAGCTCCACAAATTCAGTCTGAGCGCTGTCGAGATTCGACACATCCACATGAATTTATAGACAATCCAGAATTCACCAACCAAACGGCAAAATAACCAGTTATCATCATGAATCCAATTTGTTTCCGTCGAGGTAAGAGGGTCCTTCTTATGACCTGACTCCTGTCAGGAGAAGTTGATCACTTTTGTTGAGAGACCAGCTGCGCTTTCCAATTAAGAGGTATGCAGAAAAAAAAAGAGGCATTTTAAGGGTTCACAGGACAAAAGAGTGCAGCAGGGATGCGAGTGGGGGGAGACTGGGAGCACATCTGGTTCCAACGGAGAACAGAGAGAAAAAACAAAAGCCAAATATAATGTTCTTTAGCCACAAATATAAGTGATTCGTCGAGAAATCTAGACGTTCACAGCATTAGTTTCAAAACTGTTGTCACAGTTTTTGCAGTTGCTATTTTACACACAAAGCACAGACACAAAGATGTTTATTAGACTTTAAAGCACAAAGAACAGCCTGAAAAACAAACGGAGCTGCGACTGATAAAACATCACTGAGTGAAAGTATGACAACATATTAGCTGTAATCTGCCGTCTTTAGGCTTTGTTCTGCTAACATGTGAAATATGAATTTTAAAACTTGGTATCCATCTTTAATCACTTGGACTATAAATAAACCCAGCTCAGGACAAACATCTAACTGACTAACTGTCAAATGGATGTTAAGAAGCTGCTGCTGTGAGGCTGAGCAGACCTGACTGAACAGAACACAGCCTGACCGGGGCGAGTCAGCACTTTGACCACCAGTCAGTCAAACAGGAAGCGTGACAGCAAGAACAGACGTCAAACCTCCCATCACACGCAGTTCAAGAGATAACTAATGTCTCGCTAATAGTTTGTTTCTTTTTATTGGAGATTTTTAAAGTGAGATTATGTGGAAACATTAAGAATGATTCATTCAACCTTTATTTACCGGTAGGTTAGTCTCACTGAGTTGTGAGGACTCATTTACAAAAGAGACCTGATGATAAGCATCTTACCTGTTGTAGATAGGTCTTTGAACGGCCTCAGTTTGACCGAACAGTTTGCTCTGACAGAATAATGAGCTAACAGCTGATTAGAGCGAGGTCATTTTTAAACTGCCATCTTTTAAAAACAACTCTGTATTTCAGAGCAGTTCATCTAAACGCCATCTCAAAAACTATTCTATTTTCGCATCACATGATTTATGTTTTTGTAGAATTCTGTAATTTTGTTTTGCAAGGGCCACAGCAGCAGCAGCAACATGAGCTGGCTGTAGCACCTCCTCTGCAGACTGGGGTCACTTCCAGCAGAAATTCTGCACCACTTCCACCAAAATAAAAATGAAATGTAAAACTTATGCAAAAAGCAAAGGTTTAAACAATAATATTTGCATGAACCCCTGCAATATTTAGAGAATTGGAGTTGTTTGAAGATAAGAAAATCTGTTTTGGAAATGATTTCACTTGGACTGTACTGACAAGCTAATAACAGCTAGCCTGAGCAGACCTGCTTTAAAAGCAGACGTTGCCATTTTAAAACAGCTCCAGTTCATTTCACAGCTGTCCGTTGTTTAAACCTCTACAATTTCATCAACAGCAGACAGGAAGTGCTGTTTTAGGACAGCAGCAATTGGTTTTAGTCTCGGCTGCACGCGTAGCAGAGGTTAGCTCATCAGTCCTGTAGGACATAAACTCATAAACAGAACAGTGATAATATTTCTTTTTAACTTTTACACAAAACCTAGCTCGAAAATGTCTGAAATATGCATTTAAGTACATTGTGTACTTTAGCCCACTTCAAGGGAATAAGGAGCACCATTAAATTAGTTTTGACCAACTAGCCAAAAGAAAAAATTCCAACGAGTCATAACTGGTGAAAAAGTGAAAAGTATGTTATTTTTTTTACTTTAAATTAGTAATTATATTTAAGAAACTCCTAAAATAAAACCCGAGTCCTATTTCTGAACATGGAACATTGTCTTTAGGCCACAGAACAACAAGCTTGACCCAACATTAGTTGGACACTTACGTAGATGCGAGTTGGGTCAAATGGGCATTCATGGGTGATGCTGGAGTAGCCAATGGCATCAGGATATCGGCAGTGAGTCAGGAGGCTCCGCCCACCGTTAATGATGGCCCTAACCAAGGACACAAAGAGCCCAATGATTGAAGCCGCTGTCATGAGTGATGAAACCAGACTGACTGCAAACAGAGACCACGTCTGCGGAGGAAAATAAGAAAACCAAAATAAATAATAATTGTGACAAAAGGTATTCATTGCAGAAGTGAACATGCTTTATTGGTATCTTGGGAACATGAGATATCTGCAGAAGTGAAAATATGCAAAGAGACTGGCTGAAAGACCTCTCAGCGAGGAAGACGTCAGAACTCCAAAAGCAACATCACAGTTTTCAAATGAACAGAGAAAAAGACCTAAACTTTTGGACATGTCCTTTAATCCGATGAAACTAAAAGTTTGATCTTTTTGACGATTGTTACATTTAGAGAAAGGGAGATGCAGCTGTGGTAGTTCGGTGCTCAGTGCCGTGGTCTTGTAATCTTGAGGTTGCGGGTTCAAGCCCAGGTTGCATCAGGAAGGGCATAATCAAATCCTTCAGCGACAAGGGACATCAATGTACCACTTGTTTGAACGACTGTTGGGCGGCTGTGACTAAGTGGTTAGAGCAGTTGTCCTCCAATACAAGAGTTGGGGGTTCGAATCCACCAGCAGTCACATGTTGAAGTGTCCCTGGGCAAGACACTGAACCCCTCATTGCCTCTGATGTGTGTCGCATCAGTGTATGAATACGATCTAAAACACTGATTAATCTCCTTAGAAAAATTGGTAACACTTTACAATAAGGTACACAAAATTTGATTAACTACTAGAGAATGCTTCAGGAACGAATCAGGAGCAAATGAGGAGTTAATAGGTAGTTAACCAGTACTTACTGGGAAACACACAGCCAAGCCTTATTAGGGAACTACTGCTTAGTTACTTGGGAAACGAAAAATAACAAATCAGGAACTAATGGGTAATTAACATGGAAACCAAAGAGGAATGAATCAGGAGCTAAAGGGTAGTTAAGCAGTACTTACTGGGGAACACACAGCCAATCTTTATCAGGGGGCTACTGGTTAGTTACCTTGTAAACAAAGATGAACTAATCAAGAACTAATGGGTAGTTACCAAAGAAAATAAAGAGGAATGAATCAGGAGCTAATGGGTAATAAAATCAGTAATCACTAGGAAACAGGTTTTTGACAAGTATAAGCTGTGACCTCACTGGTGCAGGGTTTATTCAGAACCCACATGGGTAATTTCTCCTCTATTTCTGTGGTAACAAACCAGTAGTCCCCGAATAAGGTTTGGCTGTGTGTTCCCCAGTAAGTACTGCTTAACTACCCATTAGCTCCTGATTCATTCCTCTTTGGTTTTCTTGGTAACTACACATTAGTTCTTGATTAGTTCCTCTTCACTTACAAAGTAACTAACTAGTAGTCCCCTAATAAGGCTTGGCTGTGTGTTCCCCATTAAGTACTCGTTAACTACTCATTAGCTCCTGATTTGTTCCTTAGGCGTTCCATAGTAGTTAAGCAAATTCTGTGTACCTTATTGTAAAGTGTTACCGAAAAATTTGTTCAATTAGCTTTGTAGAGCTATAGTTTAGTGCTGTACGAATGGGTAAATGAGGCACGGATTGTGCTGTAAAGTGCTTTGAGTGTCTTGATAAGATAGAAAGGTGCTATACAAGTACAGTCCATTACATTGAAGAAATATAAATTTATGAAAACCTAACTGACCTCAAACAGGAAAAGTGTATTCTGATTTATTGTCAGTGAGAATAAAAGGACTAGGTGTTTTTATACAGTGCATGTACAAATCTGGCTTCAACTATATATCGACGATATTGCCCACTAGAATCCCTGGTGACTTAAAGCCCTTAGGAGCGTTTATTTTCACATTAGTTTTGCATTATGTTTGCCAACATGATTACACTTCAAGCCACCATTAGTTATTTATACATAAACCAATCTAGCAATATTACACACTCCCCTGAGGACCCCATCTTCTGATAAAGTTTAAAGAAACTGAGACAAAAGGTTAAAATAGAAAAACAAAGTTGTTACCCACTTAAAATCCCATAAGTGTGACTGAGCTGATAAACCAAACCAAAACTATAAACTGGAAGCCGAAGAGGCAGTGAAGAAAGAAGTGTTTTTATTTATGATGAGATGTC
Source organism: Nematolebias whitei (assembly GCF_014905685.2). NCBI lineage: Eukaryota > Metazoa > Chordata > Actinopteri > Cyprinodontiformes > Rivulidae > Nematolebias > Nematolebias whitei. Next base: position 16,365,342 of record NC_056516.1, on the reverse strand, counting down.
AGATGACTAATATAAGACAGTTGCAGTGAGACTGCTGCCTGTTGGCCCTGCCCTTTCACCACGGCTCTCACACACAAAAAAATGGGGAGGGTTTTAATTACGTCCCGGCTTATTCTTTGGGTTCGTCTGCTTGCCCTGTCTGTCTTGTTTGAGCAGCCTGACAGCTGATTGAGTAAACAGAGAGCAGGCTTAGCTGCACAGAGAGCAGAAGAGAAAGAGGAAAAAAACGGATCCTGTTCTGCAGGATCAGGGCTTTGGTTCATGAGATATTTTGCTGAAAATACAGAGAAACACAGAGGGCGGATTCTAATTACACTAAGAATGTAATCACTGAATGAATATCTACAACAGATTATCATCTGCTCCATTCAGATTAATTAATCTTAGCGAACACAAAAACAGCTATAACTCACAATCGTACAAAGATTGAGCTAAACTTTGGTGCAGTAAAAACAGACTCACCTCCAACCCATCACAAGTGTAAATTAATTTTTGGAGTCAACCCAATTTACGGTGGTCGTCTGACCTTGTGAAACGCAGAACAAGGCTGGAACTCAGAACTTTTTATAGATATTAGGCTAAAAATATAGAGTAGCAATATCCGAGTCATCCTCTACAAACACATCAATGGACAGAACCTACTGCTCCATTTCTGACTAGATGGAACCATATACCTTATTTGATAAGACAATTGCTTCTGTTATTAAAAAAATAACCTTAAAAGCACTGTAGGATTTTTATCCTGATGCATGCTCAATAATCCAGGTAGGATTTGATTTTATTTTTATAATGTCACATATGCATTAGAGCAATGCGTAGCTGTAGATGTTTACGCTACAGTGAATAACAGACAGGTAGCCATGATGCAATCTTCAGCTAGCTTAAATGTTAATTTTGCACAATATCTGATGTTCAGCTTTTTTCAATTTGTGCCGGAGTGTGTTGACACCGAGGAGAACGCACGAAAGCCTCAAAATGAAGAAGACGGAACGGATGAAGACCGTTGATCAGAAGAGTTGGTGTTTGTGCAGCTTCTGAGAGAGCTCGTCTCTGCCTCCCATCACAAGGTGCTCACGACGAGCATCAGGATCAAAACGTTCTCGGATGTATTAAAACAATGTGTTATACAGTATATGATGATAAACACAAAGATATTTTTTGTCATATCCTGATGCATGTTCAATATTCCAGATAGAAAAATCTAACAAAGTTGAGTCAGGTCCTCCGGACGGATTCTTCTTGTAGAAACGTTTCGTCTTTTATCCAAAAGACTTCTTCAGTCTGAGAAACTACAACAAACTCGGTCATGAATAGCACCTTCTCATAGTGGATCGACCAGTTTGCTGCTGACGTCTATAACTAGCTGTTCACATGTAAAAAAGAGGAGCATCACCCTAACAAATGAGTGACTCAATAGTCAGTTGATTGTGACTCAGCCCTCTGATTAGCAAGTGGTCACCAGGGCACTAATGTTCAATCGTTAGGCTGATGGTCCTCCTTTTTACATGTGAACAGCTAGTTTTGGCTGTCAGCAGTAAACTGGTTGAGCCACTAAATGACCCGACTCAACCTTGTTAGATATTTTTGTCACTTCACACATCCATCCATTATCTGCTGCTTGTTCACGGAGTTGCTGGACGCAAAACTTTGTTCAACTCAGAACACAATAGTATTACACTAGAACGCAACAACGCTTAGTCAGCACACAAACGCACATTAATCCCCAGGAGTGCACACGTGACAGCAGTACGGTGCTGTCCTGTGGATGGAGGACAGGCAGCAGAGGTTTGCAGGAGGCACACCTCAACAGTAGCCTTTTAACTTTCCCATTAGCTCCTGAGCTAATATCAACAGCTAACATGAGTAGTTGGTCAGGTTTGATTGTCATGACCCATTTACTGCATCATGCATGCCAACATAAGGACTAATACAAAATAGAGCATTATTGTCATACATTATAACATTTTAGCCTGGAGTCCTTGTGTTTTAGTCTACACTGCAACCTTTGTACATCAAAGCCCCAGAATGCATTGCACCAGTAAAGTCATGCTGAAGCCCTTGACTGAAAAAAATCCAAGAAAACAAATACGTTATTTTTTTAAATTATGAGGCATTTTCAAGTGTCAAACAACTTTTAGTAGAATAGGAAAATAACAGACTAACATGCAAGTAGTTGGAGCACCCTTTAAAACATTGACAATAACTGAGTGTCAACCCTGTCAAGTCTGTTAGCAAAATATTGCACAAATTTTAATGTAACGCTTAGCAATTATTGAATGTGCATCTTCAGCCAATTAACATTTGTAATTCAAAATGGCCACAACAGCCAATCAACACTAGCCACATAAAAATGGCTCTGACTCATTCAGTCAGTCATTTCCACAGATATGAAACTAGACTCCCGTGTGGTGGTAGCTGAGAGTCATCCTCATGATATACTGGGAGTGCTAACACGTCTGGCAAGATATTGCATCTCCAAATATGTGCATGAACTAGCTCATAAGGTCATTTGGGGGCGTGGTGGTGCAGAGGTTAGAGAAGGCGAGCCTGTGATCGGAATGTCGCGGGTTTGAGACCCCCCCCCCCACACACACACACACGCACACCCGTACGGACAGCATCAAAATGTGGGTGGAAAAGATGAAACACCCACACCTGCCTCCACCCTTATTTGCCCCACTCCAATAAATAAATAAATAAATTACTAATAACGATAATAATTTCACAAGTTATTTTACAAATTTAGACCAAAATAGTTATAAATTCATCCCTTCTTATCATAAATGGTAAATGGACTATTGTATAATTATGTAGCGCCTTTCTATCTGATCAAGATGCTCAAAGCTCTTTACAACAATCTGTGTCCTCATTTACCCATTCATACAGCACTCTACTAGATCTCTACAAAGATAATCTGAATCTGCAGAGACTAGCCAGTGCTTTAGATCAGTGGTCCCCAACCACCGGGCCGTGGACCGGTACTGGGCCGTGGGTCAATTTATATCAGGTCCACAGAAAACAAACAAACAAACAAACAAAAAAAACTTTTATTTTGAAAAATCACCGGATTATCTCAATGACTCACTCTTGACGCAGGTCAACATAAACAAGAGGTAAGTTTCTGTTTCTGTTAGATGCATGCGCAGATTGGTGGAGTAATTTAGCTGCGTGTTCTGGAGCAGACAGGAGGAGGCGCGCAGCCGTGTCTGAGCATTTGAAGGATTACACTGCAAATTTTTCAACCCACCTGACGAAGAGTGACTGTAAAACTATTAACTAAATAAAAGTATAATTTTAAACAAAGCTTCCTAATATCACATCAGAGCTGTTCCTTTGCATTTCTGTTTCTGCTCTTAAAAAAAATCTCTGCCCCTAAAAGTTCAAAGTCATGGGCAATTTTATAAAAAAAAACACAAATATAATTAAAGTTTTACACAATGCATAAGTTCCAATCTGACGTGTGAATCACTGCGGAGCAGGGAGGAGGATGACGAGGCTCAGCTGACCCCGCTGTGAGATCCACTAATTAAATGAGAAATGATCCTGCACTTAATACATTTATAAATCACACATAAAGTGACTAAAAGTCAATTTGAAATACAGGTGCTGGTCATAAAATTAGAATATTGTGGAAAAAGTTGATTTATTTCAGTCATTCCATAAAAAAGTGAAACTTGTATATTCATTTGTTACACACAGACTGATATATTTCAAATGTTTGTTTCTTTTAATGTTGATGTTTATAACTGACAATTAAGCAACTGACAAATCAGCGACCTTAATTTGTCCTGTTTATGAAACAGACAAAGAGATATTAGACAAAGACGGACATAAAAGATTAATTTAGTGGCTGTAATTAGAAAAACAAACGTACCAAAGGGAAAACCTACTGTAGTGTATAAAAGATCATATAAAAACTTGTCAGAAATATTACTGTAATAAAGCTTGTAAGGAGAACTACCCAGATCAGGCACTGAGAACTTTTGATAAGCTATTGTTCCCAATAGTAAATAGACATGCTCCAATAAAAAAGTATACTGTGAGAAGTTCTAGAGCACAATGGCTAGATGAAGAACTGCACAATCTTATGTCACATAGAGACAAGGCAAAGAAAACAGCAATAATGATGGGATGGAAGGAGGACTGGGAAATGTACTGTAAACTGAGAATAAAGTTACCAGTGCAAACAGGAAAAAGAAGAGGTTACATTTCCAAGTAAGAATACAGGAAATTAAAAATCAGGGGAGGAAAGCGTAGGCAACCTTAAATCATATAATGGGAAAACAATCCAGTCAAAGTCTGACCATAGTTGGAACTAATAATATTTTCTTGACGACGCCTAGTGAATGATTTATTTATTGACAAGGTGGCTAAATTAAGAGTAAGCATTTCCACAAATACTACAAATACTACAGTGGTGTAAAATAACAGTATTACCCAACTTGTGATGGACAAAGATATTTTTCATTTGAAGAAAATCAATATAAAGCAAGTAGAAACACAACTTGATTCCATAGAGATTAATAAATCTGGGGGTGTGGATGAATTAGATGGGAAACTCTTGAAGCTAGTAGCAAACTGCATAGCTGGTCTCGTTTGCCATATTTTGAATGCAAGTATATAAAAGGGTATTTTCGCTACAGTATGGAAAACTGCAAAAGTAATTCCAGTTAAGAAAAATACAGCTGTCTCCGCGGGACAAACAGTCAACCTATCAGTCTATTGACAAAACTTAGTAAAATACTTGAAAAACTAATTACTGAACAAGTAAAAACTTTACTTTATAGTAAATAATTTATTTACACCATTTCAGCATGATTTTCACAAAGGTCATTCAATCGCATCTGAACTAACTCAGATGACAGATTGTTTAAACACCATTGACAAAAATAAATAGGTTGGAGTTGTTCTATTAGACTTTAGTTCTGCTTTTGATCTATTAGATCATGATTTATTGTTAGATAAACTTAGGCATTATAAATTTTCATTGCATACTGTAGGGTGGTTTGCTAGCTATCTTTCTCAATGAGAGCAGTGTGCATTTTTAATGGCAGTTTCTGCTCTATTAAAAAAAATACAATATGGAGTTCCACAGGGCAGCTGTTTAGGACCTTTGCTGTTTTCAGTTTTCACTAATGACCTGCCTTTTGTCCTGCAGCATGCCAGGGCAGTGATCTATGCTGATGATACCACAATATATGTCAGGTTCATCTGTTGGGACACTGTCCAGCACCGTGGCCAGTGAAGTTAAGTAAGTTGTAAATAGGGTGCGTACAAATAAACTGGTTTTAAACTTATCTAAAACCAAAATCATAATATTTGGATCAAATTGGAAATTAAAAACTCAGCCAAGACTAAACCAGTCTATAAATGGGACAGCCATTACTCAGGTAGAAGAAATTAAGACTTCTGAGAGTTATTATGGACAGCAGATTGGAGTGGTCTCGGCAGATTGAACGCACTGTTGCAGTGATGGGAAGACACCTACCAGTAGTCGTTATAAAAATATGTTTACATTATATACCATTAAAATGAATCACTCAAATGATCAACACATTTGTCTTGTGTCACTTGCAGTATTACCCAATGGTGTGGCCCAGTGCTTCAGAAAAATATTTAACCAAACTACAACTGGTCCAAAATAGAGCAGCTCGTCATGCATTGAATTGTTCCATATATACAAATATTATCAGTATGCACAAAGCATTAAGTGTTGGTTAAAAATAAGGTTGAAATTGCCCTTGTATGCTTTTTTTTTTTTTTTTAGAAACATTGTGGTATCTAAAATACCAAATGTTTTATATAATCGACTTTTATTTAGCCAAACTTCACACAATTTTAATACACGGCATGCTTTAAAATGTCGTTTTACTCTTCCACCATGCAACAGGAATGCTGGACAAAATACTGCTATTTTTAGAGGAATGAAAATGTGGAACTCTCTTCCTTCAGCTGTGTTAAATGTAACAACAGTTTGAGCTTTTAAAAGACCCCTGCTAAATTATTTTATTGTATAAAATGTAAAAATTATACATTTATGAATTAATTATCATATTATGCTATGTTAGTAATATTATATTAGGTGTGTGTAACTGTTTTTATAATAAAAGTTTATGAAGTGAACCCCAGAAAGAGTAGCCATTGTTATGGCAATGGCTAATGGGGATCTAAATAAATAAATACATAAAGTATATTTATAAGAAAAGTCCAGGTGCAGATAGGAACAAAGAAGTTGTGTAGTAAAGCCTCATCTTCCCCACTGCAGTAGAGGATGGCATTTATTCAGGAATCCAGTGGGTCACTGGATTCCCACAGGATTCCAGCAGGACAGGAGTCAACTTTAATATACGTAACTCACAGGATTGGGACGGGACAGGATTTTTTTCTGTGGGACCAAGACAGGACAGGAGTGAAAATCCACTTCCGTGTCATCCTCTACACTGCAGGTAATTATTTTTTTAAACATCAGTTTTTCATCCATCTATCCATCTATATTTAATTTGTGTGCAGACAAGAGACGAAAACAGCAGAAAATCTCTATGCCTGAAAATTTCTGTAGTCGTTTAGGCTTCAAATTGCGAGCTGGTAAAATATAGCGGGCGCGATGAATAAAGCATTTTAAACTAGGTGGAAACATCAGGAGCCATTATTATCCGTTATCAGATAAAAACAGGAAATACAAACCAGGCGTTTTCGTCTCATATTTTTCGAAAGGATAATCGCTAGAATTCCAACGACAACACCCTGAAAAACAAAAGAAAATAAATGAACAAAAGTAGTGCCAATGTTAGCTTGTTTCTGAGAATTCATTCATACAGTACACACAACAACAAATTATCCACGGTTGATGTAATCTAAGAGAAAAACTGTACTCATTAAAGAGTTACATATTTTAAAACTTCAACTTAGTACTGTATACATTTCTACTATGTCTTAAATAACCCTTGTTGTTTATAGGCCCACATAGGGACAAAAAAAATTGAACATTTCATTTCACATTCAGGGAAAAATCATCTATTTTCAATACAAGAAATGAATTTAACGTCAATAATTGTACAAGTAAACCAGTGTTCAACATGAGTATTCCTTAATACGACAGGGGGAGCTAAACATTTTGTAGCGGCTGTACATTTCCGAATTTGTTTTAATAAGAAAGAAAAAAAAATACACAAAATACTTCAACTTACTGATGACGATGTACACAACCTATAAATACCTTCTTAAAATCCTGAGTGGTTTAGGCTAGAGTACAAGTTCTACTACAGAAAAATAATATAAAATAATAAGCTATTTTTATAAAATGTGATTTGAGAGTACGTTACGTCTGAGACTTTTTGTAAAATCACACCCACAACCCTCACACTCGTCATATACTAGCTCAGTTACTGAAAAATAAGGCTACTATATATATATATAATCTTAATAATCAGGTCAAATACTACAATAGGGCCTTAAGCTGCTTCACAGTGCTCGGGCCCTAATGAACATTTAGCTGCAAAAGTGCAATGAAATGTTTTAGAATTCTATTTAGTGGTAATTGCTCAGCAGCAGGAAGGAAATCCTTGGATATTTGCCGTTTTAAGTATAAAGATATGTATTTAATACAGACAAGTTTCGTGAACTAATATCACACAAAACAGTTCATCTCCAGTAAAATGTCATCAGCAAGAGAAAACCTGACGTTGGAATGGAAACTGGAGGTACTCATGGATTACAATGACCTGATCAACCAAAAATAAATCTAAACTTAATACATTTTTAAAAATCATTGTAACATTCCCTCCATTGCTACTTCATTGACATTTCAGAACTGCTGCTTGGTTATTATGAAGTCTGCCGACCACTCACCAACATCCCTGAGGTGAGCGCAATGACATTGGAGATAGCGTAATCTATGGCTCGGGTGTGGTTGTGGAGGTTGATGTATCTGAGCACCACGCCATGCACCAGAGCTCCCAGCAGGAAGTTCACATGGCCGACGAGGATCACGCTCAGACCCATCTTCATCAGGACCTTGGAATCTTCCAGGCTGCCACAACACACACCTGACAGGAAACAGAGAAGCCATCAGGTCTCTCTTGTAAATGAGTCCTTGTGGCTCAATGAGACCAACCTGTATAAATAAAGGTTGAATGACGCAGGAGCAAAGCGACACAAGGGGGTGTCGAACAGTGTTACATCATCCATGTTGCTTCTGTATTGATCAGAACAGCAGCCAGTTCAAAAATCACAACATGGATGTTATCTGTGTTAATGATTGGCTGTTGAGCACATAGCACAAACAGATGTCCCAAATAAGCAAGTAAAGATGACGACAAACCGCTCCAAGCTAACCAAAAGTGACAGCATATCAATATTATTCACATTTTAACTTATACCATTAAGAGCCATGGTTTTCTAACTGTGTTTCCAGTATCACTGGTGGCATTTCCTCAGAATAAACATTTTGGTATCAACTATTTACAAATAAACTAATAAATAAAGAACAGGCTAATCAACCATTTGCTAAACGGTAATTTTAAGATAAAATGTAGCCAAAATGATTCATTGTTCAACACATTTTCATCTTAGCTCCAATCAGAAGTGACTTTAAACAAGAGTGCAATGTACTGACAACCCCTGTGGTACAAGTACAAATACTTGATTGTGCAAACATTATACTCGGGTAAAGGTCAGAATGAGACAATCGCACTGCACTAAAGATCGAGGTATGAAGCTTGAGGTCGACTGTGACGGTGGCACGCTGCACCTCACGCCAAATTTCCACAGAAATCTCACCATCAAACCTCGTTCAGTCCTCGGAGCAGGACAACAGAACCTTATTTTACGATGGAGCCAGTCAGGGAAACCAGGAGACAGTTGGTACGCACTAAAAACAGCTGGCTTAACAACAACAACATGTTCGGGCTGCTGTTACGCCGAATCGTTTTGCATTATTAGTGTTTAGCATATATCCTAGATCTTTTAGTGTGCCGTTTGGCGTATATCTAAGTTTATATCTTAGATCCTTATTTACAGTTTCTTTTTACACTTCATTTTTTGCCATTGTTGGATGTAACTGGGACCCTGTGTACACAATTTTGTTCCACCTCATGTACCACGTGAGAAGTGAATGACAATAAAGAACCTTGACCTTGACATGTGATGTGAACGACAATAAA
>NC_056516.1:16355650-16356171 GCF_014905685.2 Nematolebias whitei | reverse complement strand
CGACAATAAAGAACCTTGACCTTGACATGTGATGTGAACGACAATAACACGGACTTCAGCAACCCGATTCTTAACCCAGTCCTGGGTCAAAAGTTTTGCTGACCCTAACCCCACATAGTTGTAACTCAGGAGAGATCAGTTGTGGCTTAATCCTACTGACTTGACTCGTGTCTACTGAAGTCAACTCTGCAGTTTCAAACTCTTTCCAAAAAAGCTGAAGATTATGCCAGACTGTGGACCATTGATTGGTCAGAGAGCATAGTCAATCATAACAGTGTCTCCTTCACAAGAATCAAATCCACCACTTTTAAAACCTTGCAACCGAAGCGTTTGCTTTTGTTATTTACATAAGGAACACATGTTCTCTCCGTGCATGTGTGGGTTTTCTCAGGGTACTCTGGTTCGGTTTCCTCCCACAGACCTAAAACATGTATGCTAGGTGGATTGTTAACTCTAAATTGGCTCTATGTGTCCCTGTGATGGACTGGAGACCTGTCCAGTGTGTCTCTGTGATGGACTGG
>NC_056516.1:16347949-16355640 GCF_014905685.2 Nematolebias whitei | reverse complement strand
CTGTGATGGACTGGAGACCTGTCCAGTGTGTCTCTGTGATGGACTGGAGACCTGTCCAGTGTGTCTCTGTGATGGACTGGAGACCTGTCCAGTGTGTCTCTGTGATGGACTGGAGACCTGTCTAGAGTGTCCATGTGATGGACTGGAGGCCTGTCCAGTGTCCCCCCCACCTCTTGCACAGTGAAAGATGGACATGGGCACCAATGACCCCCGCAACCAAAAAAGGAAGAAGTGGGTAAAGATGATGGATGGATGGAGCGAGCGAGCTGGTAAAAAGTGGACAAAAAAAGCATTGCAAAATCTGCATAATTACTATAAATAAAGCTGTTAGCATCAGCTAATTAGTCCAAACTCACTTTCTAATGCAAACTGAAGTTATTAGAAACACTAACCAAGTTAACTTCTAAAAAAATTTTTTTTCCAATTTGATCTTTATTTATTACATCCTACAGAAAAGATACAGTCATGTTCAATTTGGTTAACATTTGGCTTAACTTGGACAGCGAAGAATGACCAGGTTCATGTTTCAACCAACCACTGGGTCAAACTGTTTGACCAAACTTAAGTAACATCTTTAACCCAGCACTCAGGCCCAGATGAGTTTGCTTCAAGCACTGGGCCAACCCACATCAAAACACAGTCTGTTTTTGGACAGGCATGAAAAAAAATACCAAGGCAAAAGGGATTTGCAGACGAGAAAATTAAGTGGGCTCAGTTTGTTCCCCTCACGATTTATATTACTATGGTGAACAAGAAGGCCTGTTGCTGCTGTAGAGGAGTTGATGAGCAATAATTGAACTCACTTGTGGGGACGGAGATAAAGGGGGAGCAGAAGTAGAGACGGGGAAGTTCTTTTCTTGTTTTTGTGTTACATGGCTGGGCACCAGGTGGGAGGGAGGATGCCGTTCGTTCGCAATGATTAGCACTGCCGGCGGTGAAGACAGCTAAGTAGGGGAGATGTTCCTGTGATAGGAGGAGAGGCTGGTTGCCTTTTTTAGGCAGCTAGGGACTGGGGTTAGATGTGCCCAGTCAGATCTGACATACTCAAATGAGGTGTGTTCCAGTGATTCAAGTGGAACCTCACCTTCCAGTTTGAACCACAGGGTGACCAGCGTTTCTCCGTCTTGGGGGAGAGTGTCCTGAGCCAGTGGTGTGTCCATGCAACTGAGGGGGTTTCCTGCATCTAGACCCCACGGGGGGGTCTCATCACCACTGGCAGCTAAGTGGTCTTCTAAAAGCTTCATGAACTCTTTTGTATTAGCTGACCGTTTTTTAAATTTATTTATTTATTTTTATGTATGGGACCGATCTGATAACTTTAGTGAACAGCATCAGAGTAGCGAGGGACAGTTTCCTTCCTCTCTTTGTGGTGTTTGCTGTGTGGTGGTTTAGACCATGTAGTATTCCACATTGGCTGTGGCTGCCTGCCTTGGAGGAGTCGACGGGGGACAGGACAACCCCCAGAAACCATCTTATCACCAGCAAACTGGTTGGTCCAATAAAGTGTACTGCTTAGTGGGGAAAAAAAGTTTACTTGGGACTCCTCAGACTGATGAAGCCCTCCAGATAGAGAGCGAAACATCTTTCCACAAAAAATAAACTGTCCAGATGACCTGATTGACCATTATTGGACCGTCTAGTATAGCGGTCCAGTTGGGTTGCAGTGGTGTGCTGTGTAATAACTTGTGTGGGTTCTAGAGAGGAGACGTGGCCTGGGGTGTCTGTTCATATGCCCCTTTTCCACCACTATTACTGTTCAGCCCACCATGGAAAGATCCCTATTCCACCAGCACGTTTTAGCTGATTCGAGGCTGATTTGGACCTTTTTATGTCCCTGCTTCTCTGGTGGGACCGTTCGAGCTGAGTCGGAACATAAACGTGACGTCAGAACTAGGGATGTAACAATACATCGATTAAATCAATATATCGATTAAATGATTAATGATTCAATTATATCGTGGCAAAACTAAAACATTGATTCATATCGACATCTTTAAAATACGCTTTTATTTTGAAATTCCCAAGGCATGTCTGTGTCACTATTTCCGTGCGCGGCTGCGCTCTGCGGCCGCCTCAGCAACATGTCAGACAAGGCAGAAAACACAGATAATGAAATTCACTCTCCTGCTGGATTTAAATCAACACAGTGGAAATATTTTGATTCTGACAGAAGGACGGCTCAACACACAGAACTCATGTCGTATGCAACAGGTGCCAGTGTGAGTTAAAATACTCGGGGAAACAACAAAGTTGTCCGTTCACCTGAAAAAGAAAGATGGCATTGATATTCATGTTATGTAAGCTCAATATCTATTTTTGTTTCTTTATAACTGAAAGGTAATCGGAGCACTTTTAAGTTAAATGGTTTAAATAAATGCACTTTAACATTAGAAATGTGAGACTATACTGAACAGGTCATTTATTTATTTTTTTCATTCATTAAGAAAAAATGTTTTTCTATTGAAATGCCTGGTGCCTGTAATAACAGAAATAAAATGGTTAAATGATCCCCCCCCCCCCACCCATTTACCTTTTATTTATCCAGGTATTCTCATTGAGCCACAAGAACTCATTTTCAAGAGAGACCTGTTTAGGGAGCAGATGGTGGGGGTTAAGGGCCTTGCTCATGGGCCCAGGGTGGGGCGAATGAGGGTGGGGGCAGGTGTGGGTGCTTCACCTACCCCACCCATATTTTTGATGTTGTCGGTACCGGGGTGTGAACCGGTGATCACAGGCCCACCTTCTTTAATCTCTGCACCACCACTCCCCCTATTTGAATTGTTTTTGTAAATTTATTTAGATGTAAACGAGATGTATATATCGATCGCAGACTTGTGAATCGAATAGAATCAAAATCGTATCGTGACAGACTTTGTGATAAACAATAATGACAACACTGTGTTTAATGCTGAAGTCCAGGTGTTTTTTGTGTTTGTTGACCGACGACAAAATTCGAGCGAGCGGAGTCACCGCAGAGGATCATACGAGCTGCCGACATATTGAAGCACGCGAGGCCGGACCCCGAGCCCTGGCAGGCGGGAGGACCGGGACGGAGGGTGGAAACTTTTTTAAAAAACATTTTATGTATAAAAAATAATGTTTTTTTTTTTTTTTATCAAAGAATAAAAATAAATAAACGGAGCCGGCTTTGTCACGAAATCCTGTTTTCACTTTGACTTTGTTAAATAATCTTTTTAATTAAAGTTAACTCAGCTGAAAAATCATAAAAAAGACAAAATTATTGGATCTCTCAGAAATATTTCCCTCATACAAGAGCTACAGCCTTTGGTTCAACTTTATTCTAACCCGCAAATGTACAAATCACAAAACAAGAATTACACTTTAAATCAAAGCTAAAATAAAATCTGTATACAAGAAACAAAACCACATATTTAAATTGGACAATAAAAGTAGACACAACGAGTGCAAATACATCAAATGATGAAGAAAAATATAGAATTTTAAATATAGACGTTTTGTAGAACCGGTCCAGAAGTGCGGTGCAAGTCCTGCGTGTAAAGAGAAAGTAATGGTGGTGGAAAAGGGGCATATGGTTGCCATACCAAATTCTTTGTAAATGATTTTAGAGTTCTTGAGCACGAGTAAAGATTTATATTTCTGATAAAGCTGAACCATTCCTGTGCATTATTCTCTGCCTCATAAAAATATTAATAGTGCATTATAGTAGTGTACCTAGTACTGAGTCTGAAACAACTATATTGCTCATTAAAGCTTCCCTTTTTTTAACAAGAATCACACATCACAATAAACACACGGAGGCAGTTTGTTATTCAACATGAGGGATCAATACGGATCACACAAACCTGACTCAGCTGCTAAAACTCTACAGGACCTGCAACAAGACGACCATGATGCATGTGGCGCTGTTCTCCAATACGAATACACAGAACCATCACAGGCCTGGCTGCACATTTCAAATAAAGTGTGACGACTGCAGCGTGTTTTAAGGAATTTAAAATCCGACTATTGTTCAAACTACTTCGCATTTTAAGTAATCGAAGATGATTTAAGTTTATTATTAGGAATTTGAAACACATCTTCAGTAGTGGACCTCAATGGGTGTTTAGCCCAGAACCCACTCCCCAACCCAACCCAGGACCATCAGGTGTGTGTCCCCCAGCCAGCTGGGTTTGTTGAGAAGTTAAAGTTCAGGTAAAGAAGTGAGTTAAGTCTTTTAACACTCAAACAGATTGGTCACTTTGCTTAAATATAGCATGTGTGTAGTAGTACAGAGTACTTATCTGTGGCAGTAACTGCAAAAGACCACAGCAAACATTTGAAAGAGCTGTCTGTAACTTGTGTTCAGTCTAAAACTGAACTGGTCACATGGAACAGACCCAAACCCAATACTCCCAGTGGCTGAATGACACCTGGCAGAATGGGTTTTGTTGAAATGTCAATTGACGCAACAAAAAGTATGTGTTGAATCCCCACCGGCACATTCCTGCAGTGATTGTTTTTATTTTCTGTCCTGTTTAAAAGCTGTTCAAATCAAATGATGACTTTCAGGTTTGTGTTGTTTGCTTCTATGATCAGCACACAGGTTCAAAGCTCTCTTCAAAGTAAATAATGTGTGCCACACCTGACTGCAGGTAGCTGAAGTGATAAAGTTTGAATTACCTGCGCCGGCCATGTCTGTTATGTCACCATCCGTTCGGACTGACAGCAGCTCCTCCGGGGGAGGAATGAGGCAGACCTGCCCGCTCTCCTCTTCCCAAACAAACAAACACCTCCTCTGTCCGGTCAGACTGCAACGCGCGACACGCCCACTTCACACTTTTCTTTTCAAAATAAAATCCGATCACTATGTTTCTTGCTTTTAACTTGATGCCCAGCAACTCCATGAAGTCTAGCTAAAAGAGATGTAAAACTTCAAGTCTCCAGTTACATTTAAATATATAAAAATGTCAACGTTTGGCTTTTATAAGACATGCAATGCTTTTATTTTGAAGGCGCAACTGTTAATTAGCATTTTGTACTACAAGTGTAGTATTTTCCCACACTCTTGCTAACTCGTCCTTCTTGAGGGGATGTTTAAAACTTTAAACATGGCCACACCAGTGATTTCATTCTTTTTTATTTCATTCGTACCTATAAATGCGCTAAGGTTAAATAAAGTGCTCTAAAAACGTCAGAAACACCTGTTTCATGGCAAAGAGATGCCTGAATAATTAAAACAGAGCTGTAAACACACGGCAATATAAATGTATGTCTTTTAAAAATACTTTGAACTCTGTTCTCTGCAAAAATACAAACACTTGCAAGTTATATTAAAAGTACAAGAACGTCTCAGTGAGATTTAGGATTTTTGTCAGTAAAAGAACTGTAGTTGCTCTTTATTAAAACAACATGACAGACTGCTGAAGCTCTGCATGTTTCCTGTGATTCTCCAGACTCCAACGAGCTTCAGCTGAGGGACTTTTGTGCCGCCAAGTGGAGAAATGATGCTACTGAATCAATTAGAAGCAGATCACAGAACTCTGTACAAACCTTTACTTGAGGAGAATTAAAGAAATGATGCTAACAAGGTTCACAGATTTGGATGTAGTTACTCAGATCTTCGTTACACGTTTATTTTACTTCTTGTTATTGTGAAACGATGTTAAAACTTTAATTTCATAAACTGTACTCTGGTAACGCTTTTTGATTTGAATATAAAATCATCTCGGGCTTTCTAGCAGACAAATTAACATTCATAATCCCATCCGTTTTAAATAAAACACGTTTCCAACTGAAAAACAACAACAACCCGCATCATAATGCGGCCGCCACCATGTTTAACTGTGGGTATAGTGTTCGCAGACATTACTTAAACATCCTTTTTTAAAGTCGTTGCCTAAAAGTTGAACTTCTCACACGTTTTAGGAGGATTTAGACAAACAGCACAAAAAGAAAGGACATATTTTGGTCTATTATGTCTTTGTGGTAACAAAGATTCTTTGCTTCGTTCTTTGGAAATCTTATTTTCTCTTAAATGTTATTTGTTAGAAAAATGCATTTGTGGGTTGCGCCCATGCAAAAACTTACAAATCTTATCTGTCTGGTAAACAGCTAACTTCAACAGATCGCATGCAATAAGCTGAACTTACAAAGACTCTCAGCATCTACAATAGATTTTAGCTCAAGATCTGTAGAGTGCACTGAATTATAGATATGTTGTGTATCTAGGTTCAGTTAGCTGTGGCGGCCATCTTCAAATGGGATGACTCCAGAAGCCAATCATTTGTAGATGTGCATCCATCAATTATTCCCTGAAAGTTTCATTAGACCAGTAGATTAAAAAGTTTAGAAGCTTTTGTGTTTGCGTCAAAGCTGTTGAGTCCTCTAGTATCTCTCACATGTGGAATACCTCAGGGCTCTATACTTAGCACTCTTCATTTTTGCCTTGTTTTAATGATTTTTTACTGTTTTAATTGATTTTATGTTTGCTTTTATGTGTTTTATGAGTGAACAGCACATTGACCAACAGTGTTGTTTTTAAAGTGCTTTATAAATAAAGTTGTAATATATTGTATTGAATTAACATCTGTCCAGTTCAAGAGTGGGCAACATTTTTCCCCCAAAGGGCCAAATCAAGAAGTTTAAAGCAATCAAAGGGCCACATAAAGAATTGTAAAATACATATTATTAAAGACAGATAATCTTGAAAAAATGCTTTTTTCAGACTTTTTCCTAGTAACAGCATGCTCGATAAAAATATGCCTCCCCCCACCCCCCCACACACACTTCTCTTTTTGATTAAGAGGGATATTTTCTGTAATCTGGCACTTGTGACGATGCATTAGCCTAAATATACAAAGAAAAATTATATACAAAGTATTAGCTTTTAAGGTGTTTTAAAGGTTCAATCTAGTGTTTTTATCTTATTGTTTGTATGAATGAGAGCTACAGATCGCTGTAAGTATGTATGTATGTATGTATGTATTTACTGTAAAATAAACATTAAAAAACTTTTAATAAATACCAAAAAAACTTCTTGTTTACAAATTTTATTCTTATTTTTATTGCAGTTGTCATTTCCAGAGTTTTAACGCGTCCATCCTAAGCTTGACTTTTTTCCAGCAGTTACCTGCAAAAAGCAATAAAAACATAATAAGATACAATAATCAAATGTGTAAGTACACAGCAGTCTATAGACATTTTGTAAAAAAGGTACTTACCTTTTTTCATCAGCTGTCAGTCACCTAAAAAACAAATAAATACAAAGTCAACATAATAACATTTACATCATTTAAATAAACTGGATTCATAAAATACTTCTTTTAAAATGGACTCGTCTTGTTTCATCTTTATTCCAGGTGGCAGCAACCTACAAGAAACACAAGATAATATGAATACACAGGAATTGTGTACAAATATTTAAATGATTTTCTGGATATTTGTTTTTAAATTAACTTACCTTTTTTCAGATGATTTTCAAGCTGTTAGCAACAAATTACCAGATAAAATGGATAAATATTAGACAGGTTTATGTTTCATATGAAATAGACTTTAAAACTAAATATTTCTATACAAAACGGTACTTATCTTTCTTGTCCAGGGGACTATCTCCTCCCTCTCCTCCTCCTCACCTTCCTCCACCTCCTCCTCACCCTCTCTTCCTCTTCACTCTCCTCCTCAGTCTCCTTCTCCTCCTGTTCCTCCTCCTCCTCACCTTCCTCCACCTCCTC
>NC_056516.1:16308907-16347939 GCF_014905685.2 Nematolebias whitei | reverse complement strand
CTCCTCACCTTCCTCCATCTCCTCCTCATACTCCACCTCCTCCTCCCAGCAGAACAGCCTCTGGAAGTATCCTCGGACCCCCATGGTGACGTCATCGTTAGTGGCTGCAGTGGAACCTGAAGGGAGAGAAAGATGGCCATTCCTCCCGTCATTCATCCTCTGCCTCTTCCCACTAACCTGCTCGGAGCAGCAGGCCTCCCTGCTCCTCTTTCTGGAGCGGAGGCCCGATGTTCGGGAAGCAGCGGCAGCCCCAGCCGGCGCCCCAGCAGGACCAGGACGGGCCTCAGGATCAGGCGGTGAAAAGCGGACTGGGCGTCGTGGGCCATCTGATGGGAAATCAAATCCAGTTGAGATGAGAACATTGATCATGAGACGAGAACAATCAGCTACAATCATCAGTGAAGTGACGATCATTTACAATCTGAAGCTGCAGGAGCAAAACCTCTGATGTGTTACTGAACCATCTCTGCTCCTCGATGCACCACCACAATTATTACATCATTTCATATGTTCTTCACATTTTAATGGATATTTGAAACTGTTCAATTAGCAAGGGAAGGTTTTAGACAACAAGAGCAAATGTTTACACACAAACAGCTCATTAACACCCAACATGTGTACAAACCGGATTCCAAAAAAGTTGGGACACTAAACAAATTGTGAATAAAAACTGAATGCAATGATGTGGAGGTGCCAACATCTAATATTTTATTCAGAATAGAACAGTTTCCAAAAAAGTTTCCAAATTTCATGGTGTCAACAAATCCCAAAAAAGTTGGGACAAGTCCATTTTTACCACAGTGTGGCATCCCCCCTTCTTCTTACAACACTCAACAGACGTCTGGGGACAGAGGAGACCAGTTTCTCAAGTTTATAAATAGGAATGCTCTCCCATTCATGTCTAATACAGGCCTCTAACTGTTCAATCGTCTTGGGCCTTCTTTGTCACACCTTCCTCTTTAAGATGCGCCAAATGTTCTCTATAGGTGAAAGATCTGGACTGCAGGCTGGCCATTTCAGTACCCGGATCCTTCTCCTATGTAGCCATGATGTTGTGATTGCTGCAGAATGTGGTCTGGCATTATGGTGTTGAAAAATGCAGGGTCTTCCCTGAAAGAGATGACGTCTAGATGGGAGCATATGTTGTTCTAGAACCTGAACATAGTTCTCTGCATTAATGGTGCCTTTCCAGACATGCAAGCTGCCCATGCCACAAGCACTCATGCAACCCCATACCATCAGTGATGCAGGCTTCTGAACGGAGCGTTGATAACAACTTGGGCTATCCTTGTCCTCTCTGGTCTGGATGACATGGCGTCCCAGTGTTCCATAAAGAACTTCAAATCGTGACTCATCTGACCACAGAACAGTCTTCCATTTTGCCACACTCCATTTTAAATGACCCCTGGCCCAGTGCAAACGTCTGAGCTTGTGGAGCTTGCTTAGAAATGGCTTCTTCTTTGCACTGTAGAGTTTCAGCTGGCAACGGCGGATGGCACGGTGGATTGTGTTCACTGACAATGCTTTCTGGAAGTATTCCTGAGCCCATTCTGTTATTTCCTTGACAGTGACATTCCTGTTTGAGGTGCAGTGACGTTTAAGGGCCCGGAGATCACGAGCATCCAGTAGAGTTTTACGGCCTTGACCCTTACGCACAGCGATTGTTCCAGATTCTCTGAATCTTTTGATGATGTTATGCACGGTTGATGATGATAACTTAAAAGTATTTGCTATTTTACGCTGGGTAACACCATTCTGGTATTGCTGCACTATCTTTCTGCACAACAATGGTGGAATTGGTGATCCTCTTACCATCTTGGCTTCTGAGAGACACTGACACTTTGAGAAGTTCTTTTTATACCCAATCATGTTGTCAATTGACCTAATTAGTGTTAATTGGTCTTCCAGCTGTTCGTTATATGCTCAATTTCCTTTTTCCAGCCATTTATTGCTACTTGTCCCAACTTTTTTGGGATTTGTTGACACTGTGAAATTTTGAATCAACATATTTTTCCTTTAAAATGTTACATTTACTCAGATTAAACTTTTGATCTGTCATCTATGTTATATTACGAATAAAATATTGACATTTGCCATCTCCACATCATTGCATTCAGTTTTTATTCACAATTTGTTTAGCGTCCCAACCTTTTTGGAATCCGGGTTGTACAACACACTATCATTTTCTAAAGTTTTGGGTGAAGTTGGTAAAGCAAGCAGTAATAAATAAATGTACCTTAAGTTCTGTTCACAAAACTATGGCAAACATTTGTTGAAACAATTACAGTAATTGTTTACCCATCCCCTTTCATTTAGATATAAACGCATTGCATGTTTTAAAATGAAATGTGTATCAATTTAAAAACATTTTCAAGCTAAAATATTCAAGTACATAATGTGCGCACTGGACATGTTCATTGCAAACTGTGAAGGGCTCACAAACACTTTGTTTCATTTTTCTGCAGAGCTGGGTGACAATATGACCCAGCATTGTTTGTCCATCTAGTCATCCGCCAGCTTCGCACCTACTGGACTTTCTGGATCGCCTTCTGTCCACTTTAGCGTCTGGTCCGTTCAGTTGGCGGCTGCTGCCTCTGCACAGCTGCAGAGGGTAAGCAGCTCCGCGGCGGGACCATCCCGCAGCTGGCCTCCAGCTAGCTAGTTAGCGAGCTAAGTCGTTGGGAGCTGCATGTGTTCAAAGCGCTCCGTGAAATGTCACGCGTTTTTTTTGCGGTCACGTAAAAACGTAGGGATTTTTTTCGACATTGCTTGTTTGAAATGTCATTATTATGAAACTTAAACCACAAGGTTAAGTTTTAATCGAGTAGTTAGCAGAGTCGAAGCAGTATCAAGTTGGAAAAGATTGTTTTAGCAGCGTTTCCGGTGATTTTCAAAATAATTGTGCTCCGTGCGGACGTACTTGTTTTACAAGTGTAACAGACCAAGTTTAGGAGATTCAGTCATTTATTTACACACGTGTGGTGTAAGTGTGTTATTATAATCATTGTTATCGATATACTGAAGCCTAAATAACGCATTATGGCGCGTTGTGAATTTTATTTTGAAGACCGGATGCGTAGTTTTCTTCTTCTGCTGCTAAAATCTCAAACTGTCTGGAGCCACTCTTGATGAGAGGTTGTTCAGCCCGAGTTCAAGTCGTTAGCTTTAGCCAACACACACACACAGCCTCCTGGAGCGAGTCATCTGCTGTTGACTGTGTGCCAGCATGCTAATGGGAACAGTTTAACCGCAGCACACTGCAGTCACTGAGCCTCCTGTCCGACTCCGAGCAGGTCCAGCCGAGCTGAGCTCCGCCGAAGCCATGCGACAGTGGTGTGTCCCCGCTGCGACCCCGCGGGCTGAGCCCCTCCCGGGGCGCCTGTCCGTGTCCCCCCCTTCATCAGGTGAGCAAACAAAACGGGTCGGTGGCCAACCTTATTTTAAGACACAACCAGAATACTCTTTTGGTTCGGAATGCTTTACATTTACAGAGAGAGAACAGTTGTAGCATGTAATAAATAGGCTGACTTGTTACACTCTCAAAACGTCTAATTTAACACCGAGACCCCCTGAACATCTAACAGGACAGCTAACAAAACTGGACTTGCTGTGTTTTAACACTTTGATGTATTTAGGTAAATTCGGCATGCCACTTTTATCTCAAATCAACTTTCTGAAAACAGCAGGTGTCTGCCTTTTGCAGCTAACTTCTAATTTTAGTGGAGGTCCTCAAAGTAAACAAACATGTGAAGAATGGGTTCTGCAGCTATTCTCAAGGTAGTGATGCATTTACTTAAAAAAAATAAACTATTGTGATTTCCCATCCTGAAGCAGTAAAAGTTACAACACTCACATTTCTTGAAGGAATGCATATCACCCGCTGCTTTTCATTGCACAGATTTAAAACTAAACTAGTGAGACGGAATAGAGTTAGAGCCATTTTGGACACACCTTGTAAATTATGTTCTGCAGGATAGCATACCGTTTAGCAAGATATGGTCAGATGTGACGTCTCTCAGAGAATGTGTTCAGGATGACTCTCAGCTACTGACTCCAGAAGTTAATTACCGGTAGCTCCATTCATCGACTTATTCTGGAGTCATGTTGTGGGGCAGCAGCTTGAGCTGGGAGGCCACACGTCTCTTTCTACATCCACCTCTTCCAGCTCTTCTGAAAGGGCTTCAAGGTGTTCCCAGGCCAGCCGAGAGTCGGTTCAGCGTGTCCCGAGTCTTTCCCGGGGTCTCCTTCTAATTGGACATGCTCCTCCACACCTCCAGCAGCGGCTCTGTTGAGTCTCACCTGGATAAGTGAACACCCTATCCTGTCTCTAAGGGAGAGTTCAGCTACCGTGCTGGCAAAACTCATTTCAGCGTGTCCACAATCTTGTTTTTTCAGTGAAAGCTTGACCATAAACGAGGGTAGGATTGTAATTCAACAGGTAAACAATTAAGTTGTTGTTGATTGATTGATTGATTGATTTTTATTGTCAATTCTGCATATGTACAGGACATACATAGAAATTGAAATTGCGTTACACTCCTCAAATTGCAGCAAACAACAACATTAGCAAAAATAAACTAACACAACTAGTTATATAAAAAAAAAAAAATATATAAAAAAAATATAAAAGTGAACAGCAGCAGGACCTCTGATGCAACGTGCTCAATAGTGACTAACAGGAGACAAAGGGACGCTGACTGAAGACAATAACATGATGAGAGGTAGATAATGGATGTGCAAGGCCAGAGTAAACAATAGTGCAATATAAAGTATAAACCTGAGAAACTTAGTAAAGTGAAGGTGTGCATACCGGTTCTATATAGAGTCACAGTTATGTACTGATGAGGTGATTAAGTGGAAATGACAATACCAGAATTACCAGAATAAAGAATAAACAGGACGAGTTGATCATAACAGTAGTGCAAAATATAATGCAATAAACAGTAGAGTGAGCTTGTAGGCTGTTAAAGTGACTGATTCATGAACTATTCATAAAACTAAATAAATGTCCCAGAGCAGTTTTGAAGGGGGGGGGGTGAGGGGGGGGGTCAGGAAGCTGAGTTAGTGTGTGCAGGGTGGCAGAAGTGGGAGAGGGGGCTGAGGGGGGGCAGGCAGAGAGTTCAGCATCCTCACGGCCTGATGGACGGAGCTGTTCCACAGTCTGCTGGTCCTAGAACTGAGGCTACGCAGTCTCCGCCCTAATGGCAGCAGGTTGAAGAAGCAGTGTAGCGGGTGGTCAAGATCTCCCACCCAGCAGAGGGCTTTACTTCTGAGGCGAGAGCTGTGGAGGTCCTGAAGGCAGGGGAGAGAGGTGCCAATGATCTTCTCAGCTGTCCTCACGATCCGCTGGAGGGATTTGCGGCAGGATGCTGTGCAGGCCCCGTACCACACAGTGGAGCAGCTCATCAGGATGCTCTCGATGGCCCCCCTGTAGAAGGTTGTCATGATGGGGGTGGGGGCTCTCGCTCTTCTCAGCTTGCGGAGGAAGTAGAGCCGTTGGTGAGCCTTTTTGGCCACTGCTGCTGTGTTGATGGTCCAGGAGAGGTCCTCAGAGATGTGCACACCCAGGAACTTGGTGCGGCTTGTTGTGGCTGTATATCCATGAATACTTACCGAGAGCTCCATTAAAATGTGTTCAGTGATTTTGTGAGATATTTAAGCACACTGACGTGAGCAAATACACCTGTCACCTTTGATGGCGGGCGATAATAATACATAGTTTATGCTGAACGGATCGTCTGTTAAGTTATGCACGCGGAGGTGATCTTACTTTAATTCCACTCTGGATAAATTGACCAAGGTTAGCCTTAAGAGTCTGTGCCAAGTGTTTGAAAGGTTGCCAGAACTTCCAATGACCCACAAGTTCTCCGGGGGGGATTGCAGTCTGTCTCTCCTGAGTGCAGTTCTATAAACAGGCTTGTGTACTCAGAGTTATTGGGTATTAATTAAATATTTTTGTCTGATTTGCTTTCAAAGGATGTAAGATCTGGAACGAACGCGGCGTATTAAAATTCATATGGTTGCATCTTATTTGTTTAATCTATTAATAATTCTTTGATGGGATAAATTTAGCTGCATCGTTCTAGGTTGGCACTTTATCAAGTCTTGTGTTGCAAATTATCTAGTGGTGGAAACAAAACAAGGCAGAAGTGCAGATGTTGTGTTCCACGCAGTTTACTGGTCTCAGGTGTGTCTTGACAAAGTGTGCACCCCGTCCACGTTGTGTCTGCAGAGGCTAGAGCGGAGTGCTGCGAGGTGGAGCCGCGCTACACCATCGAGCAGATCGACCTCCTGCAGCGCCTGCGTCTCTCCGGCATGACCAAACCACAGATCATTCATGCCCTGGAGTCCCTGGAGAGGCTGGACCCAGACCACCGCCCGTCGCACTGTGACCCCAACCTCGCCCCCGCCACGACCGCTCCGGCCCCGTCTTCGTCCTCGTCGTCTTCCTTCTCCTCGCTCTCCCTGGCCTCTGCCACCACGCAGACCTCCGGCTTGGACGGCGCCGCACTGTCTCCCAGCAACAGCTACGAGGCCTCGCCCCCACCCCTCTGCCCGCCCACGGTGGCGGTTCAGCGGTCGTTCAGCTACGACGTGATGGGGGACGAGGACTGGGACCTGGAGGAAAAAGTGGAGGAGTATATGAGGTGGGGAAAATGGTCCTAAGAGCTTGTTGGGCTGGAAAATCAGAGCAACAGAAAAGTAGAAAGGATGAGAGACTTTTCTAACTTCATATTTTGACAGCTAATGTCCCCAAAGGTGCAGTCTTATCCTCCAGAATTGTACTGGAGTTAATTCAGGTCAGGTGTTTAGGGAAAGCTAGAAAATTCATTGAATAAGGTTAGTGCGAGCCTAGGCTGCTCTTTTAACCACAGCGTAATGGTTCTTGTTTCTTTCACAGGAGAGACAGCAACCTGGTGAAGGAGGAGATCAAAACTTTCCTCAACAACCGCAGGATCTCTCAGGCCATCGTGGGCCAAGTCACAGGTACCCTGCTTTCTCTGTGCTGTTTACCAAGTGCCTTTAAAGTAACGCACCTACACAGAATACTTCAGATGAATGGCATTAAGTGAGGGGAGCAATTCTTTTATTCAGCTGCCCAAAATCATTACTTTGTACAGCCACACTGTTGCTGCAGTTCCAGCTGCAGGGTTCACAGAGGAGAGGCCGCAACACCAACAATGGTGGAGGTCAGCACTTCTAGTCGAGCTTGAGCTTAATCCCGTCTCCACACGTAATCTCTAAAACTCAGTCAGAGCGAGCAACTGATTCTTGAAGACCCTTCTCCGTCGATCACTCCGTGACGCTGTCCAGCAAGCTCCTGGAATAGTCCTGCTTGTGCGGATCTACCGTATTTTCCGCCGTACCCGTTGCTTCACCCTGTAAGTGGCATCAGTCCAAACATGTCTAATAAAGTGGAAAAATCCATAAATATGTCGCTTCGCTGTGTACACTACTATGTAGACTAGACGTTGTTAAGGGTTTATACCTAACGTTTTTATTTCAGCAGCATGGTGGAACTGAATGATTTAATGCTTTTGTTAAATAAGACTTTGCTTTTCTAAATGGATTTTCTTTATTTCACGTTTTTTCTGTTTGGAGTTGATTTGGTTGACTTCTCTGCAGGTTAGGGATGAGTTGAGAATTATTATTATACTTTTAAAAAGATGGGAAGGTAAAAATGTGTTTTCTCAGTGAGTTTTAGCGTCAGTGATCATTTAAAATGTCAGAGATGTCTGTTTTTACAGAGGCTCATAGTCGACTACCACAGATATTAGATGCTACAGTGATGCAGGAAATGTTTTATTACAGCCAGACGAAAGGTGTGTTTGTTTGACTGTTTTAGCAAAATATCTCGAGAACCACTGGACAAATGTTAATGCAACTTTTATAAAGTAATCATGAGATGTACATCTACAACTAATTAACTTTTTGGATCAGTTTAAATTCAAGCTTGCCACTACCGCCTTCTGACCTTTTAAAAAACAAGTTTTATACATATATAAGCCGCGAGTGTTCACTTTGTAACGTGAGAGGCAGCACACAGCTACTGAGAGATGTAACGCTTTTGTTGTAGATCAAGAATCAACCACCAGATGGCGTCTAATAGACTTTATTTTACTGTTCAACACAAACGGACTACGACAGAGCTTTAGGGCCACGCTAAGAAAAAAAACACTTAAGACATAAAATTGTGAGAACAAAGTCGTACAAGATTTTTTTTCTTACAGCTCTCTTATTTATTTTTTCCCACAAGTCGGATCCACGACGTGACCTGTCAATCAGTCCAGTAGGCGTGTCTTCAAATGACCAATCCAAAGCTAAATACATTTAAAGCAGGTTTACCACATTTTAACTGTGGTAAAATGAAGAATGTTGAGCATCTTGTTAAATTATACTTTGGTATAGGTTTTTCAAATAATGAGATAGTTGATCTGTTAGCATATCTGCATCAGATTATTATCAGTATCAGGACTTTGAACCTGCTTACAGTAAGGTGGTACGCTCTGATGGGCTGCAGCAGCTCTCTGCAGGTAAGGAGCATTTAGCTTCGGATTGGTCATTTGCTGACACGCCCACTAGATTGATTGACAGGTCGCGTTGTGGATCTGACTCAAGGAAAAATATAAATAAATAAACGAGAGCTATAAGAAGTCTCGTACAACTTTATTCTCATAACATTAAGACTTTATTTGACTTTATTCTCATAATTTTATGGCATTTAAAAAATTTTTTGCATGGACCTCAAGCTTCATCGTAAACGGACAAAGTGAACCCCACAGGTCTTCATGAAACCACCTCCCTCACTCATCGTTACTCTACTGAACGGTGTAACACAAACTAACACATAATGAACATAAACCAGGCTAACAAGAACAGACTAATCACTAAAAGAACAGTGCTAAACAGTAAACTGAAATGATTAACAATGAGCATAAATTTTACCCATAATTCCTCCCTGAGGCCATGTGACCAGCAGTCAACCACAACGAACCAATGAGGTAGTCTCATTGAATCACAAGGACCCACCCCCCAAGAGAGATGTGTATTTATGAGATTACGTGTATAAATAAAGTTTTTTTTTTTTTTTTAATTGACCCATGAAATTACGGAACAGGTCACAGCTGAACCAATGAAATGGGGGGAGGGAAAATCCCTCTTCTCCACTCTCTGTGTGTCAAACAGTAAAATAAAGTCCTGAGGACCCGCCCTCCAAGAGAGACGTGTACTGGGCAGCTATGTGAGCGGGTGTGACGACGATAAATGTTTTGGCAGCAGGACGCTCGTTAGCCCGTCCAGTAAAACCTAACAAAAATAAAAATCCATAAATTAACTGCAGCATTGTATAAGCTGTGGGATTCAAAGCCTGTGAAAAAGTAGCAGCTTATAGACTGGCAATTACAGTATTTGTATGATAATTGAATGTAGCTTTTTTTTTTTTTAAATAATGTAGCTGTTTTTGTTTCTTTGTTTTTTTTATAATTTCTTCTATTTACTTTTCACTTTATCTGCTTTTATGTGATTGTCTGTTGTCTGTACCCCATCTGTGTTCTTTATTTAAAACAGGTCTCTCTTGTAAATGAGACTCAATGAGACTAACCTGTATAAATAAAAGTTGAATGAAAATTACTGTAATGCATTAGTGTACGCTTTACAAGTTGCAGTAAATTCACTTTTTTAAATTCAGTCGCTTCCTTTAAAACATTCAGCATTAAATCTCATGCCCTTGGTTAAAGTACGGATGGCTTCATTAGCTTAACAGGACGTGTTCCCGAGCTGAAGCCGCAAACATGCTGCCAGGTGGTTGTAAAATAAATCAGTTCCATGTTTAACGACATGTCCGCTCTCCAACAGGCATCAGCCAGAGCTACATCTCCCAGTGGTTGCTGCAGCAAGGTCTGGAGATGAGCGACTCCAAGCGCAGAGCCTTCTATCGCTGGTATTTGCTGGAGAGGAATAATCCAGGTGAGATGCAGGACAGCAGCGCACGTTTGGGCAGGAACACGGATCAGTGCCAGGTGCAGCAGATAACGATGCATGTCTGTGCACCAAGGTCAAATGTCAGACTAATGATCGATTAGACGTTGCAAGCCTCATTTAAATGGGATATTTGTTTAGTTGTGAATATGGCGCACTGCTTGCTGACCTTTCCCGTTCATCTTTCCTGTTTACCCCCTCGTCCCATCCTCCTGCATGGCAACACGCATCTCTAATTCGCCCCCCTAACACCCATCCTGGTCCTCAAGGGCTGCGAGGTTAAGGAAGGACACAAGACAGATCTATAATTTCAGAAAGAAGACACACGATGAAGGTAGTCCCGTCACAGGAGATTCTAATCGATGAGGCTTCTGGTTAGGAAATGAAACTGTAGTGGGTGAAGGTGGTTCGTCTGTGCGGGCTAGAGTAACGGCTTCTGACCTCCTCATGTCCTACAATCCAGCTGCTTGGGAAAATGTTCCTACAGTAAATAGCCTGTTTGTGTTTGTGGTGTGTTGTTTTTGTCTTGCATGCATGCAGTCATGAGAAAAAGAAAGCCCACCCTCTGTTAGCTCCAGGGTTTTACAGATCCAGACCTTCTGTCTACAAGGAATTATTTATTATAACAAAAATTAAACCAAAATGGAACTGTGTGAAAAACTGAGTCCACCTTTGCTGCTTTCTTAGCTTTTTTTTTTTTTTTTTTTTTTTTTTTGTCTTTTGGCTGCTCCCTTTTCACGAGTCGCCACAGAGAGCTAAGTTGCACGAAGAGTTATTTTTACGCCGGATGTTCTTCCTGACTCAACCACAGACACCGAGCTACCACAGCCCTCTGTGTGGAGCAGAGAGCTGCTGTCTAGGACACCCGGAGGAGCAGATGGTGGGGGTTAAGGACCTTGATGAAGGGCCCAAAGTGAGGCAAATGATGGTGGAGGCAGGTGCGGGTGCTTCATCTGTCTCACCCACATTTTGTTGTTGTCGGTACAGGAAGTTGAACCAGCGATCTTCCAATCACAGGCCCACCTTCTCTAACCTCTGCGCCACCACTCGCTGCCGCTTTCTTAGGAGTAAAGTTTGAAAATAGGTAGATATATCTGGATTAACTCATCATCGTCTGTTTGAGCACCTCTGGAGCAGACAGATGTGTGTGAACACGATGCCAAAGTGGAAAGGCATCAGCAATTACCTTGGAGAAGCAACATTTCCTGCCAGTTATTTTGGGAATGGTAACATTCATGTCCAAACAATGTGGAGTTCATCATTCTACAGTGAAAAAAAACATAATTCACACGTGGAAAACATTTAAGAGAGCTGCCAAACATTTTAGGAGTGGACGTCCCAGAACCCCTGAGATCGCACAAGAGAGAAATTACTAATAAACCCAACAGCTCCACCTCAAGCTCTACACTTGAGCAGGTTAAAGGTCCAGGTCATGATGAGGCATTTAGAAAAAGATCAAACATGTCTGGTTTGTCTTGAAGAGCTGCAGCAGAAACCTCTTCTGTCTAAAACCAACATGGCTGCTCGACTGAGTTTGTAAACTTTCATCTGAACGAAGCACAAGACTGCTGGAACAAAACAAGACAAAGTACAGATGTTTACCCATAATGCACAGCAGCATGCATGCAGAAAACCCAACAGCTCCTAGCAGCTGTCAGCACGGTGGTGGACGGATGATGGTTTGGGCTCCTTGCAGTCACTGAGTCCATCATGAACTCCTCTGTGGACCAATAAATTCTACAGACAGATGTGAGAACACCTGTCCAACAGCTGGAACTTGGACCAAACTGGGTCAAGATACAACAGAACAATGATTCAAACACAGCAGCTAAACTACAGAACAGCTGAAATTAAAGAAGAGGAATCCAGGAGCTGCGACGGTCCAGTTAAAGTCCAGAACCTCCACCTGAGTGACCTGCTGTGCTGGACCTTCAGAGAGCAGAACGTCTGCAAACCTCAATGAGCTGAAGCTGCGCTGGAAAGAAGAGTGGGACAAAGATCCTCCACAGCCATGTGAGACTACAGGAAACCACAGCAGAGTTGTTGCTGCTGCAGGAGGTTCTACAAGCTGCTGGTTCTGGGGTCGGACTTAGTTTTTCACACAGAACTTTTCCTTTTTCTTCAATAATTAATGACATGGTGGAACCTCGTAGTTTTTCTTACCACAAGAAGAGATTTGAATAATTTCAGAACCTGATGATAAAGAACTTTTTTTTAATGTGCCGATTTGTAAAACCCAACAATTGAAAGAGGGTCGAGGTTTTTTTCCCCATGAGTGTAAATTCTGTATGATTTTTTTATTGTACTTTAATTCTTTGATTATTTTTATTTATTTATTTACTTTTTAAGAAAAGCAACGCCCTTTAAAGTGAGCATCTGTTTTCACTCCATGTTCTTGAGTTGGTTTTGTTTTCCTGAGCTCAGCTTTGCTTTAGCCCCTCCATAGTCCCCCCCCACCCCACGATGCTGGGGGTCCTCTGGTGCTGGTTTTCATCCCCTCACAGCTAACACACTCTTTAATGGTGATACTAACAAGAACCAGGTTTTCTGCCGTTTAAACTGGCCACAGCTTTGCTACTCACAACCTCCTGCTGACCCGCTCATCATGAACGAGGTTCGCCTGAAAAATAAACTTCTACTTTGCAAATCAAGTACATTTCATTACAAAACAGACATTTGTTGGCGATTAACAACTTTCTGGAGATGTGACAGGTCTGCAGGAGTGTTTCAGTTTTACACAGAGGCACAAATTAATCAGCAGCTCTTCAGTTTGTTTCGGCCACGACTGGTCCTGGCCTTCCTGATTATTGGTTTTGTCCCAACTGAAGGGCTGAGGTGGAGTGAAAGCCAGCACAGTGTGAGTCTGCTGCCCAAGGCCAGGGGAGGGGACAGAGACAGGACGGTATCAGGGGCAGGTGGCTGCCTCCCCAGGTTCCTCCCCAACCCCAACACCACCCTCAACCCCGGCCACAACTCGTCATGGAGCAGGCAGAGAGAGCTGCTGATGCACTTGCTGCCGTGGTACACAGCCGCCGCTGCCGCCGCAGCTGCTGCCCAGGTCCAGCCAGGTAACAGTGACCTCCCTGCGCCCCCCCCCCTCCCCCCCAATCTTCAGCTACGAGCTGCACCAGCTGGCCTCGGTGTCTCTGCTCTGTGTTCATGTCAGCACCCTCTAATGGCTGCTCCACACTAAAGAGTTCTCTGTCAAGCCTTTGTTTCAGCTGCACGTCTGTTCAAGCATCATTTAATTTTTAATTGCTCATATTTGGGAACAAATCAGACTTTTAGCACACACACTCACTTCTGTTGTCTACAGAACCTAAAGAACCACAAACTCACATTTGCTTCAGTTTGACTTTCCAAATCTATATAGAATTATTGTATGTGCATCTCAGTAGAAAAAAGGTTAAATCAGGTCATCTGGACAGTTTCTTTTGACCTGATTTAACCTTTTTTCTATTTATCTACGTAGATGATGGAGCTTACAAACCTGTTTGTTTTTTTTTCGTCTCAGTAGGTTTACTTCTTTCATTTGCTGCTGTTTTTGTCATAAAACTCCCATTTTGGGCTCACAAACACACTATTTTAAACAAAATGTTACGACACAAGCAGATGAAAATGGGGCTCAGGTGCTAATTAAAAAGCATCAGGACAGTCTGATCCCAAAGAAACAGTTTCTGAGGCCAAATGATGATGATGATGGTGTTTTAGAAAAAAGAAGCTGCACGCTGTAGGAACGTACCATGTGTCATTAAAATCTGTGGGGATTTATTTTTCTCCTTTTCTTTGTTGTAGTATTGGTGTAGTATTTTATGAGACGTTGAGAAAATTAGATTCAAGGAACATACAGTTAAATCTTTGCTTAGAGTTGTACTTTTTTCAGTGGCAATTCTATATACGTTTAACTCAAGTACAAACAAGATATTAAATACTGTACAACCTTTACCCTCTGTCTTCAGATCCATTTCTGACTAACCAGTTACCCCCTAGCTGGTCTTAGTTTGCATAAATGAAATTGTGCCACATTCTCCTTCCTGCAGGGGCTACCTTGTCAATGCGCTCTTTGGTGAAGGAGGAGCCGGACTGGAGAACGGGGATCATAACTGGAGAACGAGCGGGGATTGTGGGTGGCCCTCTGAGGCTGCGTCGAGGAAGCAGGTTCACCTGGAGGAAGGAGTGTCAATCAATTATGGAGAGGTCAGCATGTTTTTTTTTCTTCTTCTGAAATTAGGCTTCTTTATATAAAAATACCACATGTGTCATACATGCTGTATTCATTTGATGTTGGAACAGGAAGGGACAACGTTTGGATCAGCCAAAATGCTCACTGGGCCACATGGCTGTGGAATTTTTAGTTGTTTCTTGATGCAGACATGGAATTGATAGTGAGCACCTTATCCAGGGGTAGACATAAAGACATTTTCCAGGTTGTTCAGTGAACAACATTTTGACAGAATCTGGTTGTCTGCAACCTTTACAGTAAAGAAGACAAAAAAATGTAAAGAAATATGTAATGTAATAAGTATATAGCACTAAATTACAAAGTTTACTATAAACAAATGTTGTCAGTCAGCCATCTTGTGGACTGCTTGAGCTTCAGACTCTTATCAGTAGCTCTGAAATGATAATTCAGGCCCCAGTGTTTCTCACCACCACTGAGGAGCTGACATCCCAGTTCAACAATGTCTGCTTAAAGACTATGGATCATGTTGCACCTGTTAAAACCAAAAAAATCAAAAATCAAACAGAACCTTGGCTGAGTGACGTCACCAAGGCCGCTAGGCAGCAATGTAGGAGGGTGGAACGAAAGTGGAGGAAAGACAGGCTGCAGGTCTCTTTCCAGATACTTAAAGAGAGTTGGCGCCATTATCAGAAAACAGTAAAAGCTGCTAAATCCAAATACTTCTTTGATATAATTACCTCAAACTCTCACAACCCACGTGTCCTCTTCTCCACCCTAAACTCTGTTCTCCACCTCACTGAACCATCACCTCTGGAAGCCTCAACTGAGCTGTGCGACAACTTCTTACATTTCTTTTTGGAAAAAATTGCGACCACCAGGGCTCTCATTTCCCCTCCAACTCATGACCCATCCATCCCACCTCAAGCTGTAGCTCTATTTGACCATTTTGAATCCATCACTCTATCTTCTCTAGAGCAGGTCATGTGCAGCTTGAAACCTTCTGGCTCCCCCTTTGATGTGGTCCCCCCTCGACTACTAAAGGAGGTGTTTCCAACTCTAGGTCCGTCCATTCTTGATAAACAGTAGTTTATCCACTGGCGTGGTGCCAAAATCCTTTAAACATGCAGCCTCTCCTGAAAAAAAACAAACCTTGACCCCTCAGTCGTTTCCATCTTCCGGCCTGTCTCCAGACTCCCATTTGTTTCTGAACTACTGGAGAAAATAGTCGAGTCTCAGTTGAAGTGCTTCCTGGAGGATCACGCCATCTTAGAGCTTTTCCAATCTGGCTTTAAACCTCTCCACAGCACTGAAACTGCCCTGCTGAAGGTCTTTAACGACATCTTCAGATCCACAGATACTGGTGATTCTGTGCTGCTTGTCCTGTTGGACCTCACAGCCACCTTTGACACCATTGACCATGAGATCCTCATTACTAGGTTGGAGCAGTGTGCGGGCGTCACAGGATCAGCCCTCAATTGGTTCAGATATTACCTCGCTGACAGATCCTTTTGTGTCTCCATCAAGGATTTTAGTTCCGCAGAGGCAGAGCTTAAATGGGGGATTCCGCAGGGGTCCATACTGGGTCCCCTCCTATTCTCTTTATACCTGCTGCCGCTTGGTGCTATTTTCCGGAAACACAACATGCCCTTCCACTTCTATGCCGATGACTGTCAAACTTACTTCCCCCCTAAGACACAATGGTACATGCTCTATTCAACCGCTGCTCGACTGCCTGGCTGACATCAGGGACTGGATGGCTTTAAATTTCTTGAGTTTCAATGAAAAGAAGTCTGAAGTCATGTTGTTCCCTCCCAACGACACAATCACAAACCACTGTATCGTCCTTTCCACTCTAACCCTGTCAGAAAAACAAAGAGTCACTAATCTGGGCGTGATAATGGACCCTTCCCTGAAGCTTAACAATCATGTAAACATGATTGTTAAATCATGTTTCTTCCAACTGAGGCGGCTGTCTAAACTGAAGCCCATATTGTCCAAAAATAACCTGGAGACAGTAATACATGCATTCATTACATCTAGGCTTGATTACTGCAATTCGCTCCTGTTTGGTATCAGTCAAACCTCCATTGTACGACTACAACTGGTCCAGAATGCAGCAGCCCAATTTTTAACCAGTACAGGCAAAAGAGAGCACATTACACCAGTTTTGGCCTCACTGCACTGGTTACCGGTTCACTTTCGAATCCAGTTCAAAATATTCATGTATGTCTACAAATCACTGAACAGTGTCGCCCCCCTTCCCCCCCCCCATCTCTCTGATTTGCTACAACCGTATGTCCCACCACGCCCCCTGAGGTCAGCGGACCAGTTGCTCCTCACAGTTCCAGGAACTCGTCTTAAGCGCAGAGGTGACAGGGCCTTCTCTGTAGCAGGACCAAGACTTTGGAACGAGTTACCTCTGCTTGTCAGACTGGCCCCCTCCCTCTCGGTTTTCAAGTCCCGTTTAAAAACTCACTACTATTCAGTAGCTTTCAACACCAGATGATCTGTGTTTTGATCCTGTATGCTCCACACTGGTTTGTCGTCATATTTATTATCTGCATCGTTTTTTTTGTCTATATTCTGATTTACCTCATTTTGTATTTTGCTTTGTGTGTTACCTGTTGTTTTGTCTGTACAGCACTTTGGTTGGCCTTGTAGCTGTTTTAAGTGCTTTATAAATAAAGTGATATGGTATGGTTACATAAATATAAATTAAACAAAGAAACACCCTTCCCAGACAGACCCTTTCTTTATAGATCAGTTACAATAAACTTACCATGCTCTGTTCAGCAAAATAAGCTAAACAGTATTGCTCCCTGCTTTGTCTGTGCTGAACGTCAAAAGTGAAATTTAAGTGAACGGCCATGACTTGAAAGTAGTCTTTCATTCGCCCTCTGCTGGATACATTGTTCAATTACAGCTCATTCTCAACATTTTAGGGGTGAAAATTAGAAGAGCTTATATCGGCACATAATGGGACAATTATCACCGATATATATGATAGGTCCCCAAATGCATATATCGACCTAAATTATTGAGCGTACCATTATATCAGTCGGGCTGTAATAGAAACTTGTTGTTTGGGTTCAAGTCTAAGGACTGGGTTTATGTCAAAGGACTTCTTTGATGCTAAAAAAGTCCCTCTGGAATGAAATGTTGCTTACTTCTGTTTATTAACACTTTTAAATCAACTTCTAGTCCTCATCTCAATTCACCCAAGACTTTTATTTCCTCCTTTTTGTCCTTTAAACATGATGAGCCCCTGATTATTATTATTATTTTTTTTTTTTTTTTTGCATTATGTTTGTCCCAGATATTTTTCTTGGTAACCCAGAGAGAAACTGAGAAGAAGAGGAAGCAAAGAGCCCGCTGTGTGTAATTGATTTCTTTTCTACATGCAGCTGTAAGCATAGTGCAGTCTGGGCACTCAGTAATAAAAGCTTACCAGCAGGGGCTCTGGATTACGCAATTTTACTGCAGTGCTGATCCTTATGAGCTAGTTAAGACCCAAGGACGATACTGTAGAGGTGAAGTGTGTGTGCGTGTGTGTAAGAGAGCAACAGT
Source organism: Nematolebias whitei (assembly GCF_014905685.2). NCBI lineage: Eukaryota > Metazoa > Chordata > Actinopteri > Cyprinodontiformes > Rivulidae > Nematolebias > Nematolebias whitei. The sequence goes on along the minus strand of NC_056516.1, from coordinate 16,330,211 downwards.
GTAAGAGAGCTTTAGGGAATTGATCCCTTTGTGTTTTGTAATGTGAGATAATGATTTAGCCATGCAGGGACAGAAAAAAAACACTGAGCCATAAAAAGAAGAAATTTGAATTGCAAAGTGCAAAACACGAACTGTTTGAGCCGTACCTCAGAGAAATGATTTCTGCTTTGCCAAAACATCCTTATATTGATAAGAATAAAAGGAGATATGATTCCTTAAATCGTAATACACCTAATATTTTCCTAATATTTTATTGGTTTCTAATGAAGGCCCTACCTGACATTTGTTTAAAAGGATATTATTTTACAGTGGGTGTTCGTTAAAAAGGTTACAAGTAAATTAAACTTCTCCCATGTTCATACCTTTTTGAATTACCAATTTTTTTATTGCAATGGTTTGTTATCTGGGTGTCCAAAAACTATATTAAAGTCTTCAGTTGATCCAAAATGCTGATGCCAAACTCTTAATATAGAGGAGTGATGTCGCAGAGGTTATAGAAGGTGGGCCTGTGATCAGAAGGTTGCCGGTTCGACTCCCTGGACTGACAACATCAAACTGTGGGTGGTAAAGGTGAAACACTCACACCTGTCTCCACCCTCATTTGCTCCACTCTGGGCCCTTGATCAAGGCCCTTAACCCCCACCATCCCATCTGCTCCCAAACAGGTCTCTCTTGAAAATGAGTCCTCGTGACTCAATGAGATTACCTGTAAATAAAGGGTAAATAAAAATAAAATAATGGGAGTTAGTAGGAGAGATCATATCTCTCCAGTTTTAGCTTCTTTCCATTGGCTCCCTGTGTAATCCAGAATTGAATTCAAAATCTAAAATAGTTTTTTTTAAATACTATTTCTATCTTAACATGCGATTCTCGACCTGCCATTGTGTATCTGTTCCTCTCAAACCCAGCTGGTCAAAGCAGATGACCGCTTGTCCTTAGTCTGGTTCTGCTGGAGGTTTCTTCCTCATGAGGGAGTTTTTCCTTTCCACTGTCGCCTTTGTGCTTGCTCAAAATACCATACCATACCATACCAATTTATTTATATAGCACTTAAAACAGCAACAAGGCCAACCAAAGTGCTGTACAAAAGAACCAAACATGCACAGCAGACAGGAAAACATAAAATAGAAATACAGATACAGATAGCAGCAGAAGCTAACTAAAATGGCCAACAGAGTAGAGAACAGACCGGGCCAAAACAAATCACACCGTGTTAAAGGCAAGCGAATAAAAGTGGGTCTTCAAGCGAGACTTAAAGACTGAGAGTGTGGGAGCCTGCCGGACACTCAGTGGCAACTCATTCCACAGTCTTGGACCTGCAACAGAGAAAGCCCTGTCACCCCTGAGCTTACGACGGGTTTCTGGGACTGAGAGAAGCATCTGGTCTGCTGACCTCAGAGAGCGCGGTGGGACATATGGCTGCAGAAGATCAGTGAGATAGGATGGGGCGGAACTGTTCAGTGATTTAAAAACATACATGAGAATTTTGAAATGGATCCGAAGGTGAATGGGTAGCCAGTGCAGGGAGGCCAAAACTGGCGTGATGTGCTCTCTATAGCCTGTACCAGTTAAAAATCGGGCTGCAACATTTTGGACCAGTTGTAGACGAGAAAATGAGAAAATGAGTTCTGTGATGGAGTTAAACTCAAAGCAGTCTGCTCCTCAGATAAATAATGTTATTAATGTACTTTTTATATGTATGAATGTTTCTGTTCAGTGCCCTGAGATGACTTCTGTTGTGACTTGGTGCTAAATAAATAATCTGAATTGAATTGAAAAAAATCTGAATTAATTTTGAGGAAGTAAAATTTCCATCTGATGAAAAAAGAAGCAAACTGGTGACGTCTTAAAACGACTTCAAACACCAGATTTTCTGAGCAGCTCATGCGAACATCAATTCCCATAAACTGACAGCAATGTTGATTTATAAAAGGGTCTGTTTGAATTTCTTTGACATTTAGAAGATTGGAGTTGTTACTAAATGGTAAATTTATACTGAACTTTGGTTCTGCTCAAAGCAGCCACTGCTGGCTCATCAATACGGTCTCAGCAGATTCTCTTGTGTTGAGTGGTCTTCACTGCATCAGTCCTGTCAGGCTTAAACTCTTGCTTCTGTTCACTGAAATCGTTCAAACAACTGTCCGTCCATCTTCTTCATCTAATCTCTGTTTGGGTCGTGGAGACAACTGGTCCAAGAGGGAGACCCAAATAGCCCTTTGTCCAGTGAAACTCTAGCTCCTGGGTGATTCCAAAGCTTTCCCAGGTCAGAGAGGATGTAGAATCTCTTTTGTCCAAAAATATTTTCTCAGAACATGTGAAGGAGGTATTCTAATCGGATACCTGAACCACCTCAACTGACAGCTCTACTTACTGGTTAACAGAGCTCTTCATCTTATTTCTAAGGCTGAGCCCAGTCACCCTACAGAGAAAACCTATTTTAGCCACTTGTATCTACGATTTTGTATTTGGGGTCATAATCCATATGTCAAGACCACAGATGAGAGTTGAACTCTAGATGGACCAGTAAATTAAGAGCTTTGCCATTTGGTTCAGCTTCTTCTTCACTTTTACTGACCAGAACAACACCCTTCTTACTGCAACCCAGGCTCTAATTCATCGATCCATCTCCTGTTACCGTATATCCTACCATCACTTGTGAACAAAACACCTTGATACTTAAACTTCTTCACTTGTGATAAAGACACAACCCCAACCCGGAGTGAGCATTGCGCCTTTAACCGGTTAGGAACCACAACCTCAGACACAGAAGAGCTGAGTCTCAACCCAGTCAGGGCCTGAAGAACCACAGAAGAAATACTTCAACAGAACCACATCATCCACGAAAAGCAGAAAATTCCCTGAAAATAGACGCTCTCTTTATGACTGCACCTTGAAATCCTGTCCTTGAAGACCACAAAAAAGATCAAAGATGAGGGGTAGTCCTGGTTTACTTAAACCTTCACTGAAAGAAAACTCCCAACTTTGTGAGAATACGAACACAGCTCTCTAGCCATACAGGAACCAAATAGCCCTTAAGGAGCTATAAACTGTCTATAATCATTCCACAAATCCTCATTTCAAAATATCCCCTTCAAAACCCTCTTATGGTGTAATATGAAGGTTAAAAAGCAACGAAGTGTAAAATTGGGGTAGAACTGTTCTCAGCTCTTCTCAGAAGGGTGCCATATGGTTAAAAATGGAATCCTTGAAGCAGCTTGTTGCTTCCAATAATGTCATTTTTCCTTCATAGTTTCTTCATGGAGAATCAGTACCCAGATGAAGCAAAGCGGGAGGAGATTGCCAACGCCTGTAACTCTGTCATCCAGAAACCAGGTAGGACGAGGATTTTATTTTTTTTATCTATAATTTGTAATTCAACAACTGATAATTATCAACTCTGTGGTCATAAAATTGTGTCAGGAATGTTGAGGGTACCAGGTAAATGTCTTTCTGCGTTGGTTTCTTGCACGCACCCTCCTATCTTGACTTCATGTCTTCAAGCCTCCTTATGCTCATTTGTCCGAAAAATGAAAATGGAGCATTCTGACATGTTTTGGTATGTGGCTTTCTAGGGCGTAAGAAAGGTTCCTTTTGAAAATTGGGTTGGCACTTCAAAATCCAAGATGGCCACTGCCATTTATGTACAGTATGTAAACCAGCTGCCCTGATCATTTGAAGAAACTATGCCCTAAAGTTTTTATATTGCTTAAAAGTGTAGTTTTCTCAATTGAGGTTGCTGGTGGGGTGGCCAAAGATTAATCTATGGTGGCCAAGGCTACTAATGGCCACCACCTGACTCCGCCACTGCACATGGTGGTGAATAAAATTGCTCTCTTTGCTTTCCAGGATCTCTCACTCTGTGTTGCTTTTGACAAGCAAAACCATTTGTCACATAATATACCCCTTACTTATAAACTACCATAATTGCCAGTCTATAGAACGCACCTGCCGGTCTATAAGCTGCACACACTGAATTAAAAAATAAATGAATAAAAATTGTACATATATAAGCCGCACCTGTGTATTAGCCGTTTTCTGAAGTGTCAGTAACACAGCTGGTTAAAAAAAAAAAACAGTAACCTTCCAGGAAGTCATTGATCACAGTGTTCCCCCTAGATAACTTGCCATGGCGGGGCGCTCATCTCGACCGTGATTTTTGTTTGGGGGGTGACGGACGGAGACTCGTCCTAAGCTGCGCAGCGCGCTGTCTAAACCAACAGTTTTAGAGCAGGGTGTATGAGAGGAGAGAGATAGAGACATATCTCAGCCGCGCGCTGTCTGAACCGACAATCTTTTTTTTTTGGGGGGGGGGGGGGGTCGGCATGGGGAGAGACGACGCACATCTGAGCAGTGCGTTGTTTGTACCGACAGGTTTCGAGTGGAGGGCGTGCGTTCAGCGTGAGTGTTCAACATGAAGGAAGAGGCTGCCTTTAGCTTTTTAGCTAGCACACCTGCATTGCGAGCCACTAGTTTAGCGTTACGTCAGTGCCGACAGGTGGGTGGGGGTGGGGGGTGGTCTTCGGTAGACGGGGCGCTCGGGTCTTGACGGGACGGGGTGCCCCGCTTGTATAATAATAGGGGAAACACTGCATTAGTTCGGCTGTGATCTGTTGGGTAATTTCATTAGTCAGATTTTTTTTTACTTTATTTATACAGTAGTCTCATAAATACACGTTTTGGCAGGGGCGGGGTCCTTGTGACTCAATGAGACTACCTCATTGGTTCGTTGTGGTTGACTGCTGGTCACATGGCCTCAGAGAAGGATTATGGGTAAAATTTATGTTCATTGTTAATTATTTTGGTTAACTGTTTAGCACTGGTTTTTTTTGTGTGTGTGATTACTACCATATTTTTTGGCCTATAAGTCACAGTTTTTTGCATAATTTACATGCCCTGGGACTTATAGGCTGAAGCGACGTATTTATGGATTTTTCCCCATATATATAAACCAATTTTTGGCTGAGATATGACCGTTTTCGTTCATTCTGGCTGGAAAAAATAAAATAAAAAATTGTGCAGTACCACTTTCAGCTACTTGATGGCAGCAGAGTAGTAGTAGTAGTAGTAGTATGGCATGCCGTTGTATCATGTAATAGGTGAACATGGCTATAATGACAAATTCAAAAATGTTCAAGACAAAACAACTGGAATTTATTTATTAAACTTTATACTTTATTATTTTTGTCTTGAACTTTTTTGAATTTACCATGGCCTGGATGACTGAGAATCTTCACCGGCTATTAATGACACAGTTGGCTTGCCATAGGCCCCTCACCTTTGTTCTGCTCGCTGCTTGGAAACGGTCAAACCAGCTGCACCGCCCCAGCGAAATGCAGCTAATTTGACCATTAAAGTGCATTTATTAAGTAAAAGTTCAACTGAGACACACATTTGCTATAAATTCGAGCAAACAAATAATTGTTTTAGGTGCTTTTCTTGTTAAATTTTGACGAAACGAGCAGCGTTCCTCCTTTTTTTCTCTCTCTCTGCGTGCTCCCGGAGCACCGAGGCAACAAATACTTTTGAAATGCAGCTGATTTGACTGTCAAAGTGCATTTATTAAGCAAAATTTAGACTGAGACACACCTTTACTATAATTTTGAGCAAACAAATAATTGTTTTTAAGTGTTAATCTTCTTAAATTCTTGTTAAAGTCCTCCCGTGCACGCTCCCGCGGCTGCCATTTGGCAGCCCATCGATTTTTGGCAGAACACCGGCCCACATTTCTGGGTTCGGCCCACATTTCAGGGTTCGGCCCACATTTCCAGGTTGTCAGCGGTGACGCAAAATAGATGTGACGTATACGGCAAAGCGACATATTTATGTATTTTTTCACTTTTTTTAGACGTATTTGGACTGATGTGACATATAGGGCGGAGCGACAAGTACGGCGGAAATTACGTTTGTCTGTTCTTGTTAGTCTAGTTTGTGTTCATTATGTGTTACTTTGTTAGGAGTGACCATGAGTGAGAGAGGTAGTTGTCATAAAGACCTGTTGGGTTCACTCTGTCTGTGTGCGTCACAAGGACCCACCCACTATAGAGGTGCATTGGGCAGCTATGTGAGCGCCCGGGTGTGACTAAACTAAATTACTTTGGCGGCAAGAAGGTAGTTATCCTGTCTGTCCCAAAAAAACAACAACCATAAATTAGTGGCAGCATTGTATAAGCTGTGGGGTTCAAAGCGTGTGAAAAAAGTAGTGGCTTATTACACCAGAAAGTACAGTAAGCTTATGAAACAAAACAGAAAATCAGCACTGCAGTTTTTTCAATAGAGGATTTTTTTTGTTTCCCTCTCCAGGCTGTAAACTCTCAGAGTTTGAGCGTGTGACGGCACTGAAGGTGTACAACTGGTTTGCGAACCGTCGGAAGGAGATGAAGAGACGAGCAAATATAGGTAAGAGTCGATAACCTAACAGGCAGAGGAGAGCGAGTTCCACACCTCAGATGTTTCACCAGCCTCTCTGCTACCGTCTGAACACAAGCAGAAGCTGCCATCTTGGAAAGCCATGGAATTGAAGTGCCGAGTCCAAGTTGCCATTCCAACGGCGAGGAAGGAGAGATGCAAGAGTTTGCAGAACAAGTGAATCATCAATTTTCTGAGCAGGTGAGACAACATTGATGGAGATGAGGGCCTGAAAACCGTACAGCACATCCCGAAAGTATTCACATCGCTTCACTTTTTCCACATTTTATGTTGCAACTTTATTTCAAAACAGATTTTTTTTCTAAATTCTACACAAAACACCATGACAACATGAAAAACTTTTTTTTTTTTAATGTTTGCAAATTTATTAAAATTACAACAACTAAGAAATCACATGTACATATATATATTCTCATCCCTCACAGTGGACCAGAACACCTGTGGACAGGTGCAGAAGTCTGAGTTACTAAAATCACTTAATTGCAGTGATTGTTTCGGAGGTTGTGCAATAAAATTTTAGGTTTAGGGTCCCATCCTTTTTTTTTTAGGTCATTGTCTTTTTTTTTTATAATTCTGTTGTTTTTTTGTTGGTTGAGTTTCAGTAAATTTTATTATTACTTTAGTCTTTTTATTACTGTAGGGCTTTCATTCTGTAATAAAAGGGTACAAACAAATTTATTTGTATCTGTATGTGGTCCGCTGCTGTCAATCCTTAAAAAACATTCTTTAAAACTTAAAAAGGCTTTTTTTATTTGCAAACTGCCCAAAGATAGGTGTGCTGACTTGAGGCTGTAAGCGCTGCCAAAGGTGCACTAACAAAGTACTGAGCAAAGGTTGTGACTTACGTACATGTGATTTATTGTTTTTTATCCATCCATCCATTATCTTCTGTTTATTCTCAAGTTCTCAAGTCTCGGGGCAGACATCTCTTTCCACAGCCACCTCTTCCAGCTCTTCTGGGAGATCTCAAGGCGTTCCCAGACCAATAGGGAGACTTGGGGTGTTTTCACACCTGATAGTCCAGTAGACTCTGTTCGACTGGGGACCAAAATTCAGAACATTTTTTTACATTTGAGCTGGTGCGATTCTCATTCACTGAACTGAGTCAATCGAGCCAACCTGTTCCTCCACTCGCCTGTGGTGGCGCTGCACCAAGAACTAGTGAAGAAAACGACACAAAAAACTCTGAAGACACTTCTTCATCTTCTTCTTCTTCTGGAAATAAAAACAAAAATGGAGTGGTGTCAAATTTTAGCGGTTTTAGGATTTCTGTTTTTCATTTTTCAACAATGGACTCAGCATGAGCAGAAGATGAGGCAGAAGACCATGGAGAATGTTTTCTTTCACACAAGATGGCTGACGGCTTTGTATAAGATAAGAGAAATGCACATTTGTTTGCCACTTCCTGCTTTTGGAGCGGTCTCTGATCCGCATGCATTCACACTGCATTCGAATCACGTTAGAGTTCACTTCAACCGGACCGAGACCTAGGTTTTTAGGCGGACCAGAGATCAGAATTTGATTGCACATTCACACCTCCCAACTGAACCGGACTTTCTAGGCAAACGGACAATAGTTTGATTAAAGCGGACTAAACAGGGCTGGTGTGAATGCACCCATAGTCTCTTCAGCGTTTCCTGGGTCTTCCCCCGAGTCTCGGATATGCCCGAAGCACCTCCCTAGGGAGGCGCCCAGGAAGCATCCATTGTAGATGCTGAACCACCTCAACTGGCTCCTCTCGGTGTGGAGGAGCAGCGGTTTGCTGAGTAGTTGGGTTTTTTTAAATTTTGCAAACATTTCTAAAATAACTTTTTTTTCATGTTATTATGGGATGTTGTGTCCAAAACTTTGAGGGAGAAAAACATTTTATTCCATTTTGGAGTAAGGCTGTATTATAACAAAATGTGGAAAAAGTGAAGCACTGTGAATATTTTCTAAATGCACTGTATGTCAATCATACATAGCCACAAGATCCACCCACCCATCATCTTTACCCGCTTCTTCCATTTTTGGTCACGGGGGTCGCCGGTGCCTATGTCCAGCAATCACTGTGCGAGGGGCGGGGTACACCCTGGACGGGTCGCAAGTCCATCACAGGGCCACATAGAGACAAACGAGACAAACAACCATTCACTCACTCAGACCTAGGGACAATTTAGAGTTACCAATCAGTCTAACATGCATGTTTTTTTTGGTCTCTGGGAGGAAACCGGAGAAAACCCACGCATGCACGGAGAGAACGTGCAAACTCCACCCAGAAAGGTCTAAGGTTGAATGAATGAAAAGCTTCGCTGTGCTCTTCTTCTTTTTCCTCGCAGTTTCATGTTCAGCAACCTTTGTCCAATATATCCACTGATGTACTTCTTTAATAATCGTGTCCATTTGTTTCACTCCCAGTGAAAATCCTGTCATCTTTATCTCTGCCACCTCCAACCGTACAGTACATCATGTATTTTATCTCAATTCAACAGACTTCCATTCCTCTTGTGCCCAGAGTAAACCTCCACCTCTCCAGGCTCTCTTCCACCTGCTCCCTACTCTCACTACAGATCACGGTCATCTGTAAACATCATATTCATGCCTCACCTCATCTGTCACCCTGTTCATTACTAGTTCAAACAATAAGGGGTTTTGAGTTGATACCCGATGTAATCCTGCCCCCACCATCTATCGGTCCTACTGCACACCTTACCACTGTCTCTGTCCTTGTGCACATGCGGCACTACCCTCTCCACCACCCCTGACCTAGTCATACCGTACCATTTCTCTTGACACTACTTCAGTGGTCCTCAATCCTGGTCCTGGAGGGCCACTTTCCTGCATATTTTAGTTGTTTTTCTACTTTTCAGCAGGTCTTCAAGTTCTGCAGACACCTGTTAACCACTCGTTCACTTGCATCAGGTGTGTTTAAGCAGAGAAACATCGATAACATGCAGGATTGTGGCTCTCGAGTACCAGGATGGAGGACTTAGATCAAGGGCAGTGCAGCTGAGACAGGTAGTGAGACAACAACACACTCCAGAAGCTTCAACAACTGCTGTAACGATTTCAGCAAACTGACCAAAGTAGAACTGCGAGTGTGAGGGACTTCCAGTTAGGCCTGTCACGATAACAAATTTTGCTGGGCGATTGTCTCAGAAATTATTGCGATAAACGATAATATTGTTTGAAATTTGACAATAATTAGTAATTATTGTCAAATTTAAGAAGAAATCTTGGTTGATTTTTGTGTGTAGTACCTTTTTTGACCACAGGATGGTTGTATAAGACAGTTTGAACCAAAGGATGGATAGTGAGGGAGCGAGCAGCGTGCCTCTTTAAGAAAAATGGGAGGGAGGCCCCTTCACGTGACATAGGCTGTCTCTTGTTTCTGTTTTTTTGGTTCTCAAAATGGCGGACACTCAGTGTAGTTTGAGCTCTTTAGCATAGCAGTTTTCACGCAACGCTTTTAATAAAAGATCAGTAAACAAGTTCTCAGCTTCTTTTTGCAGAGAAAAACAACTTTTTACACAAAGGCACGAGTTTCAACCCTGAATTTTGGAGCTTCGACAAGACGGAGGTTTTTTCCCAAGGTCGGCTGGTTAGCTTAGCTCATAGCTTAGCTTCTCAGCTACTTTAACAATCCAAAAACGTGATTTTGGGCAGTTAAATTGGATTTTCAAGAGTAAAGAGAAAGGGAGGGGTCAATGAAGAACACCAGAGTTGAGCCTTTTGTCATCCAGTGTCTTCAGTAGAAAGAGAGACACAAACGATAAAGCCGATAAATGAAAATGAGATTGATAGTTTTCATTTATCATGCGATTAAATGATTTATTGTTTATCATGACATGCCTACTTCCAGTACGACTAAAGGGAAACTTGGGTTTTCACAGCCCATGTATAGATATGAAGGACCCCCTTTATTCCCACAGAATGTGCCTAATAAGAAGTCCAAAATCCAAATACTCTTCCTCTAAATATACTTGCTCTTTCACAGGAGGACACATCTTCCCAGAGGGTTCTGGACCATCAAGATCCCGCCTCATTGGCCACTGTGGAGGTGTTGGTCCCGCCCAGTCCCAGCTCTCAGGTTGTGGAACAAAAAGATGGCAATTCAAAAAGGGAGCCTGTGGATGAGGAGTGACTAAAGCCAGCATTTATTTTTTCAATCAACATAATTTGATTTTAAATCAAATGAAATAGGACAAGAATAAATGCCTCCTGCTTTACCCATGTAGGACCTTTTGGACCTGTGACACCTCTTTTAATGGAAGTGGGTGTTGAAGCTCACTGAGGTGCCTCGGTGGGGAGAGCACCATATTTATCAAGTGTAATCCTGCTTATATTAATGGCAATATACAGTGTATGTATAGGTATATAGGGTATAAGGTATATATCAATATATAGTGCATTCCAAGATGGTATTAAAGGCCTAAATTCTTTAGAGGAAAGATTATGTAAAAGAATACCTCACCACTTTAAGCTTTTTTATTGTCTGCTACAAAACTTGTTTTTTTTTTTGTTGTTTGTTTTTTTCTAAGAGTGGCTGTCTGGTGACATGAATGTGTTGAGCCTGCAGGTCAGGTGTGATAGGGTGTGAGGTCAAATGTGGGATCTCATTTGGTGAGGGTTCAGGAAGTACTCCTGTTGGAATGTCTTTCACCCCGCCTGAACTGTGAGACGATTAATTGGTTGCCGTCATATTTGTAAAGCCCTGAGGGACAACTAAAATCTCAGGTAATCCCAAAAACCATGAACAAAAGACGATGATTAATGGCACCATGTGTTTTTGTGTGTGTGTGTGTGTCAACGTGTGCTTTAAGTTTAATTGTGTTTAAGGAACGCCAAAAATTTAATTTATATCTTTTGTATTATGCCTCATAGTAAACATGCCTCAAAGAAATTACTAGTTTATATCTTTGTTATATTTACTGTTAGTTTTAGTTACTTTCATGTCCTAAATCTCAGCCAGTGACACGTGACTGGTTACACAAAGTGTAAAAAAAATTTTTTCAAAGATATAAAATCTGCTTGTTGTGTCCAGAAATGCTATAAGCACCGTTTTTAGGCCTCCTTGAGTTTGGATGATGGTCCCGCTATGATTTAAAAATAAATCAGCCCGAACCTGATCAATGATCTTTGCAGGGTTCTTAGAACGCAATGGGTTCCCCCATTATTTGAGCATGTGCAAAGCTTCCTGAAGGAGTGGTGGTTTATGAACCAGCCACTGCTGGACTGGCCCCACTGGCCTCATTCCGAGATTCAGAGAGATTTATTTGTCATACACATCACACGTGGTAGATGAGGTGGGACGAAACTTTGTACACAGGGTCCCAGTTACATCCAACAAAAACACAAATTGTAATGAAAAACATTAGTATGATCCGAGTCATGAACTAAGAATATACTACATTCACTAAACTAAGAATATACAAGACTAAGAATACACTAATCACTAATGGTACAAAAACAATGCGTCAAAACAACAGCAGCACGAACATGAGTCTGTGTGAGCAGATGAGGACTAATGAACACAGCAACATAAAATAATCATCAGCATAAGATCATCATCATGGATAGACAGCAGAACACATCAACAACCAAGTGGCCTTACAGTGATTTTTCATGGTTAGAGATTCATGAGTCTAACAGCCTCAGGGTAGAAGCTGTTCCTCAGCCTGGTGGTTCTGCACTTAATGCTTCTCAGCCTTCTGCCTGAGGGGAGCGTGGCAAAAAGTGTGTGTGCTGGGTGTGTGGGGTCCTTCATGATGCAGGTGGCCCTTTTCCTGCATCTGGAGGTGTAGATGTCTGTGATGGTGGGGAGACTGACTCCAACAGTCTTCTGTGCAGCCTTCACCACTCTCTGCAAAGCTTTTCTTTCTGCAGCTGTGCAGCTTCCATGCCACACGTTGATGCTGGAGCACAGGATGCTCTCCACTGCACACCTGTAGAAGGAGGTGAGGACTGAGCTTCCCAGACCAGCTCGTCTCAGCTGTCTGAGGAAGTAGAGTCTCTGATGAGCTTTCTTGGTCAGGCTGGTGGTGTTGTTGCCCCAGCTGTGGTCATCTTTCAGGTGTACACCCAAGTACTTGTAGCTGGAGACCACTTTCACCACAGATCCTCCTATGTTCGGGGGGGGGGGGGGGGGGTATTCATTCTGAAGTCCAAGACCATCTCCTTTGTCTTATTCCCATTAATTTGAGGGTTGTTCTTCCTGCACCAGCTCTCCAGGTGTTCCACCTCCTACCTGTAGCTGGACTCATCATTGTTTGTGATGCATCCCACCACTGCTGTATCATCTGCAAACTTTACAATGTGACAGCCTGAATTGGTCGGTACACAGTCATACGTTACAGAGTGAACAGAAGAGGGCTCAACACACAGCCCTGGAGGAAGCCCGTGCTGAGGGTTATGGTGGAGGAGGAGAAGTTGTGGATCTTCACAGATTGTGGTCTGTTGATTAAGAAGTCTAGGACCCAGTTGCATAGAGAGGGATTTAGTCCTCGTGTGATTAGTTTATCCATTAGGGTCTGGGGAATCATTGTGTTGAAGGCAGATGTGAAGTCCACAAAAGAGCATATGGACATAGGAGTCCTTCTGCTCCAAGTGGTTAAGAGCAGTGTGGACCACAGTGGAGATGGCATCTTTTGTTGATCGATTCTCATGGTATGCATACTGATGAGGGTCCACGTTAATGTTAATATTAACTTTGATGTGGGTCATGACCAGTTTTTCAAAGCATTTAGTGATTATTGGGATGAGGGCTACTGGCCGATAGTCATTCAGGCCAGTCACTGTAGAGCTTTTTGGAACTGGGATAATGGTGGCAGTCTTGAGGCAGGTGGGAACTGTTGCCAGTGTGAGGGCAGAGTTAAAGATGTCGGCCAGCACCTCACAGAGCTGATCAGCAGTCTTTCAGCACCTTCCTTAGGATGTTGTCCGGGCCAGTTGCTTTGTGAGAATTGATCCTCCTGAAAGTACTCCTTCTGCTGAGGTCATGCCGAGGAACTTTTCTAATGTTTAGGCTGTAAGTGTGACCATTATGTGGTCGTGAAAACAACCCATCAGAGTAGCTACGTCCCTGTAGCTACATCCAGATGAGGGTTACTATGCAATTTTGATAAATACGGAATTTGGTTTTAGTATTTTCCAGATTTGAGTAATTATAGAAAAGTAAATGCAGAGTATGTACTATCATTTGTATTTCTAGACTTTATTCCTTAAAAATAAAAATTAACTTGTATTTCATATTAATTGTACATCAATGATTGGCATCATTTATCAGGTCATGAGTTTAATATTTAAGCCTTCATTATATTTTATTTTAAGCTACTCTTTCAGAACCCCTAGATATAGTATTACCATTGATTACATTTACAGTAGAAATACCTTATCTAGTACCCAAGTGTTGACCAATTTCCTCTTAGCCTGGGCCTAGTACAAGTTTCAAGTCCTGCCCCTTTAATCTAAAGAAATGGAACTTTACCCTTAAAGGGAAATAAAACAACAACATCAGATATGACAAGACACTGAACCCCTCATTGCCTCCGATGTGTGTTCCATCGGCGTATAAATGTGATCTAAAGCTCTGATTATTCTTTGTATAGATCTAGTAGAGTGCTGTATGAATGGGTAAATGAGGGCACAGATTGTAATGTAAAGCACTTTGCATATCTTGATAAGATAGAACAGCGCTATGCAAGTACAGTCTATTTACCATTTACCTGATCTTCATCACATCACCCAGTCAGTGGCAATGTTGAACAGGAGAGCCGACATCACACAGCCTCGTCTTACTCCAATCTTTTTTTGGAAATTGTAGTTGCTGTTTCCTACTTTGCAAACTAAATTGTTGTGAAAGCTCTTGATAATAAGGATAATCCGTCCACGGGACCTGACTCCACCTTGTTAGATTTATCTACCTGGATTATTGAGCATGCATCAGGATGCATCTGTATGTGCAGAGTATGCACCAAAGGCTGTCTCTGGACTCTGTTGAAAACTTTTTTGAAGTCCATAAAGTTGATATAAATCTGTCCCTGCCATGCGCTGCTCAATGATGTTCCACAGTATAAAGGTCTGGTCTTTTTCAGAAGCTTGCTTTGTTGAGCACTAGAAGTTTAGCAGCATCATAATTGCCTTCTCACTGAAGGTTGCTAAATTGTTGTGACCAATCCAGGTTCTAAAAGTCCATGCTGGTCACATGTAGCATAGCGGGGGTCATCATCCAATGCGAAGAGGGCTTTACAGAAAAAAGCTAAAGCTTTCCTGCTCATTCAAGTTTGCATGAACACGAAGCTGAAGCTGCTCTAATCATACATATTTAAACTTTAACAATAATTATTTGTCCTAAGTTTTTCATTACATAGACTATTATATTTGCTGGCCCAAGGCCTCAGGTTCATATAATGAACAAAATGCTTGTTTCCAAACGGCCCTCTGCAGGGTGCCGCCATGTTGCCTCCTAATGCCAAAGCTGTGCCAAGATGAGCTGCAGGGCGATCTGTGCTTACAGCAACGGGACTGAAGTGACAGACAGACAGTAGAGTATGTTTGTTTGCTCAGTACAACACTAGCCACCTCTAGCTTACCTCAGAACAACTGTGTGTCAAGAATGATCTACAGCCTAGCTGTCAGAAATCACTGACAGCAGCTGGTACTGTGACACGCTGATACAGACAGTGTTATGTAGCAGTTATGGCAGCAGGTTTTGCCCTGTCTTATTAGTGTGCACTTTACCTCAAACACTTCTTTTGTCTGGCTTTGGACAGGAATCCCCAAAGCTGCTACAGTTTCTTATTAATACTCTCCTCTCTATCTGCTTTTATCTGACAAGGGAAAACTGTAACAATAATAAAAGTGTACACAATCTGTGCGATGTCTGTTGATTTTCATTTTAGTTTTTTGTTTTGCTTTAGCTGTTGGAAGAGGAAAAGACTGAAACAACCTACAGACTAACTGAAGTTAAATTAGCAGTAATTACAGCCATTGAATTAAAAGTTAATCACTTGAACTTTTCATTTGAGATATTCTTCAATAACGTCCATGTCACCATTTCATTTTATCAGTGCCAGTAATTATGTCCCGAGAACCCCCCTCTCCCGCCAGTGTCCATCCCCTTTTTAAAAATAAAGTGTAGACCGCCACTTGAAGGCACGACTTGAGCTAAAATAATGGGTTCAAATCAACGTGAGCTTTATAGTTTTTACAAGGACTAAAAAAAAAAAAAAAAGCAAATGAACAATGGGAAATAAATTTTACACTGAGCTGCAGAACCATTGATGAATGCTTCACAAGTCAGATTTACACACTTTTATCCATTAAAGTAGTGAAGATCATTCAGCTACTGAATAAACATGATAGGGCAGCACAGTGGTGCAGTTGGTAGAGCCTCTTGAGGTAGTTGCCTCAAAGAGAATGTCAGTGGATCAAATCCCGGCCGGGGGCCTTTCTGGGTGGTTTGCATGTTCTCTGTGCACGCATGGGTTTTCTCCAGGTACAGTTGTCCCTAGCTACTTCACAGTTTGTTTTGCACATACTCGCGCTATCGCAGTTTTTCAAAGTAAGACTGGACATGACACACAATTGGCTGATTGATGGGCATGGAATTTTTATTATAAATTATTTTAAATTATCTTGCACCTGTGTGCAGCCCACAACAGCAGAAAAAGTCCTCCTGCATCCCTTTGCAGCCAACAGCTGAAGGACAAGCGTTCTCCTGCATCGTGTGATGAACTCTGCTCTGCAGTGGAGAAATGGGCATGGCCGAGAACGCTAGCAGGTGGCAGAAAGCAGTTGGAGTCAGAGAGCTGAAATCATGACATTCTGTGCTCTTTTAGAGCATTTACAGTTCAGGGTATGGATCCCCCACGATAAACGAGGAACTACTATACTCCGGTTTCCTCCCACAGACCAAAAACATACACGTTAGGCTGATTGGTAACATTGTACCTAGGTGTGAGTGAGAGCGTGAATGGTTGTTTGTCTCTGTGTTCCTGTGATGGACTGGAGACCTGTCCAGGGTGTCCCCTGCCTCACGCACAGTGACTGTTGGATATGGGCACCAGTGACCCGAAAAGGAAGAAGCGGGTAAAGATGATGGATAGATAAGTCAGATAACTTGCACTACCAGCTAACACCAAATAAATAAGAAAAGCTGTTTCTGCTGTATCAGTGGTACTCAACTAAAATTCAAATACTGAAAAATATTTTTTTAAATAAGCAAAGGTCAAGGTACATCAATGTCAGATTGCATGAGTCAAAGTGGACCTAACATGACCGAGGAGATGATGAACTCATAAGCGAGGCAGGAAATTCGTACAATACGTATTTGGAAGCCACAAAGCTGGGTAAAAGTGGACAGATTCCACAAACGGGGATGTTTTGGTCCCATCACCTTCTCAGACCCAGAAATGAAACGTACAATAAAACTACCTACAGTGAAACATGGAGAAAGCATGGTACTTTTCTGGGGCTAATTTGCTACATCTGGCAAGGAGTGTTTTGAATCTATTCAGAATGAAATCCAGAGACTATCAAGGCATCCTGGAGTGAAATATGCTGTCCAGTGTCAGAAAGATTCATCCATCGATCCATTATCTTCCGCTTGTTCCGAAATCTGGTAGAGGGGGCAGCAGCTTAAGCAGGGAGGCCCAGACAACTTTCTCCACAGCCACCTCTTCCAGCTCTTCTGGAAGGATTCTAGGCGTTTCCAGGCCAACCAAGAGACATGGTCTCTCCAGCATGTCCTGGGTCTTCCCTGGGGTCTCCTCCAAGTCGGACAGGCCTGATGCACCTCCCTAGGGAGGCGCGCAGGGAGCATCCTTACTAGATGCCCGAACCACCTCAAATGGCTCCTCTCGATGTGGAGAAGTAGTGTTTTACTCTGAGTCTCTCCCACATAAGTGAACTAATCACCCTCTTTCTAAGGGAGAGTCCAGCTACCCTGCGAAGGAAACTGTTCAAATGCCTGCATCCGTGATCTCATTCTTTCGGTCATTTCCCAGAGCTCATGACCATAGGTCATGGTAAACAGAGAGCTTCGCCATATAGCTCAGCTCCCTCTTTATCACAATAGGTCGGTACAGATTCCACAATACTATACTTGCTGCACCAATCCATCTGTCAATCTCACGCTCCATTCTTCCCTCACTTATGAACAAAACCCCAAGATACTTAAACTCCTCCACTTGAAGCAGAACCTTACCCTTGACCTGAAGAGAGCAATCCACCCTTTTCTGATTGAGGACTGATTTGAAGGTGCCAATTCTCATCCCAGCAGCTTCACATTCAGCTACGAACTGCTCCAGTGCGAGCTGAAGATCATGGCACAATTATGCCAACAGGACCACATCATCTGCAAAGAGCAGAGATGGGATTCTAAAGCCACCGAATCGGAATCCCTCCACTCCCTGGCAGCACAGAGAAATTCTGTCCATAAAAGTTATGAACAGAATCGGTGACAACAGGCAGCCCTGGTGGAGTCCATCTCCCACCCTGAAGTGGTCTGTCTTACTACTAGCAATATGAACCAAACTTGCACAGCTTGTATGTATGTTCATGATTTTTGTAAATCATTGTCATTCTTTTTTTTTTTTTTTTTTTTTTGCACATTTTACACAACTTTTTAGAATCAAGGTTTGAATTAAAAAAGTTTTCACCAGGTGGGAAGTAGACCTTGTGTTTTAATTCATACATTTATTGATTTATTCAAAGTCAGTGTTTGTATGTGTTTACTGAGCTGAGTTCTTGTAGGAGTATTAGAAAAGCTTATAGATTTCCAAGTTGGACCTCAGGTGCCCACCCCCAACACCTGCCTCTTCCCTGAACAACCACACGAGGGAGACGTCTGCTGCTGACTGCTGAGCAGCAAAATAACATTTTCTTACTCCTCTGAAATGGCATGTTCACAATAAATAAATAAAAAGCAGAAATTACAGTAAACATTTTACAGCAGTTTTTCAACTTCACAAACTATCAGTGCAATATTCATAAATGCATATTGGCAAATCTGATTTCTGAAGCTTCATTTTGTCTCTGGCACTCTGAGCAACTGAACAACCAGTCTGCAGAGTCTGCAGAGTAAAAAACGTCGATTTAATTGACTTTTGGCGTAGCTTTTCTTAGAGTTTTCTGTTTAAATTAGAAAACCAATGCACCACAGGTGTGTAAACCTGCAACTGTAAAGAAGGCTTCAAGAGCAACATCATGAACCATTACCTTTTTAAAATCAATTCAGTTTATTTAGAAAGTGCCAATTTACAACAAATGTTGTCTCAGAGCACTGTAAAAACATTTCTATACATTATAAAATGCTGATTAATAAAAACGATCTAAGGAAGCCAGCATATTGTGTTGAATCTTCACTTCGTCGCAGTCTCCCATCCTGAGCAAGCACAAAGGAGACAGTGGAAAGGAAAAACTCGCTTTTCACAGGAAGAAACCTCCAACAGAACCAGGCTCAGGACGAGCGGCCATCTGCTTCAAACGGCTGGGTTTGAGAGGACAGGAAGGAGAAACAGACAAGCACAGCTGGTCCAGCTGTAGAAATAGTTGCAAATACAATCAGGAACAGCAGAGTTATGAAATTTGGTCAGTTTGTCCTCCAGCAGTCTAAGCTTATAGCAGCATAATTAAGGGATAGCTCAGGAAACCCAATCCAACCCTAATTATAGGATTTATCAAAAAGGAATGACTTACTGGTAAGTCAAATCTTAAAACTAGACATTGTGTCATCCTCACAGACAGAAACTGGAAGTTGGTTCCACAAGAGAGGAGCCTGAAAACTGAAAGATCTTCCTCCCATTCTGTTTTTTGTAAACTCTAGGAACCACAAGTAAACCTGTAGTCTGATATCAAAGAGCTTTTTTAGGAAAATCTGGAACAATAAGATCTGTAATGTAAGATGGAGCTAGGTTGTTGAGATGTTCGGTTGTTGGTTTGTGTTTTAGAAGTAACATTTTTAATTATATTCTGTGGTATAACTCAGAACCAAATGGTTTATGTTCAAATGAACAGAGACAGTTTTTATTTTAAAAAAAAATTAAAAAGGGTTGTAAGCTCAATCATCCAGGTAGATAACAACAAAAAGTTTAAATTATGTCATCTGGACCAGTTCCTTTAAGTGAGAAACGTTTCGTCCACCATCCAGAGGACTTCCTCAGTCTACGTCCTGCCAACCAGATCTGTCCCATAAGTAGCCTTCACTGCTGTTTCAAGCCAACCTCCTGTTGGAATCTCAAAAGAAGGCTTTTAACACGTGCAAAACACACCCAATCCAAAACAAGCAATCATCATGCACAACAATCAAATGCTTTAGGCCAGATTCAGGACCTGTTTCTCACTTAAAGAAACGGGGGGGGGGGGGGGGGGTAAAAGATACTACAAAGGAAAAAAATTATTTGGTCAAATTTGCTCTAAACAGTCTTCTGTGTCTTTCTGGAAATATATATTAAATGGGATCTTTTGTTTCCTTTTCTGAGCTAAAATTACAAAAGGAACATGTGGGGCTTCATGTATAAGCAGCGCATGCTTCATGTTTCATTCACACGTTTGTACCAAAAACAAATGTTGATGGAAAGTGTACAGAAATATATGCACACTTCTGACCTGCCATGACAATGTACTTACTTCCACAAAAAAATTCAGTCCACAATAGAAACTACAAAGCACTCAGACTCACCCAAGTACACAGAAATATTACGTTTCACGTTTTTAACTTAAAGGATATTTAAAACATGTTTTTGTCACGAGTTTGAGCATTTGTGGTTTAAAATCAAATGAGGAAACAATATTTAACCTCACACAATATAAACTATGGCACATCAAAAATGATCAAAGCAACTTTACTACCATGTAATCTGTAAAGTTTCTTATATTTTTGTCACATTTAGATGTAAACACGCATCAGTGACCGCACGCCTGCGAGGCGCACTGACAGATGAGGACTATAAAATGTGTGTGAACTGTCTTGGGGCACTTCTATTCTTTCTGAGAAGAAAATGGTGTCAAATAAGCAAATTTGTTCAGTACAACTCATGTGTGATGAGTCCTCATGGTCGATAGGGTGCCGTGACATGTCCATAAATAGCAGCATAAAATTGTGCATAATTGTGGAATAATGGTAGCTGTGAAGCTGCTGGAGGACTAGAGAAATTGGAAAGCAACTGCAATGAACTCAGGGAACCCAGATAATACGAGATGAAACGAAACGGGACTCCCAACACATAGAAAGGTTAAAGTGATTTATTTACAGTGAATATTAAATGCAATATAAAAAAAGTGGACTCTGGAACCCTGGGGAACTAACTAGGAGAGTGGTCAGGTAGGTTCTTCTCACAGATAGATGATTTAATACATTTTCCTGGACAGCACGATGGCACAATTGGTAGAGCTGCTGCCTCTCAGCAAGCAGGTTACCCTGGTTCAAGTCCCAGTCTGCTGGAGTCCTTTCTGGATGGAGTTCTCTCCATGCATGCGTGGGTTTTCTCCAGGTACTCCGGTTTCTTCCCACAGACCAAAAACATGCATGTTAGGCTGATTGGTAACTCTAAATTGTCTCTTGGTGTGAGTGAGAGAGTGAATGGTTGTTTGTCTCATTTGTCTCTATGTGTCCCTGTGATGGACTGGAGACCTGTCCAGGGTGTACCCCATCTCTTGCACAATGTTAGCTGGACATGGGCCCCAGTGACACCCACAACCCAAAAAGGAAGAAACGGGCAAAGATGATGGATGGATGGATGATGGATGGATGGATGGATAGATGATGGATGGATTGATGATTGATGGATGGATGGATGGATGGATGGATGGATGGATGGATGGATGGATGGATGGATGGATGGATGGATGGATGGATGGATGGATGGATGGATAGATGATGATGGGTGGATGGATGGAT
>NC_056516.1:16277203-16308807 GCF_014905685.2 Nematolebias whitei | reverse complement strand
ATGGATGATGGATGGATGATGGATGGATGGATAGATGATGGATGATGATGGATGGATGGGTGGATGGATGGATAGATGATGGATGGATGAGTGGATGGATGGATGGATGGATGATGGATGGATGGATGGATGGATGGATAGATGGGTGGATGGACTGATGGATGGATGGATGATGGATGAATACTTAATGGATGGATGATGGATGGATGGGTGGGCAGATGGATGGATGGATGGATGATGATAGGATGGACGATGAATGAATGGATGGAGGTGGTGTGGGCTTGTCCCATCTGTCATCCATCACCAGGACATCTACAACTGATTAACATTTGGTGTCATGTCAAATCAAGATGGCCACCACAGCCAACTGACTTTAGGGAACTCAAAAATTGCTATAACTCAGTCAACTT
Organism: Nematolebias whitei; assembly: GCF_014905685.2. Lineage (NCBI taxonomy): Eukaryota > Metazoa > Chordata > Actinopteri > Cyprinodontiformes > Rivulidae > Nematolebias > Nematolebias whitei. The sequence continues at coordinate 16,308,397 of NC_056516.1, read as the reverse complement.
TACAGAGCATTGCCAATGTCTTTCCATCTTGGCATCGTATCGACACACACCTGTATGCTTCGGTTCAGACCCGTTAGTTTTAAACGTCTTGCAGCAGAGCTGCACTCACACGAACACACATCTCAGCATCCCGGCGTGTTGTGGCAGCGTCAGGCTTTAAGACCAGCATGGCTCTTCTATCATCCACTCTCAGAAGTTTTATTTTTTCCTTTTTCTTTCATGTTCTTATTTTTCTCTCCCTTGCAAAACAGAATTCATGACCTGCCAGCCTTTTTGCTGACTGCACACGCCATCCGCTGCCTCTGTAAATGATTTTCCAAGCTATTTTAGCTGCCTCACAAAACACTTGATGACACAAGTGGCATGAAAAGAACGCGGCTCAATTTGTCAGTGGTTGCTGCTTTGCTGCACAAACGTTTCCAGAAGGTGTTGATTGTCTGCACTTCCTGTCAACCTGCTTTGGACTGTAAAAAAGTGAAGCTGTTTACCCTTTTTACTTTTCGATGCACCGTAAAGCATCTTCTGTCCTCATCGCCCGACACTGAAAGTGGTCTTTACCCTGGTCTGGGTGTTAGGCTGCACAGTTAGCAAAATATCTCATGAACCCATAAACCAATTTCAGGAAGTAATCATTGGCTGTAAGTTTACAAGTGATTGACTTTAGCACTTTACCCAATTCAAGATGGCTGCCACAGCCAACGTACCTTCAAAAACAACAGAATTCAGAATATTTCAGCCACATTTACAGATATTGAGCATAAATCTGGTGTAGTGGTAGCTGAGCATTGTCCACAATGCATACTTTGAGCGCAACCCATTAACATATTTGTTAAAAATTTTGAACTTAACACAGTTTGTCTGTTAGCAAAATATCTCATGAACCACTTTTTTTACTTTTAGAAACTAACAGTGAATATACATCTAAAACTGATTACCTTTAAGAGTCAGTCCAATTCAATATGGCTGCCATGGCTAGCTAACCAAATCCAACAGAAGAATGGCTATAACTCAGTCAGCTTTTCAAGTATTGAACTAAGATTTGATGTGGTTATGGCGGAGAGTCATTTACAACATCATACTCCTAACAGTGCTAACATATCAGTGTCGCATTGAGACCAATGCAAAATATTATTTTCAAGGTTTAATCAAAATAATTATTGACATTTCTCAACATAAGATGAAATTAGTCCAAAAATGGCATGATCAGTGGGTGATATGCATTTCTTTAAAGTATGCCAGGGTTTTAATTTATTCTGATTACGTTTCGTTTGGTTCGTTCAGCGAGCTGTCCTTCTGAGCAGCAAGAGAACAGAGGTCAGAAACAAAGAGCGTGGATGGTTACACAGATGAAGAGAACGAGACAAAAGGTTTCCTTCAAACTGAGAGGAGAAACATTTCAGCCACTTCTGATTGCTCGTGTACAGCATACAGCATGACTCTGCTGTTGCGGGACACAGAAACAGACGAAGAAGGTTTGATTATTTCTTTCATTGTGTCCTCTTCCACAGGACAAATATAAGGAGACACACTCAATGTCACAGCGTGTCCTGAATCTGTCATGGCTCCAGTCTATTCCACAAGTCAGATAAGAATTTTCACAAAGGATCTGTCATCATCTCACCGAGATACTTTTTCTCCCTGCTGAATTGTTCTTCTTGCAACTTGGAGGTTTCAGAGCAGCAGCCGGCCACTCGGACCAACACAAAATGCAACAAGCCAAACCTGTCTTTCCTTCTTCTCTGTGCCCTGTGGTTTTTAATTTGATCTCCTTGTGATCAGCATGTTGAACACAAACGCAGACAGACACAGGGGACCAGGATATATAAAGAAAATCTATTTATTGAACTTAAAAACACAACAAAAGCTGACAAGGCAGCAAAACTTGCTTGGATACGTGGAAACTGTCATGATTTCTGCTCTCTGACACCTGCTACGCCCATTTCTCTGATGCAATCAGCACTCTTGCCCTGCACCTGCTGCCTTCTCTATATAAGACCTCCATCCACGCAAGATCCCTGCCAGATTATCAAACCCTTTTTGGTAATAGACGTTCAGCGCCTCGTTCATGTCCATGCCTGACCTTCATGTCTTGACATCACACCTGTTTACTGGATTCGCCACCTTGTCTGCCACAAGTCTGGTTTGTTCTGCCTTTCTTACCCTGGTAACTATGACCATTTTTTGCTCTATGGATTTTTCAATTAAGGATTCCCCTCTGGATTTGTTCTCAGACCTCTGCCTCCCCGTCTATGACCCCTTCTTCTTGAGATCAACTCATAGAAGGCCTCCCTTTCCAGCTGCTCACCCACCACCTTCGGTGACATCATTCCTACCACGGACACTGTCTCTCCAAGCTCTGGAGGTTGACTCTGCACTTTGCCTCACCTGCCTAAAAAGACCAGTTCCTGTGATCGGATCCAGACTCCCACCAGCAACTTAAATATAATAATCTTGTTTAAACGTTCTTGGTGTCTGTCTGAACTTTTGAATCCAAAAAACAGGTTCTTGTCAGTATAATTTGGCCAGAATGGATTCTCACTGACACAAGAGTGGTGCTCTGGTGTAGAGGGAGTCATAGTAAAATTAGAGAACAACATGCAGGAAATGATAACCATGTTCCATACCCTGTTTAACCCATCTACCTCACCGGCTCTTTCTCATGTGACTCCTTCTCAGCCCAAACCTCATTGTCATGTCTTACCCATCCACTAACCTCACCTGTCACCACTGGAGGTTTTCAAAGGGGAACCAGACCAGTGTGGACCGTTCATGACTCAATTTTTTTCATTCATTCAACCTTTATTTAAACAGATAAATCACAATGAGCCTAAAAGACTCAGCCACTGAGGTCTCCATGACAGTTGCAACCACCAATATCTTCACAGTATCTGCAGCCACCAAGATCTCTATGCCAGCTGCATCCTCCATGGTCTCCACATCTACTGCAGATATTCTGGTCCTCATGCCTGCTGCCAATCTTCTGGTCCCTACATCTGCTGCCAATCTTCTGGTCCCTACACCAGCTGCAGATCTTCTGGTCCTTATGCCTGCTGTAGATCTTTTGGTCCCTATGTCTACTGTTTATCTTTTGGTCTCTACAACAACTGCAGCCTCCCTGTCTCCCACGGCAGCCTCCCTCGTTCCATTGCCTCATGCAGCCCCTACCTCTGGTTTTTCATCGCCTACTGCAGCACCCCCCCCCCCCCCCCCCCCGTTTCATTGCCTGCTGCAGTCACCCTGGTATCTCCTCCAGCAGCTCTCTCGCTTGGTTTACTGGCTGAAGCTCCTTCCTCTACTGGTTATATATCTGTCACCGCATTAATCATCATAGGTTCCTCGTCTGGTTCACCTGGCACCACAGTCTCCCTTGTGGGCTCTTCGCCTCTCATTTTATTGATCTAGAGAGGCTCCAGGTGGGTATCTTCTCTCACCAGGAATAGATGGTCTCCTGGCCATCCACCTAAACTCTTGCCTCACTCTGGACAGTCTCCTGGCTGTCCACCTGGCCATCCACCTTAACTCTGGCCTTGCTCTGGATGATCTCCTGGCCATCTGCTTGAACTCTTACCCTACTCTGGATGGTCTCCCAGTCATCCACCTGGACTTGTGCCTCACTCTGGAAGATCTCCTTGCTTTCTTCTGGACCACCTTCACCCACCAGGTTCATCCAAGTCAGCCTAGTGGTCCGTCAGGAGCCAGACCACACCCTACCACACCCATTTCTCCACCGCAATCAGTGCTCATGCCGTGCACCTGCTGCCTGCTCTATATAAGAGCTCCTTCCACTCAAGATCTCTGCCAGATTATTGAACCCTTTTTGGTATTAGATGTCCAGTGCCTTGTCCATGTCCATGCCTGACCTTCCTGTCTTGACCTCACACTTGTTTTCCTGGATTTACCACCCTGTCTGCCACACGTCTGGTTTGTTCTACCGAACCTCTGCCTCACCAAGTATGACCCCTACTTCTTGTCCCAGACTTCAATTAAAGTTTGCCACCTCTGTTGGATCAACTCACAGACCTCCCTTTCCAGCTGCTCACTCACCACCTATGGTGACATAATTCCTACCATGGACACTGTCTCTCCAAGCTCCGCAGAGTCATTGTTGACTTTCTCCCTCAGAAGTTCACCTTCTGATAAAACTTTCAATAAATATTTTTGTTCACTCTTGTGTGTGGTTGAATTTCCGGGTCCCCCTCGTAATTCATTACAATAATTACATATCACTCTTATATATTCACACACATATATTCACACACATATATTTGTTTGTCTCTCCCTTCTGTCCTCTCAAAACCAGCCGGTCAAAGCAGATGGCCGCTTGTCCTGAGCCTGGTTCTGCTGGAGGTTTCTTCCTTTTAAAAGGGAGTTTTTCTTTTCCACTGTTGCCACTGTGCTTGCTCAGGATGGGAGACTGCAACGAAGCCAAGATTCAACATGTCTGCTGGCCTCCTTAGATAGAGAACTTTACTAATTGGCCTTTCTATGTATGTGAATGTTCCTGTAAAGTGACCTGAGACAACTTTGTTGTGATTTGGCGCTATATAAATAAACTGAATTGAATTGAATTGAATATCAGTAAAATAATATATAATCTGATAAAAAATATACTTCACCACCTAAACCCTTACTGCAGTGCCATATAGTTGGGTTTAGAGGAATAAAAGACTATGTATTATTGTTGCAACCCACTGGCTCAAATGATGTAACACAATGAGAACCACACAACAAAACCATAGACAAAGCCTATCTTCTTAGTCTAAATGAAGTCAGGTTACAGAACAAACATTTGTATCATAAGAGGTTAGATTTACTAGCAGCAAAGACACGAGATAAAACACCTAAATGTGCTGCACATGCCCACTGCCACCCTGCCCCACAATGATAAGACTCCTCTACCAGCCGTCTTTACCACAAGCTCACCCCTCAGTGTAGAAGATGGAAACGGCAGATTTCTCAGTAAATTTCAAAGCAGAAAACAGGATCAACAGCTTTAGGGGCTTTTCACATCTCAGCAACTTCCTCAGCTGCCTTTTTTTATCCATTTTGTTTGTTTAGGACAATGTGTGTGGAAGCAAAGGTGGTCTGCTGAAAGAATTTATTCAGCCTGTGTATTGGTGTGGAAAACATGCCAGAATGCTGTCTTTCACTTCACTGATGTTGTGCAGCAGCCACATAAAGTGAGGAAGACACACTCAGCTCACTAGCACATACACACATTCACATGAACTATTTCACACTTTGGCACATAAATATACTCAACCTAATCTATATGTTATACTTGTAAAAAGTCTTTGATGTTCTTGTTTAGGGTGGCTGCTCTGTTAGATGAATGTAAATGAGACTGTGAGGAGCCAAAGGAACAGCAGACGCACAAACGTCAGCAAGCTGGAGGGGAAAGCTCACAGCTACAAAAGCCTTGTGGGCATGTGCTTTCTCTGCCTGCCTCTAATTCCTCTGTTTCAGTATTGTTTGCTTGATAAATTGGAATAAAACATCAGTTTAGCCATTTTGTGGCTTTGTAAAGGATTGAGTTGTCATTCTGGATGTGCAGGGTTTGCACAGGGTGGATCCCTTAAAGCAGCAAAGTCCTCAACTTCACTGCAGACAGTGATGGGATCAACCAGAGAGAGAAGGGGACTGAGCAGATGGATTCTGGCCAAGTCTCAGTCCCAGACCAAATAAACTGGTTGAAGATCTCATCCAGGACAGGAATAGGAACAAATGTTCTAAAACAAAAGAATCCTTTGTTGAATGTTTCCTTTGCTACCATTTATTTATTTATTTTTTACTTTGCCCTAATTTATATTTCCTCACAGTAATATCTTTGTAGTATCTTTCCTTACTGGAAATATACAACACAGTAGTAACTTTCAAGCTGCTTTCTGATGTATAAAATCAGTTGAAGCCCATTGTGTGTCAATGGACTGAAGCCCTTTTACTATAGTTTGTCAGTTCATTTTGGTTTTCTTCATAAGTCTCTACTTTTCCTGCACCTTTAAAAAAAATATAGCGAGCAATATACCAAAGTCCCTCGTTGCTGAAGGATTTAAATAGTGAATGTTTGTAGTTTTGGAGAAGAGTGTTTGTTGTTTTCTGGACTAGAAGTGAACAGGGAATGGAAGTGAACCTTAATGTTTTTGGTGCAAGATACTCAAGTGGGTATAAGTTACACAGTGGAGAAGAACAGAGGAACTTAATTAAATCTTTTTTTCTTGTTTGAGGTGGTGCAGTGTGACGAATCGTGGTGCGTAGAGGAAGCTATTTTATCCACCACCAGGCGTAAAGGCAGAGCCAGGGGTGGCCAGTAGTGGCCTTATCCAACATACATTAATCTTCAGCCTCCCCACTGGCCACACCAATCATTTGAGGCAATATAAAAACTAGAAAACATAGTTTCATCAAATGATTGGGGTGGCTGGTGTACACGCACACACATGCAAATACACACATAAAGTGGCGGCTATTTTGAATTTTGACGTCGCATCCCAGTTCTGACAAATTTTCTTACACCTAGATTCGGCCACACACGAAAAAGAATGTTTGCCCCTTCCTTATTTTTCATTATTGTGTTCACAAGGTGTACATATACTATGGCAGTGGCTTCTTGGATTCAGGAATTCAATTTTTGAAAGGAAATTTTCTTATGTCTGAATGCAACCACACACAACAATGGAAGTTGGTGCCTTAATTATTTTTCAAGCTACCGCACTCACGGTGTTCACAAATGGATGAACAAAAGGTATTTCCATTTACCCGTTTTTGCTCCGTGATGGGGGATGAATATATATAGAAATGTCTGGTTTTATGACATTTGGTAGCTGAAGCTTAACTGAACTTTTTACCTCTTTTAACCAGCCGGTCAGCGCGCAGACAAATACAGTACAAATGAATTCAATTCAGTTTATTTATATAGCACCAAGTCACAACAGAAGTCATCTCAGGGCACTGAATTGAAACATTCATACAAATAATATAAGAACACTTTTTATCTAACTCCATCACAGAACTCTCATCTTGAGGAAGCATGAAGGCGACAGTGGAAAGGAAAAACTTCCTCATGAGGAAGAAACGTTTGCCAGAACCAGGCTCAGGACAAGTGGCCATCTGCTTCAACCGGCTGGGTTTGAGAGGAACAGATACACAATGGCAGGTCAAGAATCACATGTTAAGATAGAAATAATATCAAATGAAAACTATTCAGTTTTAACAATTCATTTAAGGAAATGAGGTCAATTTGTCCTCCAGTAGTATTAGCCTATAACAGAATAACAAGCCAACCCTAACCATAGGTTTCATAAAAAACGAAAGTCTTAATCCCAGTCTTAAAACTGGTCAATGTGTCAGCCTCACGGACAGAAACTGGAAGTTGGTTCCACAAGAGAGGAGCCTGATAATTGAAAGATCTTCCTCCCTTTCTGCTTTTGGAAACTCTATGAACCACGAGTAAACCTGCAGTCTGAGAGTGAAGTGTTCTGTTTGGAAAATATGGAACAGTAAGTTCTCGAATATAAGATGGAGCTAGGTTGTTGAGAACGTGGTAGGTTAGAAGTAAGATTTTGAATTCAATTCTGGATTTGACAGAGAGCCAGTGGAAAAAAGCTGAAACTGGAGAGATATGATCTCTCCTACTAGCTCCAGTTAAGACTCTGGCAGCAGCATTTTGGATCAACTGAAGACGTTTTAAAGAAGTATTTGGACACCCAGATAATAAACCATTGCAATAGTCCAGTCTAGACATGACAAATTCATGGACCAGTTTTTCTGCATCGTTTTTAGATAAGATGTTTCTAATTTTAGTGATATTACGCAGGTGGAAGAAAGCAGTTCTAGTAACGTTTCTAATGTGGGGGATAAAAGACTTGTCCTGATCAAAAATAACACCAAGATTTTTAACATTAGAGCTGGAGGACAGATTAATGCCATCTAAGGAGGGTGAAAGACTGAAAATTTTATTCCTAAAATGCTCAGGTCCAAAAACTAAAACCTCAGTCTTGTCTGTATTTAGAGAAAGAAAATTTAGGGTCATCCAGGTTTTTATGTTTTTAAGACAAACAGTCTAAGTAACTGATTAGAGTCATTGGGTTTCATGGACAAATATAATTGTGTATCATCAGCAAAACAATGAAAATGTATCCAATGCTGTTTCATAACTTTATCTAATGGAAGCATATACTGTACTGGCCCAAGCACTGAACCCTGAGGAACTCCATCTAACTGTGGTGTATAAAGAAGATTCATTATTTACCCTGATCCATGCTCAATAATCCAGGTAGAAAAATCTAACAATGTTAAATCTGGTCCTCTGGATGGGTTCAAAAAACAAAAAATTGTAGAAATGTTTCGTCTTTCATCTGAAAGACTTCTTCATTCTGACTGAAGTGTCTGAAGAAGTCTTTCGGATGAAAGACGAAAAGATTCATAATTTACATTTACAAAGTAAAAATTTGAATTTATCAGATAAATATGATTTAAACCAATTTAGAGCCGTTCCTGTAATTCCAATATCATATTCAAGTCTCTGTAGTAAAATATTGTGATCAACTGTATCAAATGCAGCACTGAGGTCTAACAGGACCAGTAGACACCTGTCCATTGTCAGAGGCCATGGGAATATCATTAGTAACTTTCACCAGTGCAGTTTCAGTGCTATGATGAGCTCTAAACTCTGACTGAAACTCTTCAAACAGATTATTACTTTGTAGATGTTCATGAAATAAATAAAGTAAATGAAATAAAAAATATTGTGGTAGAACAAAAAAAGTGGGACAGAAAAGACCCAGCTTGTATGATTTTTATCCATCCATCCATCAATAGATCCATGAGCGGTATACCTGCTTCTTCCTTTTTGGGTCACAGGGGTCACTGGTGCTCATATCCAGCAGTCACTGTGTGAGAGGCGACACCCTGGACAGGTTTCCAGTCCATCACAAGGACACTTTGAGACAAACAAGACAAAAAAAAACATTCACTATCTCACTCACACCTACGGAACCCCAGTATGTTTTACACCCCATATGTACCTTACTGCCAAAACCAGCCATTGGAAGGACACTCTCTGTGCTGTCCTCTTCTGGTGACTGTGTCAAGTCCAGTGACAAGGTAATGGTGACATCAGGAAGGATATTTGTTGTAAAACTTATGCCAAATCAAACATGTTAATCCACAACTGCCTTAAGGGATTGTTTGACAGTCTTACCAAATTGGTTGAGGCTGTAGACCAGCAGTGTACCTGTTGTGAGATTTGCCTTTGTTATCTTAGTGAAGCATAGCTGTTGCTGTGGAGCATGTGCAAATGCAAAAGAGACACATATATGAAGAGTCAGTTTCATTTCATTTTTTATTTTTATAGTGTAGTGAACCTAACCTGACGTCAAACTAAGCCTAAGGTCAAAACCCTTGACCTTGGGAACCTTGATGGACAGAAACTGTTATTTCATTGATCTGCATCCAGAAATACAGTTTGACCCATCCTGAGACTTTCTTTCTTGAATTAATCAAGTAGAAATGACAATTCTCTATGATCATTACTATTTTACAAATGTTTGATAATCAAATTGTGTTAGTTCAAACAATGTTTACAGGTTGAAGAGAACTACTCATTTTTATTTACATAAACAGTAAGTAATGATTTTTATTCCTCATTCTAAGAAGAAATCAGGTTAATATGCATTTCTTGATTTTTCTGTCTTCAATGAGCAAGTTTTGTAAGTGTGTGTTAAAGTTCAAGTTTCGGTCAACTAAAAGTTTACTGAAAAAAAAATGTCATGTTTAACTTTTACAGCAGATAATAGGAGTAGAGACTCCACAAAGTCTGAAGTTCTCCAATAATCTTCCTGTCTGTCACTAAAACAATCCTTGACTTTTCATAACACCTTACATCACAAACCACACCACTTTCTGGTCCATCGACCAATCAAAAAGCTCTCAAATGACCCGGAAGTCGACCCATTTAAATGTGGCAACTTCCCAGTTCAGTCTGCTGCTGCGCTCTAGAATGAGTTCAACATGGGAGTTTTCAGAGCTTGAAAGTTTTTCCTGGAGAAGAGTTCCAGACTTTAACTCTCTGAAGAGAGTTAAAGAGTTCAGAGTTCTTGGATGCTAACGCAGGCATCCAGAATGCTTCTATTGGAAGCCAGAATGCAGGGACGATTTTGGGAATTATAACTTCTGTTTGGATAACCTCGCACGACTCTCGAAGTATTTTAGCTGTTCTCAACGGAGACGCTGAAAGAGTCAAAGGAAGGATTCTATACCGACGCTGACCTATCATCAACCAGGTAAAAGTTCTACTTCGACCAAGCGTACCGTGACCAAGCTGAGAACTGAAGGAGCGTGCACGTTTCTGGTCAAACTGATTAATTCCCTCACACATCTCTCTGTAAGATAAATCTCCATTTTCCATCTTAAACTCTCCTTTCTCCTAAAATCATTACAGATATTTTAGAAATATCTGAAGCAAAGTTCTCAATCACCGCCGTGTGATTGATGTCTGCTGTTCTGCTGAGAAGTGAGGACAATCGCCGTATTGTGCCCACTTTCTGTGAAACTAGCCATGTTATTGTTTTCATATTTTGCCAAATTAATGTAAATGTGTGATGTTAAACTTTGATTCTGCAAATAAATGACCGCATTCATTTTGATGGGTCAAAGGTAAATAACGTCTCTCGTTACTTTTCTGTTAAATTCAATGCACGACATTTACACAGTCAGAAAAATGAAGAACTCGCGAAATGTATGAATATATCCTGCATATGTCATACTACAATAGCGCTTTACACAACCACAGTGATGGTGACCAAAGTGCTTAACAAAAACAGTCAAATGCAACTGTTTTGTGTTTACGCTGTTATGCGATAAAAACTGTTAATTTTCCAGAGATACTGTGTCTTTTTTCCCTCATTTCCCTCATTTTCCAACATGGCGTTAGAATTAAGGACTTCACGCTGACATTGAGGAGATGGCTAAGTTTGGACCTCTGGAGCCATTTGATTTTACACAGCCAGCAGAGCGGCCAGTATGGCAGCACAGATTCTCCCATTTTTGAGTAGGGTTGAAATTTGATAATGAGAGCAGTGAGGCACAAGTTAACCCACTCCTTTACTCTATTGGGAGAGATGCCGAACCAATATACATATGGCTCGTTTGTGTTTCTGGCTGCTAGACTAGGCCAGATCATCAGTTTGACATGATCTCATTGTGAGGGAGTTTAAGCACTTTATCCCAAGAAAAACATCATCCATGAACGTGACTGTTTTCACAGCAGAAGCCAAAGAACTGGTGAGACTGTTGAGAATCTTGTGCAGACCGTGTACGAGCTCATGCTTTATTTTGTGTGTATCAGAGACTGCATGGGTGTGGCGTGAGTCTGAGGAGCAAGCATTTAACAAATCAAAAGCAATGCTCACAGCAGCACCAGCACTTTGTTACTATGACCCAGACCGACCAACAGCTGTTAGTGTGGAAGCCAGCAGCTATGGCCTGGGCGTTGTACTGTTTCAGGACCACGATGGAGACTTGCGGCTCATTGCGGCATTTTGTTCTCACACACTCACGAACCCAGGGAAAAGATATTTGTAGGCCGAAAAGAGATGTCAAACCCTCCGTGCTTAAACTGCTGCCCCCCATGACTCCAGAAAGTGGAAAATAATAGATGGATGGGCGGATGGATCATATTTTTTATCAAAAATACATTACAACACTCTCATACATTAATAACAAATCTTTCTCAACACATCTATATTAGGGTTCTGATCAGATTTTTAAAATGTTTTCTCTAAAATGCAATTTCTATTTAGGATATTTTCAGATTATTTTTAGTGAACGGCATGGACCACCAGGCAGTGCTGCAACTTTTTTCGGTGTGGAGCTTCAGGTTCAAGTTCAAGTATCTTTATTGTCATTCACATCACATGCGGTACATGAGGTGGAACAAAACTGTGTACTCAAGGTCCCAGTTACACCCCAAAATAGCAAAAATATAAAGTATAAAAAGAAGCAGTATATGGTGTGTGGTTTGTATGTTCAGCTAACATATAAAATGTCTAGCTCTTCACATACTCTGTCATCTAACTTTGTCTCCAATATTATCTTATGGAACGACTTATAGGAAATAATGAACCACACATTTATGTTTGTGTTTTTATTTATTTTGTCTTTCGTCAATTAACCGGTCCTTCGGTTGCTCCTGCAAAGGGCACCAATGACCTTCAGTCCACCTTCCATGTCCCTGATCTCCTCTAAGACGTTAAAAAACTCTCCTGGGGTGTGTGTTGAAGATCTCATAGACATGGGGCTCCATCAAACACAGAATTTAACTAATGTCCATTCATCCATCCATCCATCCATCCATCCATCCATCCATCCATCCATCCATCCATCCATCTATCCGTGCATGTTGTGAGCGTGATAACTTGATAATTAAATGAGGTTCTGACTTCCAACTTGCTGTGTGGCTGAATCTAGATCTAAGAAAAAGGGAAAATCATGAAAAATCATGTCATCTGGACCAGTTTCTTTAAGTGAGAAATGTTTCATCCCACAACATTTGATTGTTGTACATAATGATTGATTGTTTTGTAAGGGTGTGTTTGGCATGTGTTAAAAGCCTACTTTTGACATTCCAACAGGAAGTTGGCTTGAAACACAGCAGTGAAGGCTACCTATGGGACAGATCTGCTTGGTAAGCTGAGGAAGTCCACTGGATGGGGGACAAAATGTTTCTCACTTTAAGAAACCAGTCCAGATGATACGCTTTAACCTTTTTTGTTAGGTCTAAGAAAGTTTTCTTTAAAAAATTGGATTTACAGGTCAAAAACCAAGGTGGCCACCACCATAACTATGTAAACATTGTCAAATAGATGACTTGAAAATAAGCAACGAGCCAACTTCCTTTATGGTGCGTTGCTGCATTTAGTTGTAAAACAGGTTCCTTTTAAAAATGCGGTTGTCATTTATATTCAAAGACAGACACCACCAAATAGGTATATAAACGGGCCACTCTTATCATTTGAGGAAACTATGCTTTCTAGATTTTATATTGGAACCCACAGTATGTGAGGACACAGGGCTGTGTCTCTGACATGCTGGTCTGCAGTACGGGGGTCCCACAGGGAACTGTGCTGGCACCGTTCCTCTTCACCCTCTACACTGCAGACTTCACCATCAACTCCCCAAACTGCCATCTGCAAAAGTTCTCTAATGACTCTGCCATAGTCGGCCTCATCACAGGTGAGGACGACTCAGAGTACAGACAGCGGACTCAAGACTTTGTGGACTGGTGCCAGCAGAACCACCTCCTGATCAATGCTGCTAAAACTAAGGAGCTGGTGGTGGATTGCCAAAGCCCTGGTGAGGTGTTCCGGGCATGTCCCACTGAGAGGAGACCCAGAGGAAGACCCAGGACATGCTGGAGGGACAATGTTTCTTGGCTGGCCTGGGAACGCCTTGGGATTCTCCTGGAGGAGCTGGCCCAAGTGGCTGGGGAGAGGGAAGTCTGAGTCTCCCTACTTAGGCTGCTACCCCAGCGACCTGACCCCGGATAAGCAGAAGAGAATGGATGGATGGATGTTGTTTAAAAGCATAATTTGTTCAAATGGTTGGGGTGGTCGGTATGGTGGCCAAAGATCAATCGATGGTGGTGAAGGCCACCATTTCCACCCCATGGCTCCACCTTTGCACCTGGTGGTAGATAACATTGCTTCCTTTGTTCTCCAGGATCCACCACTCCACACCACTACAGACATGAAAATAAAAATGTATTCTCCTCTTATACACAGTGTAACTCCTACCTACTTTAGTATCCTGTGCCAAAAACATTAAGGTTTGCTTGCATTCCCCGTTCAGTTACAGTCTTTAATAAAAAACACATTTATCTTGAAAACAGGAAATATTTACTATTCAAAGCCCTCAGCGACGGGGGACATTGGTTTACCGCTTGTTATTTTAGCTTCTCTTACTCGATTTGGTTTCCACAGTTCAAACCAAAACACAAGTGTAACACTCAAAGGTTAAAACAACTTGAATCATATTTTCTGTGGGAGTATCGCTTCCTATCGTGCCACTAACATTCAGAGCAGATAGACTTCCAATAAGAAATAAAACTTTACTGTTTGTTCAGCTTGTTGTTTAGGTTGCATGCTGCTTGTGTGTGCTGGTCTGTGGTGACCTCTGACTGTTCACCATGTATACACTATTTCACTTTTTCCTTCTTTTTCCTTTTCTGCTCTTGGCTGCTTCTATCAGAGCTTGCTCTTGGAGAGCATTTCTGCCTCGCATTGCCCGAAGCACCAGATTCATGCATGCTGAGATTCAGAAAACATATCACATTATTGCACAGTGTGTGGAGGTGTGACAGACACATATATTGACTGATATGTGTCCGAGAGCATAAATCAAGTTTTACTCTTTTTTTTTTTCTTCCTGTGATGTCTGTAAAACTTGGATTTTGCACACTTTTTGTTAAGTAAATGCGTGCTGAAAATTCCCTTCCCCCCTGCATTTTTGTGATCTCCATCCCCCTTGTGTATAGTTGACCTAGGCGTCATTGCAATATTCTAATTATTCTCATTACCAACTGACTTTGGAGACTTACAGCAGGCAATACCATACAGTAAGACCTCAGTTGACCTTGAAGAATGTGCATGTGTGACTGTGTGTGTATGTGCATTTTTATTTCAGGTTACCTTGTAGGGACCAATTTTACAAAAAAATCGTGCTCTGTGGGAACCAACTGTTCTTTATAGGGACCAGATCCAGGTCCCCATAAGGAGAAGTCTTGTTGGGGGGTTAGGAGTTAGGTTTAGAACTAAGGTGTGGATTGCAGATGGGTTAGGGTTAGGCATGTACTAGTAATGGTTAGGTTTAGGGTAAGGGTCAGGGTTAGGCTATAGAAAATGAATGGAAGTCAACGCAAAGTCCCCCAAGAACGTGCGTGTGTGTGTGTGTGCAACGTGTGCAAGGAGCAATCATAACTTGTTTAAAAACCGCTATGACAGGGTGTGTGGGAGGACAAGGTGCGGTGGGTGGGTTGTGGGCTCAGTCTGGGAGCTGATTTCTCTCCTACACAGGTAATTAATACGCCTATTAACTCCTCAGCTCATATCATGCTCAAAACAGAAAAGGCAGAATGGTGGGGGTGGAATATCCACTTTTCAGTGCTTTAACTCATGAGGCTGAGTTTGATCGTAGGAACTATAAGTTTTGAAGCAATTGAATTGGTTGGCTGTGTTTGAGTGTGATGTGTTTCTGGCAGATGTGTGTATTGGGGCAGCAGGCTATAAGAAAGTGTTGGCCGGTGCCATAAATCAGTCTTAAAATTACTTGTATTTTCAGTGTAGAAGGGAAAGCGAGAAAAGCAGAAATGTGAGAAAATGTTTATAGTTTGTAAGTCAGAGATCCGCGCCCTGTGATGGACTTGCGACCTGTCCAGGGTGTACCCCACCCCTGGTACAGTGATTGCTGGACATGGGCACCAGCGACCTCCGTGACCCAAGATGAAAGAAGCGGGTAAAAGGTGATGAAGTCAGAGATCCGCTCTAGATGTGCCTATTAAAATTGAGGGGGTTTTGCGCACTGTTTGTGCCAACAGTTGTCGACTGGGGGCTGGGGAAGGGGACAGTTGGGCATGGCGCTCGGTTCTGTTGACATGGCGCGGCGCCTTCCTTGTATATGTTAGTTTTGTAGGTGGTGGTTGAACCCAAATGTAGGCAGGACCCAGAGAACTCACGAGGTAAAATAAATATTAGCTGAAGTTCAGAAAGATGGGCGACCGAATAAAGACGTTCAGAGCACATTGCTCTTCCAGCGCCTCCTCAAGCAGCTCCAGCATCCCAGGGGAATCCACCAGTCCAGGCAGCTGCTGGAACTCGTGCAACAAAAGTATTTGTGGCCACCCATCTAGGCAGTGGATCGATGGAGGTGGCCACAGTGTCCACAAAGCTGTGCGTTACTTTTCGGAGCCGCTGCTCATCCTCCGGAGCAAGCGCAGCCAGGAACAGGCAGCCTACTGGGTTCTTTCTTGAGCTGGTCATTCTGTTAGGTTTGTAGGCTGTGGTTGAACCCAAATTCAGGCAGGACTCTGAGAACTCAAGAGGTAAAATAAATTTACTTTAATTAAATAAACAAAAGAGCTGACGTGGCAGCAAAACTTATTCATCCGTGAAGCGTGTAGGGAAGACACAAGAAGAAAACGAGACATAACCAGATAATGAACAGCTGATGAGGACCAGAAGATGCATACTTATATACACACACTAATTAAAGACAAGGACAGACACCTAGGAGAGACAATAGGTGGACTGCAGAAGCTAATTACATGAGGAAAAGACAGGAGATCAGGAACAGACCACAAGGGGGAGATAACGCACAAGGGGACACAATCTTCACATTATAATGGTAGAGTAAATACTGATTCAGTTTACAAATAACTTCAAGATGCCACTGTCTTCACAAAACTGAACCTCTGTAACATCTATTATCTGGTGAAAATTTGGGAGGGGGACAAGTGGAACACAATACTTAAAACCCCATTAGGCCATTTAGAGTTCTTAGTTATTCCTTTTTGAGCTAACACTCCTGCTTGTTTCCAAGCCCTAGTTAAAGATATCCTAAGAGATTTTCTGAATATCTTTGTGTTTGTGTATCTGGACGATATCTTCATCTATTTTAAAGATGAACACTCTGAGGGATACTTTTGTAAAAAATCGAAACTTTAGAAAACATTAACATTTTGATGCATAAATTGTATAAAAGAGAACTCAGGACTGGTTTATTGTGAGCAAAAATAGTAAAAGAGTATTATGTAAGGTGGTCAATAAGAATGTTAAAGGAATTCTTAAATTTTAAGTAGCAGGAGCAGAAAGCTGTCACACATCAATTAACAGAAATGTTTGTAAGAGATATGACAAGTAAAAAAGACACCTCACTTTTTATTTAAATATAAAACAAAATAGAAGTTAATGAAAGTTTATGTGTGCACACTCTGGAGGTATTTAGGAAAATAAAGTTCTTACAGTTCGTTCGTAGCCTCAGCTATGGTCACAAACTCTGGGTAGTGACCAAAAGAATGACATTGTGGATACAGGCGGTTGAAATGAGTTTCCTCCGCAGGGTAGCTGGACTCTCCCTTAGAGATAGGGTGAGAAGTTCAGTTATTCTGGAGAGACTCAGAGTAGAACCACTGCTCCTGCACATCAAGAGGAGTCAGATGAGGTGGTTCGGGCATCTGGTAAGGATGTCATCTGAGCGCCTCCCTAGGGAGGTGCTTCGGGCATGTCAGACTGGGAGGAGACCCCAGGGAAGACCCAGGACACGCTGGAGAGACTATGTCTCTCGGTTGGTCTGGGAACACCTTGGAATCCTCCCAGAAGAGCTGGGAGAGGTGGCTGTGGAAAGAGATGTCTGGACCTCCCTGCTCAAGCTGCTGCCCCCACGATCCAACTTCGGAAGAAAATGGATGGATGGAAGGAAGTTCTTACAGTAGTGAGAGACACACTGGGTGATGGGAAACCATAATGCATACATTTTGATCTATAAATTATATATGAAGCATAAAGTCTGTGAGACCAAAAAGATTATTTTCGATCAAATCAAATTTTTGTTTCTCTGAAACTCAACAATCATGTAAATATGATTGTTAAATCCTGCTTTTTACAGCTGAGGCGACTGTCTAAGCTGAAGCCCATATTGTCCAAAAATAACCTGGAGACAGTAATTCATGCATTCATTACATCCAGGCTCGACTATTGCAACTCACTCCTTTTTGGTATCAGTCAGACCTCCATAGCTAGACTCCAACTGGTCCAAAATGCAGCAGCCCGGTTTTTGACCAGCACAAACAAAAGAGAACACATTACACCTGTTTTGGCCTCCCTACACTGGCTTCCGGTTCACCTTCGAATCAAATTCAAAATACTCTTGTATGTCTATAAATCACTAAACAGCTCTGCCCCCTCCTATCTTACTGATCTGCTCCAGCCGTATGTCCCACCACGTTCTCTCAGATCAGCAGACCAGTTGCTCCTAACAGTCCCAGGAACCCGCCTCAAGCGCAGAGGTGACAGGGCCTTCTCTGTAGCAGGACCAAGACTTTGGAATGAGTTACCTCTGCTCGTTAGACAGGCCCCCTCCCTCACAGTTTTTAAATCTCGCTTAAAAACACACTTTTATTCCCTGGCTTTCTGCACTGTGTGATCTGTGCTGAGTCTGTGTGCATCACACTGTGTTGGACATGTTGCGGTTGTTGTTGTTATCCATTATTGTTTTTGTTGGTTTCTACTTTTTGGTGTCCTGTTATGTAATCTGTTGCTATGTGCTTGTTCTGTTTGTCCCTGTACAGCACTTTGGTGTGCTTTGTCACTGTTTAAAGTGCTTTATAAATAAATTGGTATGGTATGGTATTATGTTTTCAAATTTTTGGAAAAGTCTAACTGTCTCAAAAGCCAGAGTGTTCGACTTCATTCCATGCTTAAAGTTGGACTTTTTGTGGTTAAATCTTTAAATTTCATAAAATAAAAACTGTGACTTTAAGTTTTGGAGCCATTTTGGTTTAAGATGGCTGCCACAGCAACCTCAGAAAATTCAAAATTGACTTAAGTCATTCTTGGAGATATTGAGCTGAAATTTGGCATAGTTGTACCTGAGAGCGAGTTCAATTTCAATAATACTTTATTAATCCCAAAGGGAAATTATTTTGTTGTTGTAACTCGTTATTCTCATTTCATTAAGAGATGTTATAGATACTGATGTTTGTAGACAGGAAGGGTCTCTTGTAAAGGTCCATCTCACAGTGGATCCTAAGAAACTGGTTGCAGATGCCGTCCGATCTGTCCACCCAGACTCAGCTGGCCTCTCGGTTCCCCTGGACTGTAGGACCGCTTGAATGCTGGGCAGAACTCCTCCCAGAGTGATGGCCACTCCTCCCAGCAGTCTGCCGAGCTCCTCATAGCTGCGGACAGCCAACTGTAGGTGCTGAGGGACGATCCCACGATCCTGATTGCTATACAATCCTAATGCAAATTAAAAATCCAAGATGGCCATCATAGCTAAATGAGAAAAATATAACTATTACAGCTATTTTAAAAGATATTGAGCTGGAATTTGGTGTGGTGACAGCGATGCACAACACATTCTAAATTTAAATAACAAAAATATTCAAGTTGGCTGCCAAAGCTAATTTCAAATGGATATAACTCAGATGTTTTTAGAGCTATTGAGCTTAAATTTGGGGTATTAATAGCTGAGAACATTCCATAATATGCTCTTGTTGTAAATCAAAAATCCAAGATGGCCAGCTAGGCTAAAACGTAAAAATACTATAAAGCAGCAATTTTTAGAGATATTAAGCTGACATTTGGTGTGCTGAGAGCAATGCACATTAAATACTGAATTCAAATAAAAAATCCAAGATGGCAACCAAATTTAAAGTTAAAAGATTTAACTCAGCTTTTTTTACACGTTACTTGAAGATGATTATGATCGAACTAATTGTTTGAAAAAAGGAGCAGATATAATAAATTTTTTCTTCTTTCTGCTGCCTTTCATTTTAAATCTCTTGTATTTTTTTTTATATAGTTTATGGAATTTTTTTTTTGAACGAATAAACTTTATACCATACCATACATATCGAGCTGAAATTTGATGGTTATAAAAAGAAGAAAATGACTATAACTCATTGATTTGTTGCCATATTGAGCTGAAATTTTGTATTGTGGTAACTGAGAGCAAACTCAAACACAAAGTACTGTGAAACCAAAAAAATTAAATGGCCGCAATGTGGCAGTCCCGGTCAAAGTTTCTACAGGAACTTTCTAGTTATTAAACCGCCTTTTCTGAATACGCAACAACTACAAACAAAGCTTTTCTTAAAAACAGATACACAAAACATCCTTGATCAGGGAGGTTAGATGGGCTGCCTGACCTCCCAGCGGCAGGAAACATTTTAGGTACCTGAGAGTACATCTAGAATGGAGACACGAGATGCCACAGGCCACATCCAACCTCATCTGACCAGATGTCGGATGCAGGTGTTGTTTGAGTCAAGAGGGCTCACCCTTTGCTTCCCCCACAGCTGAGACCGGAGTGAATTTTGATTTCAGCACTTGAGTGCAATGTTTGTGTTGCTTGAGTGTGCGTGCTTTTACTAAAGGCCAAGCTGGACAAATCTGAGTCGACAGCAAACAAAGACCTTTTGGAACCTTGACTTGAGAAGGATGGGAGAGGTCAAGCCTGCCAAAGCATAGGGTTATCTTAAATGACAAGAAAGAGCTCAGGTTTGTGACGTGTGGAAAAACAAGAAAAACTGGAAAAAATTTATAATAACTCCCCTCGTGTTTTGATAAAAGTGTTTTTTGTCGTTTGGGTCAGCTAGCTTCACTCTAAAATGACAAGAAGTACAGTTTGTTCCTGTGAGCTTATTGATGCAAGCAGCTGACACACGACGAAGAATTGTGTTTCAAATTATCAAGTTTGAGCAGGGTTTTCTGCTGTAGTGTTGACTGTGCAGCAATATGAATGTAAAGCATTGGATAACAAAACAACAAAAAAGAACATTCTGTAATTACATCCTAATAACCACATGGAAGTATAAAAGTACAGGCAGTGAGAAAGGTGTCACAAAAGGAAAAGTATTTTACTAAGATTTTCTGAGATGGACCAAGACAAAGTAGCACATAATCATGAAGTGGGAAAAAAGTTTTCAACTTTTTTGGCGTTGATAAATCAGAAAACTGCCGCCTATATTTCTATTCAGTACCCTTTACACTGATACCTCTAAAACCAGAGTAACTACTTGCCTTCACAAGGCACCTAAGTAACAAGCAAAGTCCAACTGGATATAATTTAATCTTGGTACAGCCCGAACTCAAAAGGTTAAGACATTGTGTACAATGGGGAAATAAGAAATAAAGAAATGAAATGCAATGATTTTCAACTTTTATAAATCTATATTTTAGTCATATTAGAACATAATTAACATATCAGATGTTAACTAAAAATTATGACAATTTTTGGAAAATAAAAAGTGTAGTTTTGACTTTGATGGAAGCAACACATCTCAAAAAGAAAGAGCAGGTCAGTGATTACCAATGTGAAGCATCTTTTGTTTTAGCAATAGTCTATAATTAATAAATCACAAATAAAACATAAATAATATCTAAAAAAAAGTTCAATCTGGTCCTCTGGACATAAAAAAAAAATAAAGCAAAAAAAATATAGAAACGTTTCGTCTCATCCGAGAGACTTCCTCAGTCTGAGGAGCTGTTTTCAGCTCAGTCTCTTAAATAGCACCTTCTCAGAGAGGATCAACCAGTTTGCTGCTGACAACCAAAACCAGCTGCTCACATGGTCAAGAAGGACCATCAGCCTAACAATGGATCATTAGCACCCTGATGGCTGTTTACTATTCACAGGGGGTTGAGTGATACTAGCAATCACAGCATTGTAAGAGGGGGACAGTTGAACCCGGAGGCCTCCACCCCTGTTTAATGATGGACGGTTTCTTTTCACAAAGATGGCCTCCTTTACTCCTCTCTCAAACCATCGTTCCTCTCTGTCCAGGATGTGAACATCTTCATCCCTGAAAGAGTGACCGCTGGCCTGGAGATGAGTGTAGACTGCATAGTCCTGGCCTGATGATGTTGATCTTCTGTGCTGGGCCATCCTTTTGGCCAGTGGCTGTTTAGTTTCCCTGATGTAAGACTGATCACAGCCCTCCTGACACTGAACAGCATACACAATATTACTCTGTTTGTGCCGGGGGACTGGATCTTTGGGATGAACCAGTCTTTGCCGTAATGCATTTTGGGGTTTAAAAGCCAATGGGACGTTATGTTTAGAAAATAAACGTCTCAGTTTCTCTGATACCCCCTCAACATACGGAATGACCACTGGTCTGGGTCTGGGTTCCTCATTTTCACCTAATGGCTGAATGGAGTCCTGTTTGGGTTTCTTTCTCAAATTAAGCACTGGTTCTCTCAGATCGGAGGCAAGGTGTTCAACATAATGGTACTTCTTCCAGCTATCTAACTGTTAACAACCGTGTACCACAAGATTCTAACATGATCTGTCCCTGTGTCTGTTTTATTTGTATTTATGTTTCATTTCCTTTTCTGCTTATTGTGTTTTTCATTCTGCTCCTTGTTGTGTCATTCTGTTCCTGTTGTTTTTAACTCTGTGTTTTCTGTCATTTCCCCACTCGCTCCTGTTACGTCCACCAAAGGGCACAACATATCTGAGGACATGAGACATAAAATGAGTGTTCAACAAAAAAAAAAAATTCTTAAACTCTCCTGGTCTTTGGGTTGGTTCACCTGCTTTTGATTCTCTGTGAAGAAAAAAAAAAAAGAGAGTTAAATGCCCTCAATTTCCCGTGTCCCAAAAAGAACAAAACCCCAAAAGTATTAACTGAAAGTTGGACCTGGTGAGCCGATCAAACAGAACAAAACGGTACAGCAGGGGACCAACCCTATACAGGGCCGTCGAAGCCCTTACTAGTATTGGACTAAAGCAAAAAAAGACTCTAAATGCAAAAGAAAGATCGAAAACAGGACAACCGATCCCACCAGGCCAAAATCGCAACTAAAAAAAAGCAAACAAACAAGGTCTAGCAAAAACTACCTCATGGCAGGCTGGAGACGTCAGCTGCGGCCTACAGCAACTGGAGACGTGCGCACACTGCGTCAAGACCCACCCCCGGTGGTGGTGGAGCGAGTGGAAAAAACGGGCTCTCTAACATGTCGAAACCCAGCCTATTTATAGGCGGACCAACAGCGCCATAAATTAACGTAATCAAACTGATTACAAAAAAATAAGAAATTATCCCCTCTCTAAAATATATTAACAAAAGATCATTCAACTAATGTCTATAAACAAAACAATCGGAAAAAAATAGACAAAAAGTAATTATAATTATAATGTGCTCCTCAGCCTGCCTCTCAGTCATTAACCATTCACGCTTAATCAGCTACCATCCCAGCTGCACGCATTACTCACTCTACCTCTGCCTTATTTAAACCTCTCTTCTCCCACCACTATACATCCACTCATTGTTCTGTTATCACAGTCATCTTGGTCCTCCTCTGTCTTGCCCAATTTAGTCCTTGTCTGATGATCAGTTCCGTCCCGATTCTGTCTCACCTGATTACCTGTCTGCCCTTTTCCTGTTTGCACCACAAGTGTAAGTTTTTTGCTGCCTTGTCAGCCTTTTTGTTTTGTGGTTTAAATAAATTATTTTTATTTTAATTTCCTGCTTCACTTGCCTGCCTGCACATGGGTCTAAAATCTGAGGTTCACGTTAGAATGAGGGGACCTAACGTAGACCCAGCAGGAAGTTTGTCCCTTGCGGTGCTCCACCCAGAGGATTATGTAAAGCTTTGCAAGATAATAAAGAATTATGCTGACGTCATGACTACACCCTTTCCTCCATGGGTAAGACTGGCGGTGATTCAAGATCTGGTGGGGTTGTTTACCCATTATCCTGGACTGGCCAACGAACTGGGGATGTATGAACTTTTTGGCGAGATTTGTACAGAGATGTGTCTTGCTCTCTCTTCTCCAGCTGCCTGCTTCTCCATCCTCCGGTCATCCCGGTCACCTCCCCGAGTCTGCAAGTATGGTCGCGCCTACAGACTCACCCCCATGTTGCTCAGTGGGTGTTGAGGAGGACACCTCGCTACCATACTGCTCAGTGGGTATCCAGGACAATAACCCATCTGCCTGCCCTCCTCCTTGCTGTCGCAGAACAAGAGGTCGATGATGCACTCAAGTCTTTCCACGAACTCCAAGCCCTCTCTCTGCTTAAGATGGCCATGTCTCCAGAGATCCTCATGTCCCCAGATGTCCTCACATTTCCCAAGGTCCTCACTTCTCCTTAGAATCTCACACCTTCAATTCAATTCAATTCAATTCAACCGTTATTTAAACAAATAAGTCACATTGCGTCTTGAAGACTCATTTGTAAGTGAGACCTGTTTGGACAGACATAAAAAGTGGCGAAAAATGACAAATAGGGTTTGGAGACAAAAAAATTCCTAACGCTCTTAATCGTTGGTCGAAGGTCAACGGCGTGGTAATAAAAAAACAATCTCGCACACAAGCACATAATGACACCGACAGTCCACGCGGGGGGGTGGGGGTGGGGGGGTGGAACGACGCAAGGATAGTGAGCATGTCCAGAGACAACACGCAGAGGCACTGCAGAGTTCAGATCAAATCACTCAGTTCAAATAGTTCCCTCTGGAGAGATCCATAAACACTCGGGGGGTGTTGAGGACGATCAAGAACAAATCAAAATAGTCCTGAAATGATGACAGAATGTTTATTCATCTGGGTCCCTCTGAAAAGTTCATGAAATTCCTCAGTAGGAGGGGAGGGAGGGGAAGGAGGGGCAGAGCATCAGGTTTACAAAACTTCCAGGTGAATTAAGATAAGATGACCTGTCAAGGGCAGTCAGGGAGCTGAATTCAGATAAACACAATTGTTTTGGGGACAGGCAGAACTTTAATGACATCTACCTTGAGTCTGTGTCGGTCCACTCGGTTCTGAAACGTCCAAATTAGATGGCCACACCAATGGGCTGTGCCTGAGAGTAATCCACGAGATCTGATCCAGCCTGCCAAAAGCAATTGAGTCTGGGTGCTCGAGGCCCGAACCAAGCCATCATAAGGCAAGCAGCCTGATCGGGTCCAAATTTGCTGCAGACTACTTCCTTGATTGTATATAAACCAGGAACCAGCCGAATCCAAAAAGCAGGAACCAGTTATCGTAAATCCAATTATATATGTGTCCTTAAAATCCATCAGTGACAACAGAGATAGACACATCATCAAGTCTTCCAAGTCCATGAGATATCCAGCTGCGTGCATGCCAACAGGGCAATTTGGCTTGCCTAAAGCATATATTCCCTTCAAAGAAATTTTAACAATTGTGCTGAGGGACCAACTGACCAAATGTAAATCCATAAATTATGATTCGGAAGATTGTAGAAGAGAGGTTCTAAGCAGTTTCACAGACAGGACAGAGCAAAGATTAGTGGAGAGGGAGAGGAGGAGAAGACGTCTGCCCTTGACAAGAACAAGTGTTCAGGGATCTTCATGGCTACGCTCCCTCCAGACTCCAAAGTGGCTACACTCCCTGCAGACTCTGAAGTAGCAACGCTCCCTGTAGACTCTGAAGTGGTGGCCACGCTCCCTATACATCCTGAAGTGACCACGCTTCCTACAGATCCTGAAGTGGTGGTGCCCCCAGCAGACCCTGAAGTGGCTGTGTCCCCTGCAGATCCACTAGTGGCTTCTTCCCCTACCTCCACATTGCTTTTGCCTGCTGCAGAACTTCTGGTCCCCTTGCTTTTTGCAGATCATCTGTTCCCCTCGCTTGCTGCAGCTGTACTGGTCCCTACATCTTTTCTAACTCTACTGGCCCCTATGTCTGCTCCAGCGCTAATGGTCCCTATGCCTGATCCAGCTCTGCTGATCCCTATGTCTGCTCCAGCTTTACTGGTTCCTACATCTGCTCAAGCTCTTCTGGTTCCTACCTGTGAGGACACTCAGCTGAAACACATCAGGGGAAATGAAACTGGGAAACCATGGAGTGCAGAAACAGAAACACAACAGCAGATGGAGGCATACACTAGGAAGACATAAACCCTATAGGAAACAGAAACTAAGGATCAGAAGAACACAAGACAGAAACACAACACAAGATGTGGCTAGACACCAAGAAACAAACCACAATCTCTACAGCACCTCCCTCTTAAAGAATGTCTCCAGACGTCCTCAGAAACCCACTCTCCAAAAAACTTGGGTGGGAGGAGGGGGAAAACAGAATGAAGGGCACCAACAAAGGGTAGAATGCTCTCTTCAGGTCGAGGATGAGGTTCTGCCTCAAGTGGAGGAGTTCAAGTACCTCAGAGTTTTGTTCACGAGTGAGGGAAGGATGGAACGTGAAATTGACAGACAGATTGGTTCAGCATCTGCAGTATTGCAGATTCTGTTCTTGTCCGTTGTGGTGAAGAGAGAGCTGAGCTGTAAGGCAAAGCTCTCTGTTTACCCATCACTCTATGTTCCTACCCTCACCTATGGTCACAAGCTCTGGGTAGTGACTGAAAGAATGAGATCATGGATACAGGCAGTTGAAATGAGTTTCCTCCACAGGGTAGCTGGACTCTCCCTTAGAGATAGGGTGATAAGTTCAGTTATCTGGGAAAGACTCAGAGTAGAACCGCTACTTTTCCATGTTGAGAGAAGCCAGTTGAGATGGTTTGGGCATCTGATAAGGATTCCCCTATGGTGCCTCCCTAGGGAGGTACTTCAGGCATGTCCGACTGGGAGGAGGCCCCAGGGAAGACCCAGGACACGCTGGAGAGACCATGTCTCTCGGTTGGCCTGGGAATGCCTTGGAATCCTTCCAGAATAGCGAAAGAAGTGGATGTGGAAAGAAATGTCTGGGCCTCCCTGCTCAAGCTACTGCCCCTGCGCCCCGACTTCGAAATAAACGGAAGATAATGGATGGATGGATGGATGGGCATCAGGGAACACAAGTGGGAAACCAGGTAGACAACACACAAAAAGAACACACAAATTCCAGGCGATTGACTGGGAGGCCATCCAACTTACTGGAACAAGTCAGGCGAGGAGCCTGGATGAGTCAAAGGACCAAGGCAGTGCAGAGGATTAAGGAGGTGCAGGGGACCAGAATGAGGCGATGAACCAGGATGCGGCAAAGAACCTGGACAATGTGAGGAGACCTCTGTGAGCGTTGACTGAGGCTTGCTCAGCTCCTTCATCGGCTGAGGCTGGCTCTGCTTCTTCGTTGGCTGAAGGTGGCTCTGCTTCTTCTTGAGCTGGGAAGGTGTGGCTGCCTCAGGTATGGCAAAAGGTGTAGCTGCAGCTGTCATCAAACCCACAGGAGAAGTGAGGACCTCAGGTGGAGTGGAGAACTCTGGATGAGACATGGACCCTGGACAAGATATGGACACTTGGAGAGCTGCATGTAGAGTGGAGACCCTCTGTGGATGTCGAGACCCTCTGCATATTTCGAGGCGTCGGCGGACATGGGACCCTATGCAGACGTTGAGGCGTCAGCAGACCTGGGACCCTCTGCAGACATCAAGACATCCGCTGACCTGGGAACCTCTGCGGATGTCGAGGCATCAGCAGACCTGGGACCCTCTGCAGACGTCGAGGCGTCAGTGGATCTGGGAACTTCTGCAGTCTGGTTTAGGTCTACAGCTGGATCTGGGCTTTCTGTAAGCTTCTGGTGCAAGGACTCAGGTGTCTGTGTGAGGCGACTACCCCCCAAGCTGAGCCCTGCTTTCTTCCTCTTCCACCAAGAGGAGCTATGGGAGGATCTCCATCTCAGGGCTGTGGCTTGGTTGCCTCTGGACGTGTTCAGTCTGGAACCCGCTCCACCTGACGACAGGCTCTTCTTGAGCTGAGACATGGACAGGATTAGATCCCTCAGGTGAGTCAAATGAAGGACTCACCTGAGGGAGTGCTGATAACCTCAGTTGTGCAGGCAGGCAATAGCAGACTCAGGAGATTGTAAAATAAAAAATGTATTCACAAAAACAAAATGTTGTTGGGATAGCAAGACTTACATGAGTCACAAGGAGCAGAACGGGACATCACCAGTGAACAGCATACAATGCCAGGACAAAGGACTAACATAGAGACACAGACTATAAACAGTGACTAATGAGCCAAAACACCTGTGAGGATACACAGCTGGAACACATAAGGGGAAATGATAAACTGGGAAACTAGGGAGTGCAGGAATAGAGATAACACCAGATGGAGGCATACACTAGGAAAACACAAACCCTATAGAACACAAACTAAGGATCAGAAGAACACAAGACAGAAACACAACACAAGTTGGGGCTAGACACCAAGAAACAAACCACAATCCCTACAGTCATAGGCACTGATGCACCCAATACCATCAGAGAGGCAGGCATTTAAACTAATAACATGCCAAATGGGCCATCTTCTTTTTAGTGTGGAAGATGTGGTGTTTGATGTTTGCAAAAATTTTCAATTTTCAATCCGTCTGACCCCAAACAACAAAAGGTATATAAGAGGCAGAGTACAGGCAGAGTGAAGTGGGTGGTGATGACTGTGTGATAAAAGGTATTGAGACCTGCTATGAATCGTAGTTTGAGGGTGGTAGTGCTAATAAAATGTATGTATCCTTTATTTAACCAGGAAAAGAACTCATTGAGATCAAAAACCTCTTTTCCAAGAGTGACCTGGTCAAGACAGCAGCGTAAAACATACAACAAATCCAAAATACTAAACCAATAACGCATATACATATCTAGGAGCAATCACAATAATTACACATTAGAGCAGTTACAGGAGCCAAATGATCTGAGCTCTCATTCCTTTAGAGTTGATTTAAAAAGACAGGAGGTGGAGCTAAAGATATCACTAATTAAGAAGTTAAGATTTTCATTGGGAGTGACCAAAAAGGACAAGATAAAGAATGAGTTTAACAGCAAGAGAATATAAATTTAGAGGCAGAACTGAAATGGTTTGTACATGTTGAGAGGAGGAACAGTGGAAACATTAGGAAAAGGATGTTGAATATGGAGCTGCCTGGTAGGGGGAAAGGGGAAGACCACAAAGAAAGTTCACAGATGTATTTTAAGAGGCTATGCAGAGGTTTGGTGTGACAGAGAAGGATGCTGGAAATGGGTGAGAAAGAGGTTGATGAGGCTAACTCTAAAGGCAGAAGCCAAAAGAAGAAGAACGGTCAGTTACACCAGATGCAACAGGATAACATTTCCTTCACATAATTTCAGGTTTCCATGAATAATTTCAAGTGATAAGTGGAGCGTCATGATGACAGATTTCTCTGCATCTGTCTGAAACCTTCTTGACGAGAGTTAATGAGGCAGGAAGAGTTGAGTAACCAGCACTAAGCTAGCTGATGTGGCACTTTACAATTGTTCTGGTTGCTTTCAAGTCTCATGTGAAGAGTGTGCCATCAGCTCCCAAGAATCCAACTCTTCTACACACTCCCCTGTGACAGAGAGCTTCGATCACATGCCTTAGGCTTCAGAAACTAGACTGTTTCTGCTGACAATTTAGTTGAAATAATGCATAATGACACACGCACACATCTTCATGCAAACGCCCCCCCCCCCCCCACACACACACACACACACACACATTCAGACCTCGACCAAAGGCAACCCAGAGTAAGCTCAAAGGCAGGATTCGTCCCCTCTCTTACCCCTTTCTATTTTATCTCAAAAGAATAGTGTATTTGAAGAGTCACTGTAAAGAGCGATGTATCACTTGCATCTTAAAAACTGAATATAGCATGAATTATTTGCATAAATGCCTTTGAAGAAGAAAAGAAAGTACAGGTGGAGAGAGAAAAGAAAAATCTCTGTTTTTCCAGTTGACAGTGAAGAAAGGTGCCTGATTTCCATCTGCAGTGAGCCTTTGAAGGCCTAAAAGCATTTCTGATTATTAGATCCCAAAACCAAATGCTAAATCCTGTTTTGGTCTGGAGATTATTTTGTGTGCTTGTACCCTTTAAGCACTGTGCAACAGAGAGAGAGAGGCAGAAAGGACAGACAATAGATGCATGAGATGTGCTGCTAGCCCTGTTTGATGTTGACAGCAGAGAACCCAGAACAAATGTCTGAGGTCTCAATGAGACAGTCGACTGAAAGAAAAGACAGAGACGTGTTTTGATCAAAAAATAGACACAGACAATGGAAAAAAATGGCAAATGAAACTATGATGTTATTTAAGTCATATCGATATGTTAGATACATCTGCGATGTGTTGGCTAATCATCATTAGGCAACACAAAAATGAGAAATAAAGTTTTTAGAGGTATTTTTTACAAGGTTAAAGAATTTCTTACCACAAAGTCCCACAAAGCTTGCTTTCACCACTTTGTAGTATTTGCTAAAGGAAAACGTGCAGTACAAATGTGTCAACATTTCTCTACAAATAGCTATAATTGAAGCAAAGATCCTTTGAAATGGAAGTATTTGTGACAGAACATATCAAGTCACTTCTCAGCTACTTCTTAGCTGTGTCAGGAATGAAACTGGCTGAAATGTCACATTACTTATTCATGGAAGCAAATGATGTTGTGATCTTACCTGTTATGCTCTTTAGACCTCTGGTTTATTAATAAGGTAAATTGGAGTTTTTAAGCTGCTGAGTCAACGCTTTTTTTTACTACTTTTGCAGGAACAGCAGAATATGTAAGAGCCCTCCATAAAGAATTTCCATGAACTCCTGACTCTATGAAAAAAAGCAAAGAGAGCGAATCAGCTTTCTGTTTCTCACAGATTTCAACCAAGTCGGTGTGGCCACATCAGAAGGCATGGACATAACATAACTTGGAAATAAAGAAATATTTAAAAATAAACTGTAACATACAGTAAAGATAGCTTGAAAAAACTAAAGTTTTCAGCGATAAAGCAATGTGAAGACGCGCGCTGAATGACTGATGAAATTTGCAATAGAAACTGAAAAGGACTTTTTCAAAGCTAAAAGAAGCAGAACACAAGCTGATAGCTAAAAGTGGTAAATTGTTAGCTAACAATTAAAAGTTGGAATACACTAGATGAAAATAGCAAAATGCTAGTTGCAGGTAGAAGTAGCAAAACACTACGTTAAACCTAAAAGTAACAAAAGCCTAGTTAAAAGTATCACCAGGGTTGCTAGAAGCTAAAAGTTGCAAAAGGCTGGTTAAAAGTGCAAAACTATAGCTAAATGCAAAATGGTTGTAGAACATTAGCTAAAAGCTGCAATTTAAAAAAAATGATGGCTGAAAGCTAAACATAGCATGTTAGCTAAAAACAAAGTGGTAGCAAAATGATATCTCAAAGTAGAAAAAGACAAACTATTATAGCTAAATATCCATTCAAAAATAAAAGTAGCAAAAGGCTAGCTAAAAATAGGCCAACAGCAGGTAGAAGTAGCTTAGAGGGCAAGTATGCAGAAACTATTTCAATGAGAGCAATGTTTTTGGATGTTTTGAAGAGATCTTGAGGACTAAAAGAAGCAGGATGCTAGGTAAAGGTTACATAATGCTATCTAAAAAGTGCTAAATGTTTCTGAATTAAAAGCTGCAGAATACTAAATTCATCCATCCATTATCTTCTACTTATTTTGAAGTTGTGGGGGCAGCAGCTTGAGCAGGGAGGTCCAGACATCTCTTTCCACA